>NC_092162.1:3757143-3794368 GCF_045791955.1 Oncorhynchus clarkii lewisi | reverse complement strand
CAGGGCTCTATACAGACACCTGTTAGTAGCAGGGCTCTATACAGACACCTGTTAGTAATAAGGCTCTATACAGACACCTGTTAGTAGCAGGGCTCTATACAGACACCTGTTAGTAGCAAGGCTCTATACAGACACCTGTTAGTAGCAAGGCTCTATACAGACACCTGTTAGTAGCAGGGCTCTATACAGACACCTGTTAGTAGCAAGGCTCTATACAGACACCTGTTAGTAGCAAGGCTCTATACAGACACCTGTTAGTAGCAGGGCTCTATACAGACACCTGTTAGTAGCAGGGCTCTATACAGACACCTGTTAGTAGCAGGGCTCTATACAGACACCTGTTAGTAGCAAGGCTCTATACAGACACCTGTTAGTAGCAGGGCTCTATACAGACACCTGTTAGTAGCAGGGCTCTATACAGACACCTGTTAGTAATAAGGCTCTATACAGACACCTGTTAGTAATAAGGCTCTATACAGACACCTGTTAGTAATAAGGCTCTATACAGACACCTGTTAGTAGCAGGGCTCTATACAGACACCTGTTAGTAGCAGGGCTCTATACAGACACCTGTTAGTAGCAGGGCTCTATACAGACACCTGTTAGTAGCAGGGCTCTATACAGACACCTGTTAGTAATAAGGCTCTATACAGACACCTGTTAGTAGCAAGGCTCTATACAGACACCTGTTAGTAATAAGGCTCTATACAGACACCTGTTAGTAGCAGGGCTCTATACAGACACCTGTTAGTAATAAGGCTCTATACAGACACCTGTTAGTAGCAGGGCTCTATACAGACACCTGTTAGTAGCAGGGCTCTATACAGACACCTGTTAGTAGCAGGGCTCTATACAGACACCTGTTAGTAATAAGGCTCTATACAGACACCTGTTAGTAGCAAGGCTCTATACAGACACCTGTTAGTAATAAGGCTCTATACAGACACCTGTTAGTAATAAGGCTCTATACAGACACCTGTTAGTAGCAGGGCTCTATACAGACACCTGTTAGTAGCAGGGCTCTATACAGACACCTGTTAGTAGCAGGGCTCTATACAGACACCTGTTAGTAGCAGGGCTCTATACAGACACCTGTTAGTAGCAGGGCTCTATACAGACACCTGTTAGTAGAGGCTCTATACAGACACCTGTTAGTAGCAAGGCTCTATACAGACACCTGTTAGTAGCAGGGCTCTATACAGACACCTGTTAGTAGCAGGGCTCTATACAGACACCTGTTAGTAATAAGGCTCTATACAGACACCTGTTAGTAGCAGGGCTCTATACAGACACCTGTTAGTCAGGCTGGTTGAGGTTTTATGTACATGTAGGTATCGTTAAAGTGACTGTGCATATATGATGAACTGAGGGTAGCAGCAGCGTAAAAGAGGGGCTGGGGGGGGGGCTTTCGTGGAAATTTCCTGTATTTACCAAATCATGAGAGCAAACCACACACAAGTCAGAGTTATCACAAAGTCCATCTTTAATTATATGAGCTCCATCACAACCCTGTGACTCTCAGATCAATTCAGTGTCTATCAATGAATTCTCTGAGTCCCTTACACATTGCAGCCGAGATCCTTTACAGCAAAGACACACATAGCCAGACAGCATTGGCCATAATTTATCGTTCAGCTTTGTCTCCTAAACTATGTTATTTTCTCAAACTCAGAACCATAAACAAATCCTCCATATCAACAGGCATATATCAAATCCATCCTATCTTGACAAGATCACAGAGACACATTGACTGGCACACAGACATTGTGGAGCCAAGAGATACACGCTTGACCTCTCCCCTCTCTCCGGCCCAAATAACTTAGTCCTGACAGAGAACAGATACTGCAACCCCGCCACAGTATTATACAACAATAACATTCTGATGAGAAGTAACTTACAAACATATGATGAATATAAAACATCTATGTTACCAACCAATTCTGATTATTCCACAACATGGCACACAATGCAAATAGTCCGGGTAGAAGAGAGAACAGTCTATGACTGGGGGTGGCTGGGGTCTTTTGTCCCAGGTCTGTTGGTGCTGAACAGCCAACTCCTATGCATAAACAACGATGGTAGGAACCAGATCTGAGATCTGAGATGACAGGGTACGTTACTAGGTCTGCAAACTCAATACAACCATCCTCAACAGCACAACCCCTGTTTATAATGTCCCTCTTGAAGACAAGAGAGCTGACATGGGTGAACGTAAGCATTAATTTACATATTAGGCTTCTTAAAACCTCTTAAACGGAAAGACGCCATATTTGGAGACCCTATGCGATTTTTTTTTTTCAGTTCAGTCTGGTGTGAGAACGATAGCCTTTATCTGCAAAAGCAAAGTGTCTGCAGAAAGTCGAGTATCTTGGCTATTGATCGGTGCCCTCAAATCTTTGGTGTGACTTATTACCATATATGGGCATACGAATTTATAAGGACAGGCCGAGCCGGTGACCTCATTTCAAGATGTCTGATACCTACGTTCCGGTTAGTGTTGTGAAGCGTAAACGAAATAAACACGGAATACGTCGATACACACCGAAAGCCGGGACTCCACAGATCATGAGGATGTCATTATTTGTGACCTACCGTTATTGATCACCAGCCCCGAGAGTCAAAATGTTAATTTTACACAACGTTTTCACCAAACAGCAAACATCTTACAACGTAAGCTTCGATTTGGTCTGTGTTTGAGATATAAGCTACATGGAGGGGGGTGGGGGGGGGGGTGGTTATCAAATGAATCCTTAGGTTGGTAGGAACACATCTAGCCAATGTTATCTGATGACGTATGACTGAATAGCAACATTGAATGTTCACCGAGTCTATCTTTGCGCATCAAAAAACATGTTGTCTGTTTACGCGCTGTCGGCATCCATTACGCTGGGGATTGGCTACTATGGCACCTTGACAGTCATGTAGCCAATGAGATAAGCTTTCCAGTGATATGTACAGTAGTTGACCTGGGTGGGACAAAGCAAGGCCTAGAACCTTTTTAATGTGTAATGCGAACTATTGGTACTTGGCTCAGAGATTGGAAACGTCCCCATGACCACACCTGACACCATTAAAACAGCTACCCATTTCTAGTTGTTAGGTCTATCAATCAAATTTTTTTCTGATATTGTTCATATGTTGTGGAAGCCATCTGATGTGTTTCCAGCTCAAGTCATCAATAATTCACTTGTAGTGCTTGTCAATGAAAGATGACTTTAAAAAAATTTAAAATAATTAAAAACGGTTATTTTGTGTGTGCTTAATCTTGTGTATTGTGAACTATGTAACTCCAATCTATTTTCGGATCATTTCCTAATAATTTCCCAGATATCTTCTTTCCAAATATACAAACTTTTTGCATGTCAGAATCATGTAATTACACATTAATAGCAGTTACTTTTGGGGTCTATTTAGGCGGAAATCTACATTTTTAACTAGGGTTCATCGTCATTTATAAAATGTGCTGTTTGAACCCTGGATGCTGATTGGTTGATAGCAGGGCGTTATTCGCGACAATTCCGGGATAATACCTATTAACAGTTCCATTTGATTTATCAACGCGCATTCACTGTCCCATAGCCCAGCCAGGCAATTTACAAACTGAATCTCCCCTTAGCATTTAGACTATATTTCCCCATGCTACTTACCCTAGCATTGGTTTGCAACAGTTGGGGTTTGTCTAAACGTTGCGGTCTGCCTCTCCGACCTGCGCAATATGTTTATTTGTTTGTAATCTCTCCACCGTAACATATATATGAACGTAACGAGTGACAGCTTCTCTGGGCAAGGCACATTTAATTTATCAGGATCATTATAATAGGATATATCCAAGGAAATGGCAATAAAAAATAAGAGTGGGAAAAAAAAAAACGAGTGAAAATACACAGACATGCAGGTCATTTCATCTGCTTCATGTGATTGTGTGTTAGCTTTCGCTAGCAAAGGGAGAAGTAGCCTAGCTAGCCTCGATAGCTATCCTATGGACTCGCTAATCATCTGGTTGTTGCCTATTTATAAAAAAATCATTATTTCTTATTTCTTGTCTCTCGTCAGCATTTTACCTTTGCTAGCTAGCTACACGTCAATGATTTATTTAGCATAGTAACTACCTGTTCGGCTAGCAACTTCAGAAATAACTGGCTTTCGCCCAAACTATATAATCTGGTGGAAGGATGAAATAAAAACAAATTTACTCAGTAAAATAACATGAATGAAAACCTGTTGTTAATCTTTTTTTAATATGTTGGCAGCCATTTTACAAAAGCAGTAAGGCCATCGAATCTGGATTTATCGTGACAGACACCCTCCTTAGTTTCGCCTCGGGCCTAAGAACAGCCCTTAAATCGGGAGTTATTCATACGATAGTTCCCGGGTTCTCATGCCTTATTGATTAAACATTTGTCTGTCTTCTCAACTTGGGCTTTTGATGAATGTGTCTCAGTGGCAGCCAGGGATACATAGGGAGGGCAGAGAGGCTTCCATGTCTTGGCCTGGAGGACCAGTTCAGTCGGCCTGTCCCTGGTACAACAGCTGCCACTCTAGTTTGGTGACCAGACCTAGCCTGGTGCTGATGGGTAATGTAGTCAGACCTGTCTAGCCTGGTGCTGATGGGTACTGTAGTCAGACCTGTATAATTCGGAGCTGCTGGGTACTGTAGTCAGACCTGTCTAGCCTGGTGCTGATGGGTACTGTAGTCAGACCTGTATAGTTCGGTGCTGCTGGGTACTGTAGTCAGACCTGTCTAGCCTGGTGCTGCTGGGTGATAGCCTGGTGATATAGCCAGTCTCTGTGGACAGAGACCTAGCCTGGTAATATAGCCAGTCCCTGTGGACAGAGACCTAGCCTGGTAATATAGACAGTCCCTGTGGACAGAGACCTAGCCTGGTAATATAGACAGTCTCTGTGGACAGAGACCTAGCCTGGTAATATAGCCAGTCCCTGTGGACAGAGACCTAGCCTGGTAATATAGACAGTCCCTGTGGACAGAGACCTAGCCTGGTAATATAGACAGTCCCTGTGGACAGAGACCTAGCCTGGTGATATAGAAAGTCCCTGTGGACAGAGACCTAGCCTGGTAATATAGACAGTCCCTGTGGACAGAGACCTAGCCTGGTAATATAGACAGTCCCTGTGGACAGAGACCTAGCCTGGTGATATAGAAAGTCCCTGTGGACAGAGACCTAGCCTGGTAATATAGACAGTCCCTGTGGACAGAGACCTAGCCTGGTAATATAGACAGTCCCTGTGGACAGAGACCTAACCTGGTGATATAGAAAGTCCCTGTGGACAGAGACCTAGCCTGGTAATATAGACAGTCCCTGTGGACAGAGACCTAGCCTGGTAATATAGACAGTCCCTGTGGACAGAGACCTAGCCTGGTGATATAGAAAGTCCCTGTGGACAGAGACCTAGCCTGGTAATATAGACAGTCCCTGTGGACAGAGACCTAACCTGGTGATATAGAAAGTCCCTGTGGACAGAGACCTAGCCTGGTAATATAGACAGTCCCTGTGGACAGAGACCTAGCCTGGTAATATAGACAGTCCCTGTGGACAGAGACCTAGCCTGGTGATATAGAAAGTCCCAGTAGAACGCCATGCTTGAGGCCTCCGTACAAACCATCCAGTCCCTGCAGGGGTAAGCCATGGCCATCTATGCCTGCCTCCTAGGGCTACTCAACCACTTGAGATGTATAAACCAGCCCCATGACCTCGTCCTTGTCACTAATACCCCAAACCGCCTCTTCCCATCCAGTCCAATCAGTGACAGCTGTACTGCTACGTTTCCCACGGTAACCCCTGGCCATTCCGTGTGAGCTGGGCTGGTGCCACGCAATATCGCTCCAAAATAAAATGCATTTATTAATTAAATACATTAGCTGGGTTTGTGTGCCAGCAGAGCAGGGCAGCGCATGGGGTAATCAGGCCCTGGAGTGGTCCCCTGCCCTCCTCCGCTAATCACTGCCTGTGTGTGTGTGTGTGTGTGTGTGTGTGTGTGTGTGTGTGTGTGTGTGTGTGTGTGTGTGTGTGTGCGTGCGCGTGCGTGTGTTTCCAGACTGCCCTCAGCCTCCCTGTCCCCCCGCCTGCATGCCCCTGGCTACTGTTATGTTTAATTAAGATTTTAATTAATTGGGTTACGGGGTTATTACTGTACTGTATGGGGGATATTACTGTACTGTATGGGGGTTATTACTGTACTTTATGGGGGATATTACTGTACTGTATTGGGTTACTACTGTACTGTATGGGGGATATTACTGTACTGTATGGGGGATATTACTGTACTGTATTGGGTTACTACTGTACTGTATGGGGGATATTACTGTACTGTATGGGGGATATTACTGTACTGTATTGGGGTTATTACTGTACTGTATTGGGTTATTACTATATGGGGTTATTACTGTACTGTATGGGGGATATTACTGTACTGTATGGGGTTACTACAGTACTGTATGGGGGATATTACTGTACTGTATGGGGGATATTACTGTACTGTATTGGGGATATTCCTGTACTGTATGGGGGTTATTACTGTACTGTATGGGGGATAATTACTGTACTGTATGGGGGTTATTACTGTACTGTATGGGGGTTATTACTGTACTGTATGGGGGATATTACTGTACTGTATGGGGGTTATTACTGTACTGTATGGGGGTTATTACTGTACTGTATTGGGTTATTACTGTATGGGGGTTATTACTGTACTGTATTGGGTTATTACTGTATGGGGGTTATTACTGTATGGGGGTTATTACTGTACTGTCGTGGTTATTACTGTAATGTGCTCTTAAAGTGGCAGGGCGCTCTTAAAGTGTCCGCGCGCTCTTAAAGTGGCAGGGCGCTCTTAAAGTGGCAGCGCGCTCTTAAAGTGGCAGGGCGCTCTTAAAGTGGCAGGGCGCTCTTAAAGTGGCAGCGCGCTCTTAAAGGGGCAGGGCGCTCTTAAAGTGGCAGCGCGCTCTTAAAGTGGCAGCGCGCTCTTAAAATGGTAGGGCGCTCTTAAAGTGGCAGCGCGCTCTTAAAGTGGCAGGGCGCTCTTAAAGTGGCAGCGCGCTCTTAAAGTGGCAGAGCGCTCTTAAAGGGGCAGGGCGCTCTTATAGTGGCAGCGCGCTCTTAAAGTGGCAGGGCGCTCTTATAGTGGCAGCGCGCTCTTAAAGTGGCAGCGCGCTCTTAAAGTGGCAGCGCGCTCTTAAAGTGTCAGGGCGCTCTTAAAGTGGCAGGGCGCTCTTAAAGTGGCAGGGCACTCTTAAAGTGGCAGGGCACGCTGAAGGTTCCGTGCAGGATTTCGCCACACACATTGAACATTGTTTCAATCTGGTTTAGCCAGGCTAGATGATAAAGACCCACCTTTCCGACCAGTGCCGGTATGTTCATAGAGTTGGTAGCAAAGCCCATGCCGAAGATCATGGAGGACTCTACCCCCAGGAAGGTGGCTACAAGCTGCTCCAACTCCTCATGGATAGCCAGGTTACCTGGACAGAGAAATGAGAAATGAGAAACAAAAAGAAAATTCATATGCATTTCCTGTCACTGTTTGCTGCTGTTTCAAGTGATCAATCTGATTGCTCTTACAGTCAGTCCGAAACTAAGAAAAAAAGGGTTCTACCTGGAACCCAAAAAGTTTCTACCTGGAACCCAAAAGGTGACCCCGTAAGAGAACCCTTTTGGGTTCCAGGTAGAACCTTTTTGGGATTCAGGTAGAACCCTTTTGGGTTCCAGGTAAAACCCTAGAAACAAAAAAAAATATTCAAAGGGTTTTGATAAGCCAAAGAACCCCTTTAAGCCTCTAAATAATACATTTTATTCCCCCTACGAGTGTAATTCCCTCCTTACCCTTGGCGTCATGTCAGAAGGTCCTGGACAGGTGGAAGCACTGTAGTAGTGGAGCTTCTGACATATTGTTTCCACTTTTCAGATCTGCTAACATTATTATTTATTTTTTTACCTTTATTTAGTCAGTTAAGTCAGTTAAGAACAAACTCTTATTTACAATGACAGCCTAGGAACAGTGGGTTAACTGCCTGTTCAGGGGCAGAACGACAGATTTGTTTGTACCTTGTCAGCTCAGGGGTTTGAACTTGCAACCTTCCGGTTACTAGTCCAGCGCTCTAACCACTAGGCTACCCTGCCGCCCCATCTAAGCGTCTAAGCGTGAGAAGAGGTTGGGAGAGGGGACCGGTGGGTTCGAGCATTATGGTGTTAACCACGTGTTCTTGGACCAAGGTGAGTGGCAGTTCAATAATTTGTTCATTCAAATGCAGAGGATGATCCCGTCCAATATCTATGAAATATGGTCCACGCACCATCCAGGGAGATTAACAGATTTATAGCTCCTCAAATATATGGGTGTGTGTCTGCCGCAGGTTTTGGACAAACTGATTGGCAGTTCACTAATGTCCAGTTCATTCCTGCATACAATTACAGGGCCTTCAGAGAGTATTCATACCGTGTGACTCATTACACATTTTGTGTTACAGCCTGAATTCAAAATGGATTAAAAAAATATATATATAAATTCACCCCATCTACACATATTTCCCAAAATAAAACATTTTTAAAAATGTTAAAACATTTGTTGGAAATAAAAAATGAAAATCTGATTTACATAAGTATTCAATACATAAGTATTCAATACATGTTAGAATTACCTTCGGCAGCAATTACAGCTGTGAGTCTTTCTGGTAAGTCTTTAAACTGTAAGTCTTTCTGGTAAATCTTTAAACTGTGAGTCTTTCTGGTAAGTCTTTAAGCTGTGAGTCTTTCTGGTAAATCTTTCAACTGTGAGTCTTTCTGGTAAGTCTTTAAGCTGTGAGTCTTTCTGGTAAGTCTTTAAACTGTGAGTCTTTCTGGTAAGTCTTTAAACTGTAAGTCTTTCTGGTAAGTCTTTAAACTGTGAGTCTTTCTGGTAAGTCTTTAAACTGTGAGTCTTTCTGGTAAGTCTTTAAGCTGTGAGTCTTTCTGGTAAGTCTTTAAGCTGTGAGTCTTTCTGGTAAATCTTTCAACTGTGAGTCTTTCTGGTAAGTCTTTAAGAGCTTTGCACAGCTGGATTCTACAAAATGTGTACTTTATTCTTTAAAAAATTCTTAAATCTCTGTCAAGTTGGTTTTTGATCATGTTAACCATTTTTCAATTCTTGCATGTGTTCTGGAGAGCTGAGAGCATGCGTTCTGGAGAGAGCGGCGCCTGCCTATAAGCTATCTTTGCCACACACCCTTACCACTTCTTCTTGTCTGAACATTTAAATGATACTCTTCACAAATGCTTTAGATGTTGTCCACTGACAGCTGCAACTCAATAGTCAGCTAGGCCTTTTACCAAGACTTCCTCATATACCACGTCTCTCCTGCTCTACTGGTTTTTTCCCCTGTCAGCTTTCTTTCGTTGTCCAGAAGCCAAATCCACAATCTTAGTCATATTAGCAACGCATCATAGGTATCCCCTTTCCCCTTTTTAACAAGGTAGAACACCTGACTTGTTACGAACACACCTCTGTCCATTAAAACCGTTTAAACAGCATGACAATTGAAATCAATGGGCATACCTTATCTCAGAATGAGCACGAGTTGCCAATTCCTTATACTGTATATAATTGTGTTTTATACTTATTGCACATTTTTTTTTAGAAAAACACAGACTAGACAGCTAGTATAACAGTCTGACTACAATGCTGCTAGTGGTACATGGTAGTATAAAACAAAGACTAGACAGCTAGTATAACAGTCTGACTACAATGCTGCTAGTGGTACATGGTATTATAAAACACAGACTAGACAGCTAGTATAACAGTCTGACTACAATGCTGCTAGTGGTACATGGTATTATAAAACACAGACTAGACAGCTAGTACTAGACAGCTAGTATAACAGTCTGACTACAATGCTGCTAGTGGTACATGGTATTATAAAACACAGACTAGACAGCTAGTATAACAGTCTGACTACAATGCTGCTAGTGGTACATGGTATTATAAAACACAGACTAGACAGCTAGTACTAGACAGCTAGTATAACAGTCTGACTACAATGCTGCTAGTGGTACATGGTATTATAAAACACAGACTAGACAGCTAGTACTAGACAGCTAGTATAACAGTCTGACTACAATGCTGCTAGTGGTACATGGTATTATAAAACACAGGCTAGACAGATAGTATAACAGTCTGAATTCAATGCTGCTAGTGGTACATGGTATTATAAAACACAGACTAGACAGCTAGTACTAGACAGCTAGTATAACAGTCTGACTACAATGCTGCTAGTGGTACATGGTATTATAAAACACAGACTAGACAGCTAGTATAACAGTCTGACTACAATGCTGCTAGTGGTACATGGTATTATAAAACACAGACTAGACAGCTAGTACTAGACAGCTAGTATAACAGTCTGACTACAATGCTGCTAGTGGTACATGGTATTATAAAACACAGACTAGACAGCTAGTATAACAGTCTGACTACAATGCTGCTAGTGGTACATGGTATTATAAAACACAGACTAGACAGCTAGTACTAGACAGCTAGTATAACAGTCTGACTACAATGCTGCTAGTGGTACATGGTATTATAAAACACAGACTAGACAGCTAGTACTAGACAGCTAGTATAACAGTCTGACTACAATGCTGCTAGTGGTACATGGTATTATAAAACACAGGCTAGACAGATAGTATAACAGTCTGAATTCAATGCTGCTAGTGGTACATGGTATTATAAAACACAGACTAGACAGCTAGTACTAGACAGCTAGTATAACAGTCTGACTACAATGCTGCTAGTGGTACGTGGTATTATAAAAACACAGACTAGACAGCTAGTACTAGACAGCTAGTATAACAGTCTGACTACAATGCTGCTAGTGGTACATGGTATTATAAAACACAGACTAGACAGCTAGTACTAGACAGCTAGTATAACAGTCTGACTACAATGCTGCTAGTGGTACATGGTATTATAAAACACAGACTAGACAGCTAGTACTAGGCAGCTAGTATAACAGTCTGACTACAATGCTGCTAGTGGTACATGGTATTATAAAACACAGACTAGACAGCTAGTATAACAGTCTGACTACAATGCTGCTAGTGGTACATGGTATTATAAAACACAGACTAGACAGCTAGTACTAGACAGCTAGTATAACAGTCTGACTACAATGCTGCTAGTGGTACATGGTATTATAAAACACAGACTGGACAGCTAGTACTAGACAGCTAGTATAACAGTCTGACTACAATGCTGCTAGTGGTACATGGTATTATAAAACACAGACTAGACAGCTAGTATAACAGTCTGACTACAATGCTGCTAGTGGTACATGGTATTATAAAACACAGACTAGACAGCTAGTACTAGACAGCTAGTATAACAGTCTGACTACAATGCTGCTAGTGGTACATGGTATTATAAAAACACAGACTAGACAGCTAGTACTAGACAGCTAGTATAGCAGTCTGACTACAATGCTGCTAGTGGTACATGGTATTATAAAACACAGACTAGACAGCTAGTACTAGACAGCTAGTATAACAGTCTGACTACAATGCTGCTAGTGGTACGTGGTATTATAAAAACACAGACTAGACAGCTAGTACTAGACAGCTAGTATAACAGTCTGACTACAATGCTGCTAGTGGTACATGGTATTATAAAACACAGACTAGACAGCTAGTACTAGACAGCTAGTATAACAGTCTGACTACAATGCTGCTAGTGGTACATGGTATTATAAAACACAGACTAGACAGCTAGTACTAGGCAGCTAGTATAACAGTCTGACTACAATGCTGCTAGTGGTACATGGTATTATAAAACACAGACTAGACAGCTAGTATAACAGTCTGACTACAATGCTGCTAGTGGTACATGGTATTATAAAACACAGACTAGACAGCTAGTACTAGACAGCTAGTATAACAGTCTGACTACAATGCTGCTAGTGGTACATGGTATTATAAAACACAGACTAGACAGCTAGTACTAGACAGCTAGTATAACAGTCTGACTACAATGCTGCTAGTGGTACATGATATTATAAAACACAGACTAGACAGCTAGTACTAGACAGCTAGTATAACAGTCTGACTACAATGCTGCTAGTGGTACATGGTATTATAAAAACACAGACTAGACAGCTAGTATAACAGTCTGACTACAATGCTGCTAGTGGTACATGGTATTATAAAACACAGACTAGACAGCTAGTATAACAGTCTGACTACAATGCTGCTAGTGGTACGTGGTATTATAAAACACAGACTAGAAAGATAGTACTAGACAGCTAGTATAACAGTCTGACTACAATGCTGCTAGTGGTACGTGGTATTATAAAAACACAGACTAGACAGCTAGTAATAGACAGATAGTATAACAGTCTGACTACAATGCTGCTAGTGGTACATGGTATTATAAAACACAGACTAGACAGCTAGTATAACAGTCTGACTACAATGCTGCTAGTGGTACATGGTATTATAAAACACAGACTAGACAGCTAGTACTAGACAGCTAGTATAACAGTCTGACTACAATGCTGCTAGTGGTACATGGTATTATAAAACACAGACTAGACAGCTAGTACTAGACAGCTAGTATAACAGTCTGACTACAATGCTGCTAGTGGTACATGATATTATAAAACACAGACTAGACAGCTAGTACTAGACAGCTAGTATAACAGTCTGACTACAATGCTGCTAGTGGTACATGGTATTATAAAAACACAGACTAGACAGCTAGTATAACAGTCTGACTACAATGCTGCTAGTGGTACATGGTATTATAAAACACAGACTAGACAGCTAGTATAACAGTCTGACTACAATGCTGCTAGTGGTACGTGGTATTATAAAACACAGACTAGACAGCTAGTACTAGACAGCTAGTATAACAGTCTGACTACAATGCTGCTAGTGGTACGTGGTATTATAAAAACACAGACTAGACAGCTAGTACTAGACAGATAGTATAACAGTCTGACTACAATGCTGCTAGTGGTACATGGTATTATAAAACACAGACTAGACAGCTAGTACTAGACAGCTAGTATAACAGTCTGACTACAATGCTGCTAGTGGTACGTGGTATTATAAAACACAGACTAGACAGCTAGTATAACAGTCTGACTACAATGCTGCTAGTGGTACATGGTATTATAAAACACAGACTAGACAGCTAGTACTAGACAGCTAGTATAACAGTCTGACTACAATGCTGCTAGTGGTACATGGTATTATAAAAACACAGACTAGACAGCTAGTATAACAGTCTGACTACAATGCTGCTAGTGGTACATGGTATTATAAAACACAGACTAGACAGCTAGTACTAGACAGCTAGTATAACAGTCTGACTACAATGCTGCTAGTGGTACGTGGTATTATAAAAACACAGACTAGACAGCTAGTACTAGACAGCTAGTATAACAGTCTGACTACAATGCTGCTAGTGGTACATGGTATTATAAAACACAGACTAGACAGCTAGTACTAGACAGCTAGTATAACAGTCTGACTACAATGCTGCTAGTGGTACATGGTATTATAAAACACAGACTAGACAGCTAGTACTAGGCAGCTAGTATAACAGTCTGACTACAATGCTGCTAGTGGTACATGGTATTATAAAACACAGACTATTCATACACTTCCTCAACCACACAGGCTCAAAGCCCAGGTCCAGTCTGAATTCATACACTTCCTCAACCACACAGGCTCAAAGCCCAGGTCCAGTCTGAATTCATACACTTCCTCAACCACACAGGCTCAAAGCCCAGGTCCAGTCTGAATTCATACACTTCCTCAACCACACAGGCTCAAAGCCCAGGTCCAGTCTGAATTCATACACTTCCTCAACCACACAGGCTCAAAGCCCAGGTCCAGTCTGAATTCATACACTTCCTCAACCACACAGGCTCAAAGCCCAGGTCCAGTCTGAATTCATACACTTCCTCAACCACACAGGCTCAAAGCCCAGGTCCAGTCTGAATTCATACACTTCCTCAACCACACAGGCTCAAAGCCCAGGTCCAGTCTGAATTCATACACTTCCTCAACCACACAGGCTCAAAGCCCAGGTCCAGTCTGAATTCATACACTTCCTCAACCACACAGGCTCAAAGCCCAGGTCCAGTCTGAATTCATACACTTCCTCAACCACACAGGCTCAAAGCCCAGGTCCAGTCTGAATTCATACACTTCCTCAACCACACAGGCTCAAAGCCCAGGTCCAGTCTGAATTCATACACTTCCTCAACCACACAGGCTCAAAGCCCAGGTCCAGTCTGAATTCATACACTTCCTCAACCACACAGGCTCAAAGCCCAGGTCCAGTCTGAATTCATACACTTCCTCAACCACACAGGCTCAAAGCCCAGGTCCAGTCAAGAGGCACGTGGAGGACATCATTGTAATCTGACTGGCTCGCTGTCTTGGCTGCGTCATCGGCATCTGTTCTCTTTTGAAGCTAGAATGTTTAATCAGCCGGGCCTGTATACTAATCTGTATTCCACCTGTGGCTCATTCAGTTCTTTTGAACGGAAGGAGAGTGAGATTGTGCAGTCATTACTCAGCACAAGCCCCGAGTCCCTTCAGTTTCCTCAATCAAGTGCCAATTATGTCACTACACACATTTATCGGATTAAACCGAGGTCAGCCATGTAAAATGGATCTCTGCCTCCCAAACCAGTCATCATCACTTGTCCACTAGATTCTAGAATGTCAAGTAACCCCAGTCATCATCACTTGTCCACTAGATTCTAGAATGTCAAGTAACCCCAGTCATCATCACTTGTCCACTAGATTCTAGAATGTCAAGTAACCCCAGTCATCATCACTTGTCCACTAGATTCTAGAATGTCAAGTAACCCCAGTCATCATCACTTGTCCACTAGATTCTAGAATGTCAAGTAACCCCAGTCATCATCACTTGCCCACTAGATTCTAGAATGTCAAGTAATCCCAGTCATCATTTGTCCACTAGATTCTAGAATGCCAAGTAATCCAAGTCATCATCACTTGTCCACTAGATTCTAGAATGCCAAGTAATCCCAGTCATCATCACTTGTCCACTAGATTCTAGAATGCCAAGTAATCCAAGTCATCATCACTTGTCCACTAGATTCTAGAATGCCAAGTATTCCAAGTCATCATCACTTGTCCACTAGATTCTAGAATGCCAAGTAATCCAAGTCATCATTACTTGTCCACTAGATTCTAGAATGCCAAGTATTCCCAGTCATCGTCACTTGTCCACTAGATTCTAGAATGCCAAGTATTCTAACTCATCATCACTTGTCCACTAGATTCTAGAATGTCAAGTAACCCCAGTCATCATCACTTGTCCACTAGATTCTAGAATGTCAAGTAACCCAAGTCATCATTCCTCATCCATTAGATCTAGAACGCCAAATAACTATTCCACCTTCGCAACATAACCCACTCTGTCCCAGTCCCAAGCTTGACGACCAGTGTTGTGTAAAGTCACCAACACCCCTGGGGATAACCAGGTCCCAGATCTGTTTGTTCGGTCTTGCCAAATCCTATGGTCAGCACAAACAGATCAGGGACCAGGCCACTCCTGGGAAACAGTAGCAGGGGGATTTTCAAGCCTTTATAGGTAACTGACTATCACAGCTTATTGTGAAATAGACATTAATTACTTAGTCCACTACACACATTTATTCACAATGCATTTCCTGTGTATTACATTATTTTCTTTCTTCATAATGCATTCGTGTACATTACACAAATTCCAATTCGTTGTGGCTAACGTTAGCTAGCTAGGTTAACTGGGTGGTTAACTTTAGCTAGGCTAGGGGTTAAGTTTAAGTAATATGGTAGCTAAGTAGCTAAAAAGTAATTTGTTGTTGCTAATTCGCTCAAATGCTAAAGTTAGTCCATGACGTGATTTGAACATACAAACGTTTCAGTTGTGTTAAAAGTTTTGGTTTTTCCATTTATGTTTTGAGGTTGGACTTTTAGCATGAGTAGCACGTTAGCATGTACGGCGCGCCGATTGGTGCCACCTCGTTAGTCAGTATGTGTTTCACCTGTGCTGGCCTAGGTGATATTTAAGAGTGGCTGGCCCAGTGCTCCAGTTGTCTTGAGAGATGTGGAGGGTCAACACCTTACATTGGCGCTCCCCTATTTGATTTCTAGAAAAACATTCCTTTGTCTGATCTACCCTGTTTCCATTTGGTACAAGTTTTTGGTTTGCTTCCTGTCTTGAAGTTTGGGGTGGGTTGTTCTTTAGTTTGCCTCTTCTTGGGCAAATTTAGTGGGCACTCATGGTGGTTGTCTTTTAGGTTCCAGTTGTTGTTGCTAGTCAACTTTCAGTGGACAACCCCCATGAGTGTCTATCAGAACTCCTCCTAAAACACCACCTGTTTCATTTAGGTTTCTGTCAGTGACTCTGTCAGTTCCCCCTTCTGTGACATTTTGGATTTTCTTTTGCTGGGGAACGTAACATTTGATTGACGGTCGCAATAGGGTTAGCTAACATGCTAGCTAAGAGGTTAAAGGTTAGGGTTAGCTAACATGCTAGCTAAGAGGTTAAAGGTTAGGGTTAGCTAACATGCTAGCTAAGAAGTTAAAGGTTAGGGTTTGCTAACATGCTAGCTAAGAGGTTAAAGGTTAGGGTTAGCTAACATGCTAGCTAAGAAGTTAAAGGTTAGGGTTTGCTAACATGCTAGCTAAGTAGTTAAAGGTTAGTGTTTGCTAACATGCTAGCTAAGAAGTTAAAGGTTAGGGTTTGCTAACCTGCTAGCTAAGTAGTTAAAGTTTAGTGTTAGCTGACATGCTA
Organism: Oncorhynchus clarkii lewisi; assembly: GCF_045791955.1. Lineage (NCBI taxonomy): Eukaryota > Metazoa > Chordata > Actinopteri > Salmoniformes > Salmonidae > Oncorhynchus > Oncorhynchus clarkii. Next base: position 3,777,568 of record NC_092162.1, on the reverse strand, counting down.
GTTCAGTAGTTAAGTATTGAGTTGTTGCTAAAATTCTAAAGTTGTTCTTGACGTGATTCGAACACACAACATAATGGGATGCTAGACAGCCGCGTTATACACCCACCCATCCTCCCTGACCAACCTCACTCCTATTGTTTCTGTCTTAAGTAACCTACGGTCTTCATCTGTGACTGAAATTCACTGAAAAAGTTAATTGTTTGTGTGCCTGGCACAAATTTCCAATAAGCAATTTGTGTTTATTTCGCAGTGTAAGATTCTGGGTGAAACTTGGAACATTGTTATACTCCAGAAGAATAGTATATAAAGGAGTGAAAGATTGTTTTGTTTTTTTTTTTACATCAGAAGATGATTCTCTGTAGGAGACAGATGGCTTTGGGATATTTTTGGTGGACGGGAGAAAGTCGCAGGATTGCTAAAGGGGAAGTGTATGGATATCTGTGGATTAGGCGAAGGAGGGGTTGAGGTCAGGTCAGATCTCCCTGAAGCGAGAGATTGCTATAGGGGAAGTGTATGGATATCTGTGGATTAGGCGAAGGAGGGGTTGAGGTCAGGTCAGATCCCCCAGGAAGGGAGAGATTGCTATAGGGGAAGTGTATGGATATCTGTGGATTAGGCGAAGGAGGGGTTGAGGTCAGGTCAGATCCCCCTGAAGGGAGAGATTGCTATAGGGGAAGTGTATGGATATCTGTGGATTAGGCGAAGGAGGGGTTGAGGTCAGGTCAGATCCCCCTGAAGGGAGAGATTGCTATAGGAGAAGTGAATGGATATCTGTGGATTAGGCGAAGGAGGGGTTGAGGTCAGGTCAGATCCCCCTGAAGGGAGAGATTGCTATAGGGGAAGTGTATGGATATTTGTGGATTAGGCGAAGGAGGGGTTGAGGTCAGGTCAGATCCCCCTGAAGGGAGAGATTGCTATAGGAGAAGTGAATGGATATCTGTGGATTAGGCGAAGGAGGGGTTGAGGTCAGGTCAGATCCCCCTGAAGGGAGAGATTACTATAGGGGAAGTGTATGGATATTTGTGGATTAGGCGAAGGAGGGGTTGAGGTCAGGTCAGATCCCCCTGAAGGGAGAGATTGCTATAGGGGAAGTGTATGGATATTTGTGGATTAGGCGAAGGAGGGGTTGAGGTCAGGTCAGATCCCCCTGAAGGGAGAGATTGCTATAGGGGAAGTGAATGGATATCTGTGGATTAGGCGAAGGAGGGGTTGAGGTCAGGTCAGATCCCCCTGAAGGGAGAGATTGCTATAGGGGAAGTGTATGGATATTTGTGGATTAGGCGAAGGAGGGGTTGAGGTCAGGTCAGATCCCCCTGAAGGGAGAGATTGCTATAGGGGAAGTGAATGGATATCTGTGGATTAGGCGAAGGAGGGGTTGAGGTCAGGTCAGATCCCCCTGAAGGGAGAGATTGCTATAGGGGAAGTGTATGGATATTTGTGGATTAGGCGAAGGAGGGGTTGAGGTCAGGTCAGATCCCCCTGAAGGGAGAGATTGCTATAGGGGAAGTGTATGGATATTTGTGGATTAGGCGAAGGAGGGGTTGAGGTCAGGTCAGATCCCCCTGAAGGGAGAGATTGCTATAGGGGAAGTGAATGGATATCTGTGGATTAGGCGAAGGAGGGGTTGAGGTCAGGTCAGATCCCCCTGAAGGGAGAGATTGCTATAGGGGAAGTGTATGGATATTTGTGGATTAGGCGAAGGAGGGGTTGAGGTCAGGTCAGATCCCCCTGAAGGGAGAGATTGCTATAGGGGAAGTGAATGGATATCTGTGGATTAGGCGAAGGAGGGGTTGAGGTCAGGTCAGATCCCACTGAAGGGAGAGATTGTTTATTACCCTCTTCCTGTCAAACTATATGATGTAAGGATGGGAGAATATATACTTGTGATGGTGGAAACATGTATTTGTAAAGCTGTGTCGACCCTTTGGGAAGAACTATACTTGGTTTTCTAGTGTCTAGTGAGTTATTTACTCTGACAAATTAGAACCTAACAACAGTATATCTGTGATGTTGGGTTGGTTGTAATTGAACGAGCGTGACTGCGGTAGCTACGTCTTCAAAGTTGTAAAACAACAAGAGCTAAGTTAATCATTTCTCTCTCTAACACTGTGTGCGCGCCGGTTGATGAGACCCTCTAAAAAGACCAATACATTTTTTTATATATATATATAAAAGTCTGTGATGTCATAGAAGATGACATCACAATAGTACTGTACTCATTAAAAACATACATGCATAATTGTACTACTATTACACCTGGAAAAAAACACCCAGGCAATGTCTATGGCCAAAGTTAATCATTCTATATTTTTACAGGATTTCATTTTTTACACCTATAGTTTGTTTTTACCTTTATTTAACTAGGCAGGTCAGTTAAGAACAAATTCTTATTTACAATGACGGCCTTGGAACAGTGGCTTAGCTGCCTTGTTCTGCCTTGTCAGCTCGGGGATTTGAACTTGCAACCTTCCGGTTACTGGTCCACCGGGGCGGCTATCCTGCCGCCCCGTTAGATCTTTATAGTTTGTTAAATGGCTTACAGGAACAACATTCTATCTTTGCTAAATAGGGTAACTTGAACCCATTTGTAATCCACAAGTTATTGCATGGGTTCAATAGCATTCGCACTGATATAGGGACTAGGCCTACTGTAAATTGCATTATGGCTGAGCATGGACATGCCAAACGTAGTCAATAAACAATATTCAATTAATTATTGATCGAGGCCAAAGAGAACAAATAATTATAATCAAATTCTAAAAACAAAACAACTTGTTTTAAATGGGCCATGTCACACTTACAGGCTCCATACTTTCTCCCTGTGGGGGGAAATAATGTTAAAACACACTATGGAAGGTTTTTACACACATCCAAAACGAGACCTGCCAGGTTAAGATAATGTGGTCCTGCCTGACTAAAATAATGTGGCCCTGTCTGTTTAAAATAATGTGGCCCTGCCTGATTAAAATAATGTGGTCCTGCCTGACTAAAATAATGTGGTCCTGCCTGACTAAAATAATGTGGTCCTGCCTGACTAAAATAATGTGGTCCTGCCTGACTAAAATAATGTGGCCCTGCCTGACTAAAATAATGTGGCCCTGCCTGTTTAAAATAATGTGGCCCTGCCTGATTAAAATAATGTGGGCCTGCCTGATTAAAATAATGTGGGCCTGCCTGATTAAAATAATGTGGCCCTGCCTGATTAAAATAATGTGGCCCTGCCTGACTAAAATAATGTGGCCCTGCCTGACTAAAATAATGTGGCCCTGCCTGATTAAAATAATGTGGCCCTGCCTGATTAAAATAATGTGGCCCTGCCTGATTAAAATAATGTGGCCCTGCCTGACTAAAATAATGTGGCCCTGCCTGATTAAAATAATGTGGCCCTGCCTGACTAAAATAATGTGGTCCTGCCTGATTAAAATAATGTGGCCCTGCCTGACTAAAATAATGTGGCCCTGCCTGATTAAAATAATGTGGCCCTGCCTGACTAAAATAATGTGGTCCTGCCTTCAATGCAGAGATAACAAAAGAGAATGTCAGCTCATTGTTTTACTCCTCTTAAACTTGGTATTTTAATAAAGCTTTGGTGATAAAGATTTATTTCCAAGCAATCTCAGGAGCCAAACCCTTTATCCACAGTCTTGTCTACTTTGTGAATGATTTGGGGCAGATTTAAAAAAAAAAAGAGGAGAGGAAGCTATGCTTGGTTTTTAATCAAATAAAATTAAATGGGGAGAAAAAAAAACATGTTGTTTTTTAAATGTTTCTAAACAGGAAGTATCCAGGCACCAAAAGGACCTTAGGCTTCTCTTGTCCCCTGTTCATATGGGCGGTGTGCGTCACAGCTGGATAGGCTGCGTTTCCACTGTAAAAATGTAGTGTTACCGCTTAAACCAACTTTTGGTTGGTCTTAAATATCACTTTTGGATCATGTTTTTTAAAGATACTGAGCACAAAGCGAGCTGGTAAAACGAGAAGGTGAATTGCAGTTTAGTTGTTGCAGCTTTAAAGATAATATCCTGCAATTCTATAAAATGTTTCCATGAGGCAGAGAAAACTTTGCGGTTTTAAAGCGTATGTGTGCATGTATGTTTAAAAAAGAATTGTATTAATAAAATGTATAATTGGTGTACTACTGTGGATACCAATATCCCTGTGAGCCTCCCAGGCCCATGTTGCCCAGAGTTAAGAACAGAAATGGTAGATAATTAATATTGTATTGTATTACACCCTCAACTTATTTCACAGATCCTTTGGCCAAAATGTGTTTAATCTGTTGTTAGTAATATTCATTAAAAATAAGTGTTTGTTATTTATTGTTTGTAATCCTCCACATACAACACTCGTTCTGCCAGTCACATTCTGCTGCAGGTCCCCAAAGCACACACATCACTGGGTCGCTCGTCTTTTCAGTTCGCTGCCGCTAGCGACTGGAATGAGCTGCAACAAACACTCAAACTGGACAGTTTTCTCTCAATCTCTTCATTCAAAGACCTTGCGTGAAGTATTTTTGTCTTTACCTTCTTTTACCCAGAGTATAATTCACATTTGATAGGGCCCTCCCGAGTGGAGCAGCGGTCTAAAGCACTGCATCGCAGAGCTAGAGGTGACACTACAGGCCGGGTTCAACCCTGGGCTGTATCACAACCGGCTGTGTTCGGGAGTCCCATAGGGCGACGCACAATTGGCCCAGCGTCGTCCGGGTTAGGGGAGGGTTTGGCGGGTTTGGTTAGGGGAGGGCTTTACTTGGCTCATTATGCTCTATCGACTCCTTGTGGCGGGCCGGGCGCCTGCAGGCTGACCTCGGTCGTCAAGTGAACGGTGTTTCGTCCCAACACATTGATGCGGCTGGCTTCCGGGTTAAGCGGGTTCCAGAGGACGCGTGACCCCAGTGGGAACTGAACCCGTGACCCCAGTGGGAACTGAACCCGTGTTGCTAAAGCCAAGTTTTCACAAACACACACACACACAAATCTTCCCTCCACATCCCCTCTGCTAGCCTCTAACACTCCGTTATGTCCATGTGACCTAATTTAAGTCTGTTTCATGATGTTACAGTACAACCATGATAGTGTTTCCTCTCCACATACAGTGGATGGGGCCCCTGGGTAATGATCCAAGCGTGTGCTTCATACTGTACATAATTTAACACAGATTAAATAATTAATTCATCGTTGCAGCCGCTACCAAGTTAATTAAAGATTCTGTTTAAGTTGATGAAAAAGATAAATGAGATGAAAGAGAAGTGTGTCCCAAATGAAACCCTATTCTCTATATGACGCAATATCATTGACCAGAACCCATAGTTGCACGTACTCTTCCATTCCAAATAAGCAAGACTTGGAAGGGCTCACCCATCTTGTCTGTGTCCCAAATGGAATTTTATACCCTATGGGCCTTGGTCAAAATTAGTGCACTATATAGGGACTAGAATGCCATAGGGCTCTGGTCTAAAGTAGTGCACTATATAGGGACTAGAGTGCCATAGGGCTCTGGTCTAAAGTAGTGCACTATATAGGGAATAGGGTGCCATAGGGCTCTGGTCTAAAGTAGTGCACTATATAGGGAATAGGGTGCCATAGGGCTCTGGTCTAAAGTAGTGCACTATATAGGGAATAGGGTGCCATAGGGCTCTGGTCTAAAGTAGTGCACCATATAGGGAATAGGGTGCCATTTGGGACACATTCAATTTAATGGTCAATCTTTTGGCTGTCATCACAGAACTATGCACCTAGAGAGTATGTAGTCTCTGTTATGTAAGTGGTAGGCTATAGAATCCTATGTAAGTGATAGGTTATAGAATCCTACGTAAGTGGTAGGTAATAGAATCTTAGGTAAGTGGTAGGTTAAAGAATTTATGTAAGTGGTAGGTTATAGAATATTATGTAAGTTGTAGATTCTATAATCTTATGTAAGTGGTAAGTTATTCGTATATATATTTATTTAGGATCCCCATTAGTTCCTGCCAAGGCAGCAGCTACTCTTCCTGGGGTTTATTATGGATCCCCATTAGTTCCTGCCAAGGCAGCAGCTACTCTTCCTGGGGTTTATTATGGATCCCCATTAGTTCCTGCCAAGGCAGCAGCTATTCTTCCTGGGGTTCATTATGGATCCCCATTAGTTCCTGCCAAGGCAGTAGCTACTCTTCCTGGGGTTTATTATGGATCCCCATTAGTTCCTGCCAAGGCAGCAGCTACTCTTCCTGGGGTTTATTACAGATCTCCATTAGTTCCTGCCAAGGCAGCAGCTACTCTTCCTGGGGTTTATTATGGATCCCCATTAGTTCCTGCCAAGGCAGCAGCTACTCTTCCTGGGGTTTATTACGGATCCCCATTAGTTCCTGCCAAGGCAGCAGCTACTCTTCCTGGGGTTTATTATGGATCCCCATTAGTTCCTGCCAAGGCAGCAGCTACTCTTCCTGTGGTTTATTATGAATCCCCATTAGTTCCTGCCAAGATAACAGCTACTCTTCCTGGGCCACTCAAGGACATTTAGAGACTTGTCCTGAAGCCATTCCTGCGTTGTCTTTGCTGTGTGCTTAGGATTGTTGTCCTATTGGAAGGTGAACGTGCGCCCAGTCTTTCACCATAGGGATGGTGTCAGGTTTCCTCCAGACATGACGCTCGGCATTCAGTCCAAAGAGTTAAATCTTGGTTTCATCAGACCAGAGAAACTTGTGTCTCGAGGTCTGAGCGTCTTTTGGTGCCTTTTGACAAACTCCAAGTGGGCTGTCATGTGCCTATTATTTACATAACAATTCAGACCCTTTGCTATGAGACTCGAAATTGAGCTCAGGTGCATCCTGCTTCCATTGATCATCCTTGGAATGTTTCTACAACTTGATTGGAGTCCACCTGTGGCACATTAAATTGATTGGACATGATTTGGAAAGGCACACAACTGTCTATATAAGGTCCCACAGTTGACAGAGCATGTCAGAGCAAAAACCAAGCCATGCAGTTGAAGGAATTGTCCAAAGAGCTCTGAGACAGGATTGTATAGAGGCACAGATCTGGGGAAGGGTACCAAAAAATGTCTGCATCATTAAAGGTCCCCAAGAACACAGTGGCCTCCATCATTCTTAAAAGGAAGACGTTTGGAACCACCAGGACTCTTCCTAGAGCTGGCCGCCCAGCCAAACTGAGCAATTGGGGGAGAAGGGCCTTGGTCAGAGAGGTGACCAAGAACCCGATGGTCATTCTGACAGAACTCCAGAGTTCCTCTGGAGATGGTTGTCCTTCTGAAAGGTTCTCCCGTCTCTGCAGCACTCCATCAATCAGGCCTTTATAGTAGAGTGGTCAGACGTGCCTTCTACTGAGGAGTGGCTTCCATGACAGCCTGCTTGGAGTTTGCCAAAAGGCACCTAAAGACTCTCAGAACATGTGAAACAAGAGTCTCTGGTCTGATGAAACCAAGATTGAACTATTTTCTTTGGCCTGAATGCCAAGCATCACATCTGGAAGAAACCTGGAACCATCCATACGGTGAAGCATGGTGGTGGCAGCATCATGCTGTGTGGAAGTTCTTCAGCGGCAAGGACTGGGAGACTAGTCAGGATTGAGGGAAAGATGAACGGAGCAAAGTACAGAGAGATCCTTGATGAAAACCTGCTTCAGAGCACTCAGGACCTCAGACCTCAGACTGGGGCGAAGGTTCACCTTCCAACAGGACAATGACCCTAAGCACACAGCCAAGACAACGCAGGTGTGGCTTCGGGACAAGCCTCTGAATATCCTTGAATTGCCAAGCCAGAGTCCGGACTTGAACCTGATCAAACATATCTGGAGAGACCTGAAAATAGCTATGCATCGAGGCTCCCCATCCAACCTGAGAGAGCTTGAGAGGATCTGCAGAGAAGAATGGGAGAAACTCCCCAAATACAGGTGTGCCAAGCTTGTAGCATCATACCCAAGAAAACTCGCTTGTAGTTTGCAGGGATGAGACAGCCTGTAGGGAGGTCAGATACCTGACTGTGTGGAGCAAGGACAGCAACCTCTCCCTCAACTTGATCAAGACAGATGATTGTGGACTAAAGGAAAAGGAGGACCAAGCACGACCAACGGGACTGTAGTGGAGCAGGTTGAGAGCTTCAAGTTCCTTGGCGTCCACATCACCAACAAACTAACATGGTCCAAGCACACCAAGACAGTTGTGAAGAGGGCAGAACAAAACCTATTCGCACCTCAGGAGACTGAAAAAATTTGTCATGGGTCCCCAGATCCTCAAAAAGTTCTACAGCTGCACCATTGAGAGCATCCTGCTGGGTTGCATCGCTGCCTGGTATGGCAACTGCCTGGCCTACAACCGCAAGGCGCTACAAAAGGTAGTGTGTATGTCCCAGTACATCATTGGTGCCAAGCTTCCTGCCATCCAGGACCTCTATACCAGGCGGTGTCAGAGGAAGGCCCTACAAAGACTCCAGCAACCCTAGTCATAGACTGTGCTCTCTGCCACCGCACGGCAAGCAGTACCGGAGCACCAAGTCTAGGTCCAAGAGGCTTTTAAGCAGCTTCTACCCACAAGCCATAAGACTCCTGGACAGCTAATCAAATGGCTACCCAGACTATTTACAATGCCCCCCCCCCACACTGCTGCTACTATCTTATTATCTGTGCATGGTCACTTTAATAACTCTACCTACATGTACATATTATCTAAATTACCTCGACACCAGTGCCCCCAGACATGGACTTCCCCCTGTACATAGCCTCCACATGGACTCTGTACCGTAACACCCTGTATATAGCCTCCACATGGACTCTGTACCGTAACACCCTGTATATAGCCTCCACATTTGACTCTGTACCGTAACACCCTGTATATAGCCTCCACATTGACTCTGTACCGTAACACCCTGTATATAGCCTCCACATTGACTCTGTACCGTAACACCCTGTATATAGCCTCCACCTTGACTCTGTACCGTAACACCCTGTATATAGCCTCCACATTGACTCTGTACCGTAACACCCTGTATATAGCCTCCACATTGACTCTGTACCGGTACCCCCTGTATATAGCCTCCACATTGACTCTGTACCGGTACCACCTGTATATAGCCTCCACATTGACTCTGTACCGGTACCCCTGTATTTAGCCTCCACATTGACTCTGTACCGTAACACCCTGTATATAACCTCCACATTGACTCTGTACCGTAACACCCTGTATATAGCCTCCACATTGACTCTGCACCGTAACACCCTGTATATAGCCTCCACATGGACTCTGTACCGTAACACCCTGTATATAGCCTCCACATTGACTCTGTACCGGTACCCCCTGTATATAGCCTCCACATTGACTCTGTACCGGTACCCCCTGTATATAGCCTCCACATTGACTCTGTACCGGTACCCCCTGTATGTAGCCTCCACATTGACTCTGTACCGGGACCCCCTGTATATAGCCTCCACATTGACTCTGTACCAGTACCCCCTGTATATAGCCTCCACATTGACTCTGTACCGGTACCCCTGTATATAGCCTCCACATTGACTCTGTACCGTAACACCCTGTATATAGCCTCCACATTGACTCTGTACCGGTACCCCCTGTATATAGCCTCCACATTGACTCTGTACCGGTACCCCCTGTATATAGCCTCCACATTGACTCTGTACTGGTACCCCCTGTATATAGCCTCCACATTGACTCTGTACCGTAACACCCTGTATATAACCTCCACATTGACTCTGTACCGTAACACCCTGTATATAGCCTCCACATTGACTCTGTACCGGTACCCCCTGTATGTAGCCTCCACATTGACTCTGTACCGTAACACCCTGTATATAGCCTCCACATTTACTCTGTACCGGTACCCCCTGTATATAGCCTCCACATTGACTCTGTACCAGTACCCCCTGTATATAGCCTCCACATTGACTCTGTACCAGTACCCCCTGTATATAGCCTCCACATTGACTCTGTACCAGTACCCCCTGTATATAGCCTCCACATTGACTCTGTACTGGTACCCCCTGTATATAGCCTCCACATTGACTCTGTACCGTAACACCCTGTATATAGCCTCCACATTGACTCTGTACCGGTACAATTTATTGTTTTTTATTTGACTCGAGGCTGTAATCGCTGCCAAAGATGCTTCAACAAAGTACTCAAGTGTCTGAATACTGTAAATGTTTATTTTTTTTTTAAATTACAAAAAACAAAAAAAACAACAACAACAACAATGCTTTGTCACTATGGGGTATTGTGTGTAGATTGATGAAGGGAGAACAACAATTGAATACATTTTAGAATAAGGCTGTAACGTAACAAAAATGTCATTATGGGGTATTGTGATGTCATTATGGGGTATTGTGATGTCATTATGGGGTATTGTGATGTCATTGTGGGGTATTGTGATGTCATTATGGGGTATTGTGATGTCATTATGGGGTATTGTGATGTCATTATGGGGTATTGTGATGTCATTATGGGGTATTGTGATGTCATTATGGGGTATTGTGATGTCATTATGGGGTATTGTGATGTCATTATAGGGTACAGTAAATGTTTTTATTGAATCCATTATAGAATAAGGCTGTAACGTAACAAAAAATAAGGGACAAAGTCAAAGGGTCTGAAATCTTTCCCGAATGCCCTGTAGGTCACAGAATCTTATGTAAGTGGTAGGTTATAGAAGAGAGGAATTTATACCGCTCGTAAACCTACAGGTATTAACAAAGAACTGGCCCTGTAAAACACCTCAAGAGTTAGAGTAGTTCAATACTATTGGACTTCACATATACGTATATAAGGCGGAGGATTTTTTTTTTATATGGCAACAATAGAAGACTAGATACTCTATAGATAAGACTGATACCGTGTGAAGGAGTGGCTCATGTCAAGTGGACACTACTAGTGCTTCAGTGCTCCCCACAAAACACACAAACTGGGACTACGTCCCAAATGGAAATACCTTTTCTACACAATGTTGTATTTATTTTTTAACTAGGAAAGTCAGTTTACAATGACGGCCTACCAAAAGGCCTCCTGCGGGGACGGGGGCTTGGGATTACAGTTTTTTTCGATTGCTAAACGACAGTGGACACAACTGGAGTCACATGTGCAAAACTCTAACTACAGTCTGTACAGCAGCAGTTCATGTGGACCAAACTCTAGTTCGTTTTTCATTGCTTGAACACAGTTTTCAAAACTCTACACACTTATCCCATGACTTTATCCACAACCTGCACAACACTGTGGATTTACAGCACTTTGTTCAAATGCTAACACACTGCTGTCAAAACTGTGAACCACATATTCAAAACGGAATAGATTTCAGCCTTGTGCCTTTCAAACACTGCTGATTGCAATTTCAGCTGAAAGGCTAAGCAGGTGTCTTGTTTTAGACTTGTTAGTGAACACACACACATATTACAGTATATATAGGTAGAGCTCAGAAAGACTCATTTTGGAAATGGAACAAGGAAGATGGGTTCGTGGAGGGAGAAAGGTGGCAGGGAGAGGGCGGATGCGTGGAGGAAGACAAAGAAGACAAAGAGCTTTCAGATGAAATAAGGGCTACACTTATAGACCATGTCGTGAACCATGGTCTCTCATTGAGAGAGGCAGGGTTGAGGGTGCAACCCAATCTGCAAAGATCCACAGTGGCATCTGTAATGCAAATTTTCCATCATGCAAACAGGTGTGAGTTACATCCTTACAGTAAATGAAAACATTACAGGAATCTATTTTGTATTGCAATTATAGAATATTTACACAGATATATATTACAGTAAGTTTGACTGTAAAATATATTTTTACAACAGGACCCAAAGGCTGCCCCCAACAGGGGGAAGAGGAAAAATATTTTCAGATGCGCAGGAAAATGCTATTGTTGACATGGTTGTTGTCAACAATGCAATAAAACTGCGGGAGATTCAAGATAGAGTGCTGGCTGATAATGATATATTTGAAAATGTTAATTCTGTCAGCACAACAACTATTGCTCGAGTCCTAAAGAAACACCAAGTTACAATGAAACAGTTATACACTGTACCGTTCGAGAGAAACAGTGAACGGGTAAAAGAGCAAAGATACCAATATGTCCAGGTAAGACGTCTGAGGTTACGTACACAGCTATACAAAATATTTACAGTAAAAAAAAACACTAGCATTTCTACAGTAAAACTGTGCACTTACTGTTTTTCAGAGAGTAATGGAGGTGGAAGCACTGGAAAGACCACATTCATTTGTATTTATCGATGAAGCTGGATTTAACCTTGCCAAAACACGGCGCAGAGGAAGGAATGTTACAGGTCAAAGGGCCACTGTGGAGGTTCCAGGCCAAAGGGGGGGAAATATCACCATGTGTGCTGCAATGGCCAATGATGGTTTGCTTCTCAACACACCACTCATTGGCCCATACAACACAGAAAGGCTTATAGCTTTCCTAGAACAGCTCTATGATCAGCTAGAGCCAGCAGAACAGGGGGAGCCAGTAAGAAACCCCAAGTTTTTGTCATAGTTTGCGATAACGTTGCTTTTCACCACTCTGCAGCTGTCACAGATTGGTTTGCAGCACATCACAGATTTATGGTTTTGTACCTGCCTGCATATTCACCCTTCCTCAACCCAATAGAGGAGTTTTTCTCTGCCTGGAGGTGGAAAGTGTTTGGTCACCACCCACATGACCAAATGTCTCTTTTGGAAGCCATGCGTGCCGGATGTGAGGACACGAGTCCAGAGGACTGCCAGGGATGGATAAGGCACTCCAGAAGGTTCTTCCCCAGGTGCATGGCAAGAGAAAACATTAGATGTGATGTTGAAGAAAACCTGTGGCCTGATGCTAGAGAGAGAGGCAGGATTAGCCCCTCAATTATTTGTTCGAATTACAGTATGTACTTTTAGTTTCTACCTTTTTTTTCTCATTACTGTAATTCCGTAAATTACTACAGACTATTGAAGCAAACTGCTAATTTTCATTTACCTTAAAGTATTGTTATGTTCTAAAAATTTGAATAAATCATGTGAAAGAATGTCACTCTTTTCTTTGAAGAAAATATTACTTTGTATGAAGTCACTGAAATTGTTCAAACTGTAAAGATGAAAAGTTTGTATTTTCTGTATTGGTGTTTGATGCTAGTGTTTTTACTCTCAGTGTGTTCTGAGTGACAGTGTGTGTTATCTCAGTGAGGGTTGTGCATAGTGTTTGGCTGCACTGAGCGTGTTTTGAGCCATGTGTTAAGAGTTGTGTTGCTTGGAATGAGTTTTGCAGGTGATGTGAACTGTTTAGCTCAGGTGACTGTTGGTAGTGCAGACTGTAGTTAGAGTTTTGCACATGTGACTCCAGTTGTGCCCACTGTCGTTTAGCAATCGAAAAAAAACTGTAATAATAAAAAAATAAAAAATTTATTTCTTAAATAGGATAAAACACACATCACAACAAGAGAGACACCACAACACTACATAAAGAGAGACACCACAACACTACATAAAGAGAGACAACACAACACTACATAAAGAGAGACACCACAACACTACATAGAGAGACACCACAACACTACATAGAGAGAGACACCACAACACTACATAGAGAGACACCACAACCACTACATAGAGAGACACCACAACACTACATAGAGAGACACCACAACACTACATAAAGACACCACAACACTACATAAAGAGAGACACCACAACACTACATAAAGAGTGACACCACAACACTACATAAAGAGAGAGGCACCACAACACTACATAGAGAGACACCACAACACTACATAGAGAGACACCACAACACTACATAAAGAGAGAGACACCACAACACTACATAGAGAGACACCACAACACTACATAGAGAGACACCACAACACTATATAAAGAGAGACACCACAACACTACATAAAGAGAGACACCACAACACTACATAAAGAGAGACACCACAACACTACATAAAGAGAGAGACACCACAACACTACATAAAGAGAGACACCACAACACTACATAGAGAGACACCACAACACTACATAGAGAGAGACACCACAACACTACATAGAGAGACACCACAACCACTACATAGAGAGACACCACAACACTACATAGAGAGACACCACAACACTACATAAAGACACCACAACACTACATAAAGAGAGACACCACAACACTACATAAAGAGAGACACCACAACACTACATAAAGAGAGAGGCACCACAACACTACATAGAGAGACACCACAACACTACATAGAGAGACACCACAACACTACATAAAAAGAGAGAGACACCACAACACTACATAGAGAGACACCACAACACTACATAGAGAGACACCACAACACTATATAAAGAGAGACACCACAACACTACATAAAGAGAGACACCACAACACTACATAAAGAGAGACACCACAACACTACATAAAGAGAGACAACACAACACTACATAGAGAGACAACACAACACTACATAGAGAGACCTCAGACAACACATGAAAACACAACATGGTAGCAACACAACATGGCAGCAACACAACATGGCAGCAGCACAACATGGTAGCAACACAACATGGTAGCAACACAACATGGCAGCAACACAACATGGCAGCAGCACAATATGGCAGCAACACAACATGGCAGCAACACAACATGGCAGCAACACAACATGGCAGCACCACAACATGGCAGCAGCACAACATGGTAGCAACACAACAACAACATGGTAGCAACACAACAACAACATGGCAGCAACACAACATGGCAGCAACACAACATGGCAGCAACACAACATGGCAGCACCACAACATGGCAGCAGCACAACATGGTAGCAACACAACAACAACATGGTAGCAACACAACAACAACATGGCAGCAACACAACATGGCAGCAACACAACATGGTAGCAACACAACATGGCAGCATCACAACATGGCAGCAACACAACATGGTAGCAACACAACATGGTAGCAACACAACATGGCAGCAACACAACATGGCAGCAACACAACATGGTAGCAACACAACATGGTAGCAACACAACATGGCAGCAACACAACATGGCAGCAGCACAATATGGCAGCAACACAACATGGCAGCAACACAACATGGCAGCAACACAACATGGCAGCACCACAACATGGCAGCAGCACAACATGGTAGCAACACAACAACAACATGGCAGCAACACAACATGGTAGCAACACAACAACAACATGGTAGCAACACAACAACAACATGGCAGCAACACAACATGGCAGCAACACAACATGGTAGCAACACAACATGGCAGCATCACAACATGGCAGCAACACAACATGGTAGCAACACAACATGGTAGCAACACAACATGGCAGCAACACAACATGGCAGCAACACAACATGGTAGCAACACAACATGGTAGCAACACAACATGGCAGCAACACAACATGGTAGCAACACAACATGGCAGCAACACAACATGGTAGCAACACAACATGGCAGCAACACAACATGGTAGCAGCACACCAACAACATGGCAGCAACACAACATGGCAGCAACACAACATGGCAGCAACACAACATGGTAGCAACACAACATGGCAGCAACACAACATGGTAGCAGCACAACATGGCAGCAACACAACATGGCAGCAACACAACATGGCAGCAGCACAACATGGTAGCAGCACAACAACAACATGGTAGCAACACAACATGGCAGCAACACAACATGGTAGCAGCACAACATGGCAGCAACACAACATGGCAGCAACACAACATGGTACAAACATTGTTGGGGAACATCCCAGATGAAACCCTATTGCCTACAAAGTGCACTACATTTGACTAAAGCCCTAAAGTAGTGCACTATTAATGCATAATAGTGTGCAATTCGGGACACAGACAAGACGCAATTTGGGACGCAAACCAGTTCAGTTCTGACCTATTTCAAACCGAGTGGGGGAAAAAAAGAGTGGCTAGCTTTACAGTTGACCCAAAAAACACACGTTTACCACACACACACACACCCACACACCCACACACACACACACACACACACACACACACACACACACACACACACACACACACACACACACACACACACACACACACACACACACCCCTCCTTCTCAGCCCCAACCTTCCACACCTGTCACTCTCACACACACACACACACACACACACACACTCACACACACTGCTCACCCATTTCCTGTCGAGTGCTGCAGACCCCGAGACCATACTGCTGGGTTCTGTCTGCCACAGTTTTCAGGAAATCACCGTTGTTCTCAGCGAAACCCAGGTAGTTATAGGAACCCATGTTGATGACATTGTCTATGGTCTTCCCTGTTAAACTGAAAACACACAGACAGACATACAGACAGACGTTAAACCCACGTTGATGACATCGTCTATGGTCTTCCCTGTTAAACTGAACACACACAGACAGACATACAGACAGACATTAAACCCACGTTGATGACATCGTCTATGGTCTTCCCTGTTAGACTGAAAACACACAGACAGACAGACAGACAGACAGACAGACAGACAGACAGACAGACAGACAGGCAGACAGACAGACAGACAGACAGACGTTAAACCCACGTTGATGACATCGTCTATGGTCTTCCCTGTTAAACTGAACACACACAGACAGACAGAGGTTAAACCCACGTTGATGACATCGTCTATACAGTAATAGTGGGAACCCAACCTACAACATAACACGATAAGCAATTAGAACTCAAAACAGTAAACATATCAATCAATATTGTTTCATTGAATTTGCTCATAGCCTTAATTAGAACCTAGGACCATATACACACACAGTGTATCAGAGTAGGAGTTCAGATCTAGGATCAGGTCCTCCCTTGTCCGATGTAATAAGATCCATTGTTATCTACAAGTGAAAAAAAAACTGATTCTAGATCAGCAACCCTGTACCTGAATGTCCAGTTGTAGTCTGGGGACACCCTCTCCATCACGTTGAACACAGGGCCAGGCAGACTGCATATAGGTCTGTTCCAGTTGTCTCTTACTCTCATGTACAGGTTACGGGTGTAGAAGTTCTCAAAGTCTTGGTACAGAGGGACAAAATCCTGAGGAGACACATATTGAAAACAGGGTTCGTTCGTGATTACTACATGGCACATGCAATTGGAAGTATGAAGTTTACATACACTTAGATTGGAGTCATTAAAACTCGTTTTTCAACCACTCCACATATTTCTTGTTAACAAACTATAGTTTGGCAAGTCGGTTAGGACATCTACTTTGTGCATGACACAAGTCATTTTTCCAACAATTGTTTACAGACAGATTATTTCACTTATAATTCACTGTATCACAATTCCAGTGGGTCAGAAGA
Organism: Oncorhynchus clarkii lewisi; assembly: GCF_045791955.1. Classification (NCBI taxonomy): domain Eukaryota; kingdom Metazoa; phylum Chordata; class Actinopteri; order Salmoniformes; family Salmonidae; genus Oncorhynchus; species Oncorhynchus clarkii. The sequence goes on along the minus strand of NC_092162.1, from coordinate 3,760,264 downwards.
TTACATACACTAAATTGACTGTGCCTTTAAACAGCTTGGAAAATTCCAGAAAATGATGTCATGGCTTTAGAAGCTTCTGATAGGCTAATTGACATCATTTGAGTCAATTGGAGGTGTACCTGTGGATGTATTTCATGGCCTACCTTCAAACTCAGTGCCTCTTTGCTTGACATCATGGGAAAATCAAAAGAAATCAGCCAATCAGACCTCAGAAAAAAAAAATTGTAGATCTCCACAAGTCTGGTTCATCCTTGGGAGCCATTATCAAACGCCTGAAGGTACCACGTTCATCTGTACAAACAATAGTATGCAAGTATAAACACCATGGGACCACGCAGCTGTCATACCGCTCAGGAAGGAGACTCATGCTGTCTCCTAGAGATGAACGTACTTTGGTGCGAAAAGTGCAAATCAATCCCAGAACAACAGCGAGGAACCTTGTGAAGATGCTGGAGGAAACGGGTACAAAAGTATCTATATCCACTTTAAAACGAGTCCTATATCGACATAACCTGAAAGGACACTCAGCAAGGAAGAAGCCACTGCTCCAAAACCGGCATAAAAAAGCCAGACTACGGTTTGCAACTGCACATGGGAACAAAGATCGTACTTTTTGGAGAAATGTCCTCTGGTCTGATGAAACAAATATATAACTGTTTGGCCATAATGACCATCGTTATGTTTGGAGGGAAAAGGGGGGGGCTTGCAAGCCGAAGAACACCATCCCAACCGTGAAGCACGGGGGTGGCAGCATCATGTTGTGAGGGTGCTTTGCTGCAGGAGGGACTGGTGCGCTTCACAAAATAGATGGCATCATGAGGGAGAAAAATTATGCGGGTATATTGAAGCAACATCTCAAGACATCAGTCAGGAAGTTAAAGCTTGGTCGCAAATGGGTCTTCCAAATGGACAATGAGCCCAAGCATACCTCCAAAGTTGTGTCAAAATGGCTTAAGGACAACAAAGTCAAGGTATTGGAGTGGCCATCACAAAGCCACGACCTCAATCCCATAGAAAATTTGTGGGCAGAACTGAAAAAGCGTGTGCGAGCAAGAAGGCCTACAAACCTGACTCAGTTACACCAGCTCTGTCAGGGGGAATGGGCCAAAATACACCTAACTTATTGTGGGAAGCTTGTGGAAAGCTACCCTAAACGTTTGACCCAAGTTAAACAATTTAAAGGCAATGCTACCAAATACTAAGTGAGTGTATGTAAACTTCTGACCCACTGGGAATGTGATGAAATAAATAAAAGCTGAAATAAATCATTCTCTCTACTATTATTCTGACATTTCACATCCTTAAAATTAAGTGGTGATCCTAACTGACCTAAGACAGGACATTTTTTACTAGGATTAAATGTCAGGATTGTGAAAAACTTAGTTTAAATGTATTTGGCTAAGGTGTATTTAAACCTCCCAACTTCAACTGCAAGTGGTAAGTGTGTTTGAATAATTGGAGAGGTGGTACAGTTACCTCCTAATGAGATATAGTGATCACTGTATCCCATGACTAGAAGTGGGTGATCACTGTATCCCAAGACTAGAAGTGGGTGATCACTGTAAGAGGAGTGCACTGGACATGGTGCTGTTGGCAAAAATAATTTGTTTGTTTTGAGCTTCTGATCTGACATTATGTTCAAAGAGCTCCATTAGGACCAAGGCACAACAGAGCAGAACACAGCAGAACAGAGCAGAACATGGCAGAACACAGCAGAACATGGCAGAACACAGCACAACAGAGCAGAACACAGCAGAACAGAGCAGAACATGGCAGAACACAGCAGAACAGAGCAGAACATGGCAGAACACAGCAGAACAGAGCAGAACATGGCAGAATGCAGCAGAATAGAGCAGAACACAGCAGAACAGAGCAGAACATGGCAGAACACAGCATAACATGGCAGAACACAGCAGAACAGAGCAGAACACAGCAGAACAGAGCAGAACACGGCAGAACAGAGCAGAACAGAGCAGAACATGGCAGAACAGAGCAGAATAGAGCAGGGCAGAACATGGCAGAACAGAGCAGAACACAGCAGAACACAGCAGAACATGGCAGAAAAGAGCAGAACAGAGCAGAACATGGCAGAACACAGCAGAACAGAGCAGATCATGGCAGAACACAGCAGAACAGAGCAGAACATAGCAGAATGCAGCAGAACAGAGCAGAACAGAGCAGAACAGAGCAGGGCAGAACCCAGCAGAACAGAGCAGAATAGAGCAGGGCAGAACCCAGCAGAACAGAGCAGAACATAGCAGAATGCAGCAGAATAGAGCAGACAACAGCAGAACACAGCAGAACAGAGCAGAACATGGCAGAACATGGCAGAACAGAGCAGAACAGAGCAGAACATAGCAGAACACAGCAGAACATGGCAGAATAGAACATGGCAGAACACAGCAGAACAGAGCAGAACAGAGCAGAATGCAGCAGAATAGAGCAGAACACAGCAGAACAGAGCAGAACACAGAAGAACACAGCAGAACAGAGCAGAACAGAGCAGAACAGAGCAGAACAGAGCAGAATGCAGCAGAATAGAGCAGAACACAGCAGAACAGAGCAGAACACAGAAGAACACATCAGAACAGAGCAGAACAGAGCAGAATGCAGCAGAATAGAGCAGGGCAGAACCCAGCAGGACATATTGAAAACAGGGTCCATTGTCACAGCACAGCGTGATTACTACATGGCACATACAGTTGAAGTCTGAAGTTTACGTACACTTAGGTTGGAGTCATTAAAACTAGTTTACATACACTTAGGTTGGAGTCATTAAAACTAGTTTACATACACTTAGGTTGGAGTCATTAAAACTCATTTTTCAACCACTCCGCATATTTCTTGTTAACAAACTATAGTTTGGCAAGTCGGTTAGGACATCTACTTTGTGTATGACACAAGTCATTTTTCCAACAATTGTTTACAGACAGATTATTTCACTTATAATTCACTGTATCACAATTCCAGTGGGTCAGAAGATTACATACACTAAGTTGACTGTGCCTTTAAACAGCTTGGACAATTCCAGCAAATGATGTCATGGCTTTAGAAGCTTCTGATAGGCTAATTGACATCATTTGAGTCAATTGGAGGTGTACCTGTGGATGTATTTTAAGGC
>NC_092162.1:3702143-3754643 GCF_045791955.1 Oncorhynchus clarkii lewisi | reverse complement strand
TGATTTCATTCTGAAAATGAATCAGACAATGAGAAAATCCCTGATTTAGGAAAGGAAAAATCAAAGAAAAAAACATTTGAATTGACATTGTAGAGTCTTCCGTTGACAGTAGTGGGAAGAAACGGTGTCGTTGTCACCAAAGAAGAAGAAGAGTTTTGAATTCAGTGGAAGCAGAGAGATGATTGCCAAATGCGGAGAATCCAAAAGAGAAGAAGGAAGATAACCGTGGTATAAAACACCTGTCTCCGGATTACATCTTCAAACTAAGGGCAACCATGGCAACCATGACCGAGAGGGAGAAGCGTTCATACGGTAAGAGCTAGCGGTCTAGCTAACACATTATATGTTTTCTAATTTAGTCAGAAAGTCGTTTTCATTGCAAGTTAAAGCGAAATGTAAAATAGATTTGTGTCTGTAAAATGTATATAAACTCAGCAAAAAAAAGAAACGTCCTCACTGTCAACTGTGTTTATTTTCAGCAAACTTTAACATGTGTAAATATTTGTACGAACATAACAAGATTCAACAACTGAGACATAAACTGAACAAGTTCCACAGGCATGTGACTAACAGAAATGGAATAATGTGTCCCTGAACAAAGGGGGGAGGTCAAAATCAAAAGTAACAGTCAGTATCTGGTGTGGCCACCAGCTGCATTAAGTACTGCAGTGCATCACCTCCTCATGAACTGCACCAGATTTGCCAGTTCTTGCTGTGAGATGTTACCCCACTCTTCCACCAAGACACCTGCAAGTTCCCTGACATTTCTGGGGGGAATGGCCCTAGCCCTCACCCTCCGATCCAACGAGGCCCAGACGTGCTCAATGGGATTTAGATCTGGGCTCTTCGCTGGCCATGGCAGAACAAGGACATTCCTGTCTTGCAGGAAATCACGCACAGAACGAGCAGTATGGCTGGTGGCATTGTCATGCTGGAGGGTCATGTCAGGATAAGCCTGCAGGAAGGGTACCACATGAGGAAGGAGGATGTCTTCCCTGTAATACACAGCGTTGAGATTGCCTGCAATGACAACAAGCTCAGTCCGATGATGCTGTGACACACCGCCCCAGACCATGACGGACCCTCCACCTCCAAATCGATCCCGCTCCATTGTACAGGCCTCGGTGTATCGCTCATTCCTTCGATGATAAACGCGAATCCGACCGTCACCCCTGGTGAGACAAAACCGTGACTCGTGAGTGAAGAGCACTTTTTGCCAGTCCTGTCTGGTCCAGCGACGGTGGGTTTGTCCGTCCTATCTCCCTGTAGCGCTGTCTAAGGCATCTCACAGTACGGACATTGCAATTTATTGCCCTGGCCACATCTGCAGTCCTCATGCCTTCTAAGCCTAAGCTTGAAGTAGAAGCCTAAGTGTTGTTATCCATTAGTTTACTCCAATTAAGGGAGGGGTGGGTTATGGGAAAGTAATAAAGGAAATGTTTCATTTATTTTTATTCCCAATTTCATGACATCCAATTGGTAGTTACAGTGTTACAGTGCCTTTGGGAATGTCGCTCCACGCTCCAGTCAAATTGGGCTCCACTCCTTGCTCTGCTCATATACTCTGATGTGGACACCTGCTCGTCGAACATCTCATTCCAAAATCATGGGCATTAAAAATGGAGTTGGTCCCTTTGCTGTTATAACAGCCTCCACTGTTCTGGGAAGGCTTTCCACTAGATGTTGTAATATTGCTGCGGGAACTTAATTAATTATTTGTACCCCTTTTTTCTCCCCAAATTAGTGGTATCCACTTGGTAGTTAGTCTTGTCCTATCACTGCAACTCCCGTACGGACTCGGAAGAGGCGAAGGTCGAGAGCCGTGTGTCGTCCGAAACACAACCCAGCCAAACCGCACTGCTTCTTGCCCACTTAACCCGGAAGCCAGCTGCACCAATGTGTCGGAGGAAACAACGTGCACTTGGCGACCGTGTCAGCGTGCATTGCGCCCAGCCTGTCAGAGGAGTCACTAGTGCGCGATGGGACAAGAACATCCCTGTCGGCCAAACCCTCCCCCAACCCAGACGACGCTGGGCCAAACCCTCCCCCAACCCAACCCAGACGACGCAGGGCCAAACCCTCCCCCAACCCAGACGACGCCGGACCAAACCCTCCCCCAACCCAACCCAGACAACGCAGGGCCAAACCCTCCCCCAACCCAGACGACGCTGGGCCAAACCCTCCCCCAACCCAACCCAGACGACGCAGGGCCAAACCCTCCCCCAACCCAGACGACGCTGGGCCAAACCCTCCCCCAACCCAGACGACGCTGGGCCAAACCCTCCCCCAACCCAGACGACGCCGGGCCAAACCCTCCCCCAACCAAGACGACGCTGGGCCAAACCCTCCCCCAACCCAGACGACGCCGGGCCAAACCCTCCCCCAACCAAGACGACGCTGGGCCAAACCCTCCCCCAACCCAGACGACGCTGGGCCAAACCCTCCCCCAACCCAACCCAGACGACGCAGGGCCAAACCCTCCCCCAACCCAGACGACGCTGGGCCAAACCCTCCCCCAACCCAGACGACGCCGGACCAAACCCTCCCCCAACCCAGACGACGCCGGGCCAAACCCTCGCCCAACCAAGACGACGCTGGGCCAAACCGTCCCCCAACCCAGACGACGCCGGGCCAAACCCTCCCCCAACCAAGACGACGCTGGGCCAAACCCTCCCCCAACCCAGACGACGCTGGGCCAATTGTGCACCGCCCCATGTGTCTCCCGGCTGCGATAGAACCTGGACTCAAACCAGGATCTCTAGTGGCACAGCTAGCACTGCGATGCAGTGCCTTAGACCACTGCACCACGCGGGAGGCAGAAAAAATATATTTTAAAACAATATATATATTTATATATATATAGTACCAGTCAAAGGTTTGGACACCCCTACTCATTCAAAGGTTTTTCTTTATTACATGATTCCATATGTGTTATTTCATAGTTTTGATGTCTATTCTGCAATGTATAAAATAGTAAAAATAAAGAAAAACCCTGGAATGAGTAGGGGTGTCCAAACTATTGACTTATACTGTACATCTCTACCTTCTGCTCCTCTCTCTCCCTGGCGATGTGACATTTCTCCAGTCCTACTGCTCTGAGGAAGTCCCTGAAGTATCCGAACAGTGTGACGATGCCGAACCCCAGGTATGTCATCACAGCTACGTACATGGGAGGATTCTCAAAGGATTCTGGTCTCTGAAACCTCTGCCGACTGGAGGGGGGCCCAGCGCTGTGTGCTGTGCTGTTTTTCTAGAGGAAGAAGAGCAACAACAGTCAGGGTAACTACACACAAACAACAACAACAGTCAAGGTAACTACACACAAACAACAACAACAGTCAGGGTAATTACACACAAACAACAACAACAACACCAGTCATGGTAACTACACACAAACAACAACAACAACAGTCAGGGTAACTACACACAAAACAACAACAACAACAGTCAAGGTAACTACACACAAACAACAACAACAACAACAGTCAGGGTAACTACACACAAAACAACAACAACAACAACAGTCAGGGTAACTACACACAAACAACAACAACACCAGTCAGGGTAACTACACACAAAACAACAACAACAACAACAGTCAAGGTAACTACACACAAACAACAACAACACCAGTCAGGGTAACTACACACAAAACAACAACAACAACAACAGTCAAGGTAACTACACACAAACAACAACAACAACAGTCAGGGTAACTACACACAAACAACAACAACACCAGTCAGGGTAACTACACACAAAACAACAACAACAACAACAGTCAAGGTAACTACACACAAACAACAACAACAACAGTCAGGGTAACTACACACAAAACAACAACAACAACAGTCAGGGTAACTACACACAAACAACAACAACACCAGTCATGGTAACTACACACAAAACAACAACAACAGTCATGGTAACTACACACAAAACAACAACAACAACAGTCAGGGTAACTACACACAAACAACAACAACAACACCAGTCAGGGTAACTACACACAAACAACAACAACAACAGTCAGGGTAACTACACACAAACAACAACAACAACAGTCAGGGTAACTACACACAAACAACAACAACACCAGTCAGGGTAACTACACACAAACAACAACAACACCAGTCAGGGTAACTACACACAAAACAACAACAACACCAGTCATGGTAACTACACACAAAACAACAACACCAGTCATGGTAACTACACACAAAACAACAACAACAGTCAGGGTAACTACACAAAAACAACAGGCATGGGAACTACACAAAAACAGTCATGGTAACAACACCAGTCATGGTAACTACACACAAACAACAACACCTATCATGGTAGCTACACACAAACAACAACAACAACAACAGTCAGGGTAACTACACAAAAACAACAGGCATGGGAACTACACAAAAACAACAGGCATGCTCACTACACAAAAACAACAGGCATGGTCACTACACAAAAACAACAGGCATGATAACTACACACAAACAGTCATGGTAACAACAACAGTCACGGTAACTACACACAAACAACAACAACAACAACAAGTCCTTCACTTTTTCCACATTTTGTTACATTACAGCCTTATTCTAAAATGCATTAAATAATTGTTTCCCCTCATCAATCAACACACAATACCCCATCATGACAAAGCAAAAACAGTTTGTTACATTTTTTGCAAATGTATTAAAAATAAAAAAAACAGATTTGCTTTATTTACATAAGTATTCTGACCCTTTTCTATGAGACTCTATGAATTTAGCTCAGATGCATCCTGTTTTCCATTGATCATCCTTAAGATGTTTTTCTCCAGCTTGATTGGAGTCCACCTGTGGTACATTCAATTGATTGGACATGATTTGGAAAGGCACACACACCTGTCTATATAACGTCCCACAGTTGACAGAGCATGTCAGAGCAAAAACCAAGCCATGCAGTTGAAGGAATTGTCCAAAGAGCTCTGAGACAGGATTGTATAGAGGCACAGATCTGGGGAAGGGTACCAACAAATGTCTGCATCATTAAAGGTCCCCAAGAATACAGTGGCCTCCATCATTCTTAAAAGGAAGAAGTTTGGAACCACCAGGACTCTTCCTAGAGCTGGTCGCCCAGCCAAACTGAGCAATTAGGGGAGAAGGGCCTTGGTCAGAGAGGTGACCAAGAACCTGATGGTCATTCTGACAGAACTCCAGAGTTCCTCTCTGGAGATGGTTGTCCTTCTGAAAGGTTCTCCCGTCTCTGCAGCACTCCATCAATCAGGCCTTTATAGTAGAGTGGTCAGACGTGCCTTCTACTGAGGAGTGGCTTCCATGACAGCCTGCTTGGAGTTTGCCAAAAGGCACCTAAAGACTCTCAGAACATGTGAAACAAGAGTCTCTGGTCTGATGAAACCAATATTGAACTCTTTGGCCTGGTCCCCAAGAACACAGTGGCCTCCATCATTCTTAAAATGGAACAAGTTTGGAACCACCAACACTCTTCCTAGAGCTGGACGCCCGGCCAAACTGAGCAATCAGGGGAGAAAGGGCATTGGTCAGGGAAGTGACCAAGAACCCGATCGTCACTCTGACAGAGCTCTAGAGTTCCTCTGTGGAGATGGGAGAATCTTCCATAAGGGCAACCATCTCTGCAGCACTCCACCAATCAGGCCTTTATGGTAGAGTGGCCAGACGGAACCCACTCCTCAGTAAAAAGGAATATGACAGCCCTCTTGGAGTTTGACAAAAGGCACCTAAAGGACTCTCAGACCATGAGAAACAAGATTCTCTGGTCTGATGAAACCAAGATTGAACTCTTTGGCCTGAATGCCAAGCGTCACATCTGGAAGAAACCAGGCAACGCGCATCACTTGGCCAATACCATCCCTGCGGTGAAGCACGGTGGTGGCAGCATCATGCTGTGGGGATGTTTTTCAGCGGCAGGGACTAGGAGACTAGTCAGGATTGATGGAAAGATGAACGGACCAAAGTACAGAGAGATCCTTGATGAAAACCTGCTCCAGAGCACTCAGGACCTCAGACTGGGGCGAAGGTTCACCTTCCAACAGGACAATGACCCTAAGCACACAGCCAAGATAACGCAGGAGTGGCTTCGGGACAAGTCTCTGAATGTCTTTTAGTGGCCCAGCCAGAGCTCAGACTTGAACCCGATCGAACATCTCTGGAGAGACCTGTGCAGTGACGCTCCCCATCCAACCTGACAGAGCTTGATAGGATCTGCACAGAAGAATGTAAGAAACTCCCCAAATACAGGTGTGCCAAGCTTGTAGCGTCATCCCCAAGAAGACTCAAGGCTGTAATCTCTGCCAAAGGTGCTTCAACAAAGTACTGAGTAAAGGGTCTGAATACTTATGTAAATGTGATAGTTCTGTTTTATAAATGAATAATAAATTAGCATAATGTCTAAACCTGTTTTTGCTGTCATTATGGGGTATTGTGTGTAGATGGATAAAAATAAAAAAATCTAAATTTTAGAATAAGGCTGTAACTTAAACAAAATGTTGAATAAGTCAATGCTCTGTATGTCATTGTTCAGTGTGGAATTGTTAATCAATTTTCGAAATTCCAAAGAACAGGCAGAATAAACCAAATTGAACATCTGTATATCCAAAAGAAAACAGATTTTGGTTTGTTAACCACGGGTTTAAAAACGGGTCTTTCATCTCGCCAGATTGAGTTTCAAATGTTCTCTCATGTTCCAGGTATGGGCATCACTTCACCATGGCAACCTTTTTTTTGGGGGGGGGGGGGGGGGGGGATATATTCTGTTATTTTATTCTGTTATAATACATAATTTTATTTATTGTGTGCAAAGCTGTCATCAAGGCAAAGGGTGGCTACTTTGAAGAATCTAAAATCTATTTTGATTAACACTTTTTTTGGTTACTACATGATTCCATATGTGCTATTTAATAGTGTTTATGTCTCAACTATTATTCTACAATGTAGAAAATAGTAAAAATAAAGAAAATAAAGAAAAACCCTTGACTCCCTGCTTCTACACCTGCATTGCTTGCTGTTTGGGGGTTTTAGGCTGGGTTTCTGTACAGCACTTTGAGATATCAGCTGATGTACGAAGGGCTATATAAATACATTTGATTTGATTTGATTTGAATGAGTAGGTGTTCTAAACCTTTTGACCGGTAGTGTAGGTGTGTCTTGACTGTGATAAGGGCTCAATAAATAAGAGCATATTGTCTGCTAAATTAACCAAACAAGGCTGTCATTGCACAGCCATAGGCTTCTACATCAAAGCACCAATTGCTGAGGTTACTGCTTTTTAAAATATTGTCTTCCACGATATAATATAACCAGTTGATTTTAGAGTTTCAATAAATTACTATTAAATGGCACTTGCTTTTTAATTGCCATATATATATATATATGAGGCAATTTAGAAAGTGTGGATTTATCTGTAATGGTTATGCTAATTTGGCATTGTTGCGATCTTTTGGCACATGCGCACATGTTTTTTTTTGCTCCACTTGCGCTTTTGTTTTCCAATAATATAACGAACTAATGGTTACTCAAGTAACCATTAGTACTAGTTAGTAACCATTAGTACTAGTTAGTAACCATTAGTACTAGTTAGTAACCATTAGTACATGAGCTGTCAAAACAATCCCTATTTCAGACTGTAGTGACTCTGACATGGCTGCTGTAGTTGTAAAAGGGTGTGTGGGCTCACTACAGTAGACTGGTAGGTGGTGGCACTCAGGAGATGTGTTTAGAGCAAACTAAGGAAACAATACCTGCCACGGAAGACTCCCAGTTACTTTCAAAATGTTCAAAATCAAAAGTGTAAGAACACGTTTAAAGCCTGAAAGAGGATGACACAACTTTCAAAACGAGTCATTTTTTATTGTCCGGCCACAACGGTCAACTAGTGTGCCGTTTAGTTTGCTAACACTTTCACTCATTTGTTTCTGAACAATTAACAAGCTCGCTAGTTAACTACCACACGGTATTGTCAAACTGTCCACACAACAGTAACTAGTTAGGTAGGAAAACTACAAGATATGCCAAATAACAATCCCCCCCCCCCCCCCCCTCAAGGAATTGAGGGCAAATAAATCAGATTTGACCGTTCAGACACAAGATGCATGACCAGGAATCAGATTTGACCGCTCAGACACAAGATGCATGACCAGGAATCAGATTTGTAGATTTCAAAACCATCTATAAAATTTGTTTTAAAATGTGTCGTGAAATGTCCGATTCCACGTGCTTCTTGGCTCGTCCGGGACCGGATAAAGATGAGGAGATGCGAGGTGGGCCTTAATGTAACGAGGTAGTTAATATACCGGGCTGCATCAACAAGTGCCATCCTGAGATACCAGGCAGCGCTACGCTTCATGTAGTCACAGTGACAGACACTAACTCGGCAACAGAGCCTACACTATTATCACGCCGTTCATATTATAGATTTTTTGTTGTTGTTGTTTTTTTTCTTCTCGCTATTATTATTATTTTTTTACAGAGAATAAAAGTTAGGCTGCTCAAGATGTCGCACATAGCACTGGAAAACGCCCCATGACACCTACTCGCCAGTAATTCAACTTACCTGCGCCTTATTGTGGTATCCATTTTTCTTACAATTCTCGTTTTTGAAGTTATTCCCGTTCAGTTGTATCTTGAGGTTTCCGTTGGGCACAGGGGCTGTAGTTCGAGCCATATCTAGTCAGGAGAAGATATGGTGTACACTGAGTGAATAAGTAGGAAGTGTTTTTTCACCCCCCAGCAGCGGTGAATGAATGGCAGCCCAGGTATGAAACCGGTTTACCTTCCTTGGGTCATTACGACAAAAGGTGATTTATAATCAGCTCTACGGGTAGCTCTGGTCCGTGACGTTACGTGTGGGTTGATAGCACCGCGTCAACAAAGCCGACGTAGCGCCCCGGACCAGAGTTATGTGACTCCTACAGGTCGCGTTGGAAACCTAACCCACGCGCAAGCCTCTTATTAGTGTGTACACAAAACTAGCAGCTCATCTCCACGCTGTGAAATAGATCTTGAGGAAGCAGCTGGTGAAACAAATGATTAGACTTCTGAATCTGAAATCCGATTGGAAGAAAAATGTACATTCCTTTTTCCTAAACTGGTGATAGGCTGTCATCCGTAGAAATATAATGTAGTTTGTAAATATGTGTCGTCACCAGACCTAAGGCCGCTCACAGAATTCAACAGTAGTTTGGACTGTATCTGTTATCATTACTCTGGTTTCAGGGTGCTTGCTACCTTTCACTTCTCTATTATAGTGTACAATAAAAAGTGTGCATCCGAAATAGCACCCTATTCCCTATATAGTGCACAACTTTTAAACCGAGCTCTATGGTCCCCGGTCAAAAGTAGTGCACTATTTAGGGAATAGGGTGGCATTTGGGACTTTAGCATAGGGTGTGATAGTGTGTGTTAGGTTACTCATTTACACAAATACAGGAAGCAATGAAAACAATACTACTTGTAGTGACTGCTTCAAACCAAGTGAGAAAAGAGACATGATAGTTTGAAATGACAGACAATGTTCCTGTGCTGTTTTATTACATCCAAGTTACTGTTTAAAGCACATAAGCCTGTAGGCTAAGGATATAACACGACACAGCAGTAGACCACCGGTACTTTGAAAGGAGTACAGAAACTATCTTGCACTATATGTCTAGGGCTGTATGCTAGAGCCACCGAGAGCACTGTTCAAGGTGTGGTCTGTAGTAATATTGAACTGGTTTTGACCTGGCTAGGTGACTATCTCTGCACTGGGCTTTTCTATTACATTATGCTCTGGTGTAGTAAATCAGTATCTGTCTGCTTCTCAGAAAACTAAACCGCATACTCTCCTTGAGGCAATACTGCAGAGAGAGAGAGAGAGAGAAAGAGAAAGAGAGCACACGCAAGAGAGAGAGAGAGAGAAAGAGAGAGCACGCAGGAGAGAGAGAGAGAGCACGAGCAGGAGAGAGAGAGAGAGCGAGTGTGCAGGAGAGAGAGAGAGCACGCAGGAGAGAGAGAGAGAGAGAGTGCGCAGGAGAGAGAGAGCGAGAGAGAGAGCGTGCAGGAGAGGGGGAGAGAGAGAGATTAAGAAGAGAGAGGGAGGCACAGAGAGAAAGAAAGAAAGAAATAACTGTCTCTGTCAAATTGCCTTGAGTTGTTGTTAGTCTACTGAAATACCTTCCCTCCACCCTGGTCTCTACTCCTATACTGTCCCAGAATGGTCTTCCCTCCACCCTGGTCTCTATTCCTATACTGTCCCAGAATGGTCTTCCCTCCACCCTGGTCTCTATTCCAATACTGTCCCAGAATGGTCTTCCCTCTACCCTGGTCTCTATTCCTATACTGTCCCAGAATGGTCTTCCCTCCACCCTGGTCTCTATTCCTATACTGTCCCAGAATGGTCTTCCCTCCACCCTGGTCTCTATTCCTATACTGTCCCAGAATGGTCTTCCCTCCACCCTGGTCTCTATTCCAATACTGTCCCAGAATGGTCTTCCCTCCACCCTGGTCTCTATTCCAATACTGTCCCAGAATGGTCTTCCCTCCACCCTGGTCTCTATTCCTATACTGTCCCAGAATGGTCTTCCCTCTACCCTGGTCTCTATTCCTATACTGTCCCAGAATGGCCTTCCCTCCACCCTGGTCTCTATTCCTATACTGTCCCAGAATGGTCTTCCCTCCACCCTGGTCTCTATTCCTATACTGTCCCAGAATGGTCTTCCCTCCACCCTGGTCTCTATTCCTATACTGTCCCAGAATGGTCTTCCCTCCACCCTGGTCTCTACTCCTATACTGTCCCAGAATGGTCTTCCCTCCACCCTGGTCTCTATTCCTATACTGTCCCAGAATGGTCTTCCCTCCACCCTGGTCTCTATTCCTATACTGTCCCAGAATGGTCTTCCCTCCACCCTGGTCTCTACTCCTATACTGTCCCAGAATGGTCTTCTCTCCACCCTGGTGTCTATTCCTATACTGTCCCAGAATGGTCTACTCTCTACCCTGCTCTCTATTCCTATACTGTCCCAGAATGGTCTTCCCTCCACCCTGGTCTCTATTCCTATACTGTCCCAGAATGGTCTTCCCTCCACCCTGGTCTCCTAGATAGGCCTATGTAATCTGAAAACAATATGTTGTGTTTCTCTCTCTCTTTCTCTCTCTCTGTGTGTGTGTGTGTGTGTGTGTGTGTGTGTGTGTGTGTGTGTGTGTGTGTGTGTGTGTGTGTGTGTGTGTGTGTGTGTGTGTGTGTGTGTGTGTGTGTGTGTGAACTTAATGGGATTCTCTGGAACTTCATGGGATTCTCTGGAACTTAATGGGATTCTCTGGAACTTAATGGGATTCTCTGGAACTTAATGGGATTCTCTAGTACTTAATGGGATTCTCTGGAAGTTAATGGGATTATCTAGTACTTAATGGGATTCTCTGGTACTTAATGGTATTCTCTAGTACTTAATGGGATTCTCTGGTACTTAATGGGATTCTCTAGTACTTAATGGGATTCTCTAGTACTTAATGGGATTCTCTAGTACTTAATGGGATTCTCTAGTACTTAATGGGATTCTCTAGTACTTAATGGGATTCTCTGGTACTTAATGGGATTATCTGGTACTTAATGGGATTCTCTAGTACTTAATGGGATTCTCTGGTACTTAATGGGATTCTCTGGTACTTAATGGGATTCTCTGGAACTTAATGGGATTATCTAGTACTTAATGGGATTCTCTGGAACTTAATGGGATTCTCTGGAACTTAATGGGATTCTCTGGAACTTAATGGGATTCTCTAGTACTTAATGGGATTCTCTGGAAGTTAATGGGATTATCTAGTACTTAATGGGATTCTCTGGAACTTAATGGGATTCTCTGGAACTTAATGGGATTCTCTGGAACTTAATGGGATTCTCTAGTACTTAATGGGATTCTCTGGAAGTTAATGGGATTATCTAGTACTTAATGGGATTCTCTGGTACTTAATGGTATTCTCTAGTACTTAATGGGATTCTCTGGTACTTAATGGGATTCTCTAGTACTTAATGGGATTCTTAACTTAATGGGATTCTCTAGTACTTAATGGGATTCTCTAGTACTTAATGGGATTCTCTAGTACTTAATGGGATTTAATGGGATTCTAGTACTTAATGGGATTCTCTGGTACTTAATGGGATTATCTGGTACTTAATGGGATTCTCTAGTACTTAATGGGATTCTCTGGTACTTAATGGGATTCTCTGGTACTTAATGGGATTCTCTGGAACTTAATGGGATTATCTAGTACTTAATGGGATTCTCTGGAACTTAATGGGATTCTCTGGAACTTAATGGGATTCTCTGGAACTTAATGGGATTCTCTAGTACTTAATGGGATTCTCTGGAAGTTAATGGGATTATCTAGTACTTAATGGGATTCTCTGGTACTTAATGGTATTCTCTAGTACTTAATGGGATTCTCTGGTACTTAATGGGATTCTCTAGTACTTAATGGGATTCTCTAGTACTTAATGGGATTCTCTAGTACTTAATGGGATTCTCTGGTACTTAATGGGATTCTCTAGTACTTAATGGGATTCTCTAGTACTTAATGGGATTCTCTAGTACTTAATGGGATTCTCTGGTACTTAATGGGATTCTCTGGTACTTAATGGGATTCTCTAGTACTTAATGGGATTCTCTGGTACTTAATGGGATTCTCTGGTACTTAATGGGATTCTCTGGTACTTAATGGGATTCTCTGGAATTTATTGGGATTCTCTAGTACTTAATGGGATTCTATGGAACTTATTGGGATTCTCTGGAACTTATTGGGAATTTACTGTACGTCACATACAGTACCAGTCAAAAGGTTGCACACATATTCAAGGGTTTTTCTTTATTTTTATTATTATTTTCTACATTGTTGAATAATAGTGAAGACATAAACACTATGAAATACACATATGGAATCATGTAGTAACCAAAAAAGTGTTAAATAAATCTAAATATATTTTATATTTGAGATTCTTCAAAGAAACCACCCTTAGCCTTGATGACAGCTTTGCACACTCTTGGCATTCTCTCACCCAGCTTCATGGGGAATGCTTTTCCACAGTCTCGAAGGAGTTCCCACAATTGCTGAGTTGGCTTCTTTTCTTTCACTCTGCGGTCCAACTCATCCCAAACCATCTAAATTGGGTTGAAGTAGGGTGTTTGTGGAGGCCAGGTCATCTGACTCAGCACTCCATCACTCTCCCTCTTGGTCAAATAGCTCTTACACAGCCTGGAGGTGTGTTTTGGGTCATTGTCCTGTTGAAAAACAAATGATAGTCCCACTAAGCGCAAACCAGATGGAATGGCGTATCGCTGCAGAATGCTGTGGTAGCCATGCTGGTTAAGTGTGCCTTGAATTCTAAATAAATCACTGACAGTGTCACCAGCAAAGCACCGCCACACCATAACACCTCCTCCTCCATGCTTCACGGTGGGAACCACGCATGCAGAGATCATCCGTTCACCTACTCTGCATCTCACAAAGACACCACACCTCCTCCATGCTTCACGGTGGGAACCACGCATGCAGAGATCATCCGTTCACCTACTCTGCATCTCACAAAGACATCACACCTCCTCCTCCATGCTTCACGGTGGGAACCACACTTGGAGAGATCATCCGTTCACCTACTCTGCATCTCACAAAGACACGTCAGACCAAAGAACAGATTTCCACCGGTCTAATGTCCATTGCTTGTGTTTCTTGGCCCAAGCAAGTCTCTTCTTCTTATTGGTGTCCTTTAGTAGTGGTTTCTTTGCAGCAATTCAACCATGAACAATTGATGTTGAGATGTGTCTGTTACTTGAACTCTGTGAAGCATTTATTTGGGCAGCAATCTGAGGCTGTTAACTCTAATGAGCGTATCCTCTGCAGTAGAGGGAGCTCTGCGTCTTCTTTTCCTGTAGCGGTCCTCATGAGATCCAGTTTCATCACAGCGCTTGATGGCTTTTGCGACTGCACTTGAAGAAACTTTCAAAGTTCTTGAAATTTTCCACATTGACTGACCTTCATGTCTTAAAGTAATGATGAACTGTTGTTTCTCTTTGCTTATTTGAGCTGTTCTTGCCGTAATAGGGACTTGGTCTTTTACCAAATAGGGCTATCTTCTGTATACCACCCCTATCTTGTCACAACACAACTGATTGACTCAAACGCATTAAGAAGGAATGAGATTCCACAAATTAACTTTTAACAAAGCACACCTGTAAATTGAAATGCATTTCAGGTGACTACCTCATGATGCTGGTTGAGAGGATGCCAAGAGTGTGCAAAGCTGTCATCAAAGCAAAGGGTGTTGAAGAATCTCACATTTTGATTGTCTTCACTATTTTTCTACAATGTAGAAAATATAAACAATAAAGAAAAACCCTTGAATTTTGCAAATTTATTAAAAATGAAAATGTCACATTTACATAAGTATTCCAATCCTTTACTCAGTACTTTGTTGAAGCACCTTTGGCAGCGATTACAGCCTTGAGTCTTCTTGGGTATGACTCTATAAGCTTGGCACACCTGTATTTGGGGAGTTTTTCCCATTCTTCTTTGCAGATCCTCTCAAGCTCTGTCAGGTTGGAAAGGGAGTGTCACTGCACAGCTATTTTCAAGTCTCTCCAGAGATGTTCGATCGGGTTCAAGTCCAGGCTCTGACTGGGCCACTCAAGGACATTGAAACTTGTCCTGAAGCCACTCCTGCATTGTCTTGACTGTGTGCTTAGGGTTGTTGTCCTGTTAGAAGGTAAACCTTCGCCCCAGTCTGAGGTCCTGAGCACTCTGGAGCATGTTTTCATCAAGGATCTCTCTGTACTTTGCTCCATTCATCTTTGCCTCAGTCCTGACTAGTGTCCCAGTCCCTGCCACTGCAAAACATCCCCATAGAATGATGCCACCACCATGCTTCCCGTAGGGATGGAACCAGGTTTCTTCCAGACGTGACGCTTCGCATGCAGGGGAAAGAGTTCAATCTCCATTTAATCAGACTAGATAGTCTTGTTTCTCATGGTCTGAGATTCTTTAGGTGCCTTTTGGCAAACTCCAAGCAGGCTGTCATGTGCCTTTTTACCGAGGAGTGGCTTCCGTCTTGCCACTCTACATTAAAGGCCTGATTGGTGGTGTGCTGCAGAGATGGTTGTCCTTCTGGAAGGTTCTCCCATCTCCACAGAGGAACACCAGAGCTCTGTCAGAGTGACCATCGGGTTCTTGGTCACCTCCCTGACAAAGGCCCTTCTCCCCCGATTGCTCAGTCTCTCCTAGATAAATATATAAACTGCTCTATCATGCTTTGGGGCTGTTTTTCTGCAAAGGGACCAGGACGACTGATCCGTGTAAAGGAAAGAATGATGTATCGTGTATCGTGAGATTTTGAGTGAAAACCTCCTTCCATCAGCAATGGCATTGAAGATGAAACGTGGCTGGGTCAATGATCCCAAACACACCGCCCGGGCAACGAAGAAGCATTTCAAGGTCCTGGAGTGGCCTAGCCAGTCTCCAGTGGTCTATCCAGTCTCCAGATCTCCAGATCTCAACCCCATAGAAAATCTTTGGAGGGAGTTGAAAGTCCGTGTTGCCCAGCAACAGCCCCAAAACATCACTGCTCTAGAGGAGATATGCATGGAGGAATGGGCCAAAATACCAGCAACAGTGTGTGAAAACCTTGTGAAGACTTACAGAAAACGTTTGAGCTCTGTCATCGCCAACAAAGGGTATATAACAAAGTATTTAGATAAACTTTTGTTATTGACCAAATACTTATTTTCCACCATAATTTGCAAATAAATTCATTAAAAATCCTACAGTGTGATTTTCTGGATTTCTTTTTCTCATTTTGTCTGTCATAGTTGAAGTGTACCTATGATGAAAATTACAGGCCTCTCTCATCTTTTTAAGTGGGAGAACTTGCACAATTGGTGGCTGACTAAATACTTTTTTGCCCCACTGTATATACTGCTCTATCTCTTCTTCTTGATAAATATATATATATGCTTATTCACTCATACTGTATCTCCCTCTACCTCCCTCCGTTCTACAAATAAGAGATAGTGCTTGTCTCTTTGATTTGTCTCTAGAGTTTTTTTAAAATCTTAATTTAAATTGCAAAGCTCAGAGTGTGTTTGATGGCTGTGTGTGTATGTTCATGTGTGTGTGTGTGTGTGTGTGTGTGTGTGTGTGTGTGTGTGTGTGTGTGTGTGTGTGTGTGTGTGTTTGCATGTGTGTGTATGTGTGTGTGTGTATGTGCATGTGTGTGTATGTGTGTGTGTATGTCCATGCCCTCACATCAATTCTCCTGTCTTCACTTCACACTGATGAAGGTTTGTGTTGTCTAATAACCCAGTACCTTTCACATGGCACGAGAGGGGGGGATGGAGGGTGAGAGGGGGGGGGGGGGGGGGGGGGTGGAGGGTGAGAGGGAAGAAGAGAGAATGGGGGGGAGGGTGAGAGGGAAGAAGAGAGAGGGGGGATGGAGGGTGAGAGGGAAGAAGAGAGAGGGGGGGTGGAGGGTGAGGGGGAAAAAGAGAGAGGGGGGATGGAGGGTGAGGGACAGACAGGCTGAAAGATACAGATTTACAGCTTAGCGGCTTAGCTTCTTACCTCACCCACAGAAAGACAGGCTGAAAGGTTTACAGATTAGCGGCTTAGCTTCTTACCTCACCCACAGAAAGACAGGCTGAAAGATTTACAGCTTAGCGGCTTAGCTTCTTACCTCACCCACAGACAGACAGGCTGAAAGGTTTACAGCTTAGCGGCTTAGCTTCTTACCTCACCCACAGACAGACAGGCTGAAAGATACAGATTTACAGCTTAGCGGCTTAGCTTCTTACCTCACCCACAGACAGACAGGCTGAAAGGTTTACAGCTTAGCGGCTTAGCTTCTTACCTCACCCACAGACAGACAGGCTGAAATATACAGATTTACAGCTTAGCGGCTTAGCTTCTTACCTCACCCACAGAAAGACAGGCTGAAAGGTTTACAGAATAGCGGCTTAGCTTCTTACCTCACCCACAGAAAGACAGGCTGAAAGGTTTACAGCTTAGCGGCTTAGCTTCTTACCTCACCCACAGACAGACAGGCTGAAAGATTTACAGCTTAGCGGCTTAGCTTCTTACCTCACCCACAGAAAGACAGGCTGAAAGATACAGATTTACAGCTTAGCGGCTTAGCTTCTTACCTCACCCACAGACAGACAGGCTGAAAGATTTACAGTTTAGCGGCTTAGCTTCTTACCTCACCCACAGAAAGACAGGCTGAAAGATACAGATTTACAGCTTAGCGGCTTAGCTTCTTACCTCACCCACAGAATGCAGGCTGAAAGGTTTACAGCTTAGCGGCTTAGCTTCTTACCTCACCCACAGACAGACAGGCTGAAATATACAGATTTACAGCTTAGCGGCTTAGCTTCTTACCTCACCCACAGAAAGACAGGCTGAAAGGTTTACAGCTTAGCGGCTTAGCTTCTTACCTCACCCACAGAAAGACAGGCTGAAAGGTTTACAGCTTAGCGGCTTAGCTTCTTACCTCACCCACAGAAAGACAGGCTGAAAGATTTACAGCTTAGCGGCTTAGCTTCTTACCTCACCCACAGACAGACAGGCTGAAAGATACAGATTTACAGCTTAGCGGCTTAGCTTCTTACCTCACCCACAGAAAGACAGGCTGAAAGGTTTACAGCTTAGCGGCTTAGCTTCTTACCTCACCCACAGACAGACAGGCTGAAATATACAGATTTACAGTTTAGCGGCTTAGCTTCTTACCTCACCCACAGAAAGACAGGCTGAAAGATACAGATTTACAGCTTAGCGGCTTAGCTTCTTACCTCACCCACAGACAGACAGGCTGAAAGATACAGATTTACAGCTTAGCGGCTTAGCTTCTTACCTCACCCACAGACAGACAGGCTGAAAGGTTTACAGATTAGCGGCTTAGCTTCTTACCTCACCCACAGACAGACAGGCTGAAAGGTTTACAGATTAGCGGCTTAGCTTCTTACCTCACCCACAGACAGACAGGCTGAAAAGTTTACAGATTAGCGGCTTAGCTTCTTACCTCACCCACAGAATCTCTGAATGGAGGTAGTCACAGTCTGAACACTAAACACTAAATGCTTAAATGTTCTCTTTGCAAACAGACCTCTGATTAAAAGGCCACCAAGTACATACTGTTCTAGTACTACACTCTTGAAACATTACAGACTCATTGACTCATTGATGTGGACAGTGAACTTTTCATGTAAGCTGTTCAGGACATTAAAGAGATGGGACAGTGTTGTATGGTCCAACAGTAGCATGACGGTGGAGGACCCCATTGTGGCTCACAGTTACTCATATGGTGACATTTCCCCCCACGCCATGACAGTATTTACTGTCATTTCAGAGAATCATGGAGTTGGATACAACTCCCATTCTCCCAGGAACTCATATTCAGAGATGAGGCTGGATTCAATTTAGGCGAAGACGAGGAGGAGAGGAAGGAACATCATTGGTCAACGTGCCGTCACTGAGGTACCTGGCCAGCGTGGGGGGAAATGTCACCATATGAGTAACTGTGAGCCACAATGGGGTCCTCCACCGTCATGCTACTGTTGGACCATACAACACTGTCCATCTCCATCATTTCCTGAACACCTTACATGACAATCTTTATCAGCCAGAGCAGAGACACCAGGTGATCCTGAGCAGAGAGACACCAGGTGACCCTGAGCAGAGAGGACCGGGTGAACCTGAGCAGAGAGACACCAGGTGATCCTGAGCAGAGAGGACCGGGTGACCCTGAGCAGAGAGACACCAGGTGATCCTGAGCAGAGACGGTCCAGTTGATCCTGAGCAGAGAGACACCAGGTGATCCTGAGCAGAGAGACACCAGGTGACCCTGAGCAGAGAGACACCAGGTGACCCTGAGCAGAGAGACACCAGGTGACCCTGAGCAGAGAGACACCAGGCGACCCTGAGCAGAGAGACACCAGGTGATCCTGAGCAGAGAGACAACAGGTGATCCTGAGCAGAGACGGTCCAGTTGATCCTGAGCAGAGAGACACCAGGTGATCCTGAGCAGAGAGACACCAGGTGATCCTGAGCAGAGAGACACCAGGTGATCCTGAGCAGAGAGACACCAGGTGACCCTGAGCAGAGAGACACCAGGTGATCCTGAGCAGAGAGACACCAGGTGACCCTGAGCAGAGAGACACCAGGTGACCCTGAGCAGAGAGACACCAGGTGACCCTGAGCAGAGAGACACCAGGTGATCCTGAGCAGAGAGACACCAGGTGACCCTGAGCAGAGAGACACCAGGTGACCCTGAGCAGAGAGACACCGGGTGACCCTGAGCAGAGAGACACCGGGTGACCCTGAGCAGAGAGACACCAGGTGACCCTGAGCAGAGAGACACCAGGTGATCCTGAGCAGCAAATGTATGTTGTAATTTGGAACAACGTGTGTTTCTATCTGGCTGCTCAGGTTCCATCATCATCCCAGGTTTTTACAATTCTCAACTCCCCATTTCTCAACTCCACTGAGGAGTTGTTTTCAGCATGGCTGTGGAAGGTGTTTGATCTCAAACCCCAATAAACGTATGACCCTTCTCCAGGCCATGGAGGGGGCCTGTGGTGACATTCCATCAGAGTCCTGTCAGGGGGAGGATGCGTCATGCCAGAAGATATTTCCCCCCGCTGTCTGACCAAGGAGAATATCACCTCTTATGTTAATCTGTGGCCGGACCAAAACAACAGTCATGACTGGTTTAGTTTCCACAAAATTGAGTATTTATTTCTTCAATTATGATTTAGATTTGACTTTCTTATTTTTTTAGTCTATTCTGTAAAATTGATCTAACATGCAATACAAATAGGACTATTTGTCTTCCTTTGCATATGAAAATATATGTACTATATAACTAAATATACTATACTAAAATATGTACTATATAACTAAATATACTATACTAATATATGTATTATATAACTAAATATACTATACTAATATATGTATTATATAACTAAATATACTATACTAAAATATGTACTATATAACTAAATATACTATACTAATATATGTATTATATAACTAAATATACTATACTAAAATATGTACTATATAACTAAATATACTATACTAATATATGTACTATATAACTAAATATACTATACTAATATATGTACTATATAACTAAATATACTATACTAATATATGTACTATATAACTAAATATACTATACTAATATATGTATTGCATGTTTACATTGTTACTGTAGGTTTACATTGTTACTGTAGGTTTACATTGTTACTGTAGGTTTACATTGTTACTGTATGTTACTGTAGGTTTACATTGTTACTGTATGTTACTGTAGGTTTACATTGTTACTGTAGGTTTACATTTTGCTATGAAAAGCTATTGCAATTTCCCTCATTGTTACGTTTGCTTTCTATAGTCAGCATCCCTATACAAACCTACTGAGGAAGTTACACTCGTGTGGCCACATGCATCACCACAACTACCCCAGTTCCTTCATCTAGTTGGCTAACGACCGTTAGAAGCTGTTTACAGAAACAAGCCCAACTCTACAGGGAAATCCCACTTGAACATACCTCTTCAAAAGATTATCTTATGCTGTTCGGTCCTCTGTGTGTGTGTGTGTGTGTGTGTGTTTGTGTGTGAGTGTGTGAGTGTGTGTGTGTGTGTGTGTGTGTGTGTGTGTGTGTGTGTGTGTGTGTGTGTGTGTGTGTGTGTGTGTGTGTGTGTGTGTGTGTGTGTGTGTGTGTGTGAGTGTTTTGAAGTGTGGCCTTCTTTTTATCCCAGTTCTTTTCATTCTGATGTTTTCCGTGTGATGTCTTACTGATAGATCATTTCTTAAATGGTCCCTGTTCACCAACAGTCCCTGTTCACCAATGACTGCTTGGCCCAGCACAACTCCAACACCGTCATTAAGTTTGCTGACGACACAACAGTGGTAGGCCTGATCACAGACAACAATGAGACAGCCTATAGGGAGGAGGTCAGAGACCTGGCAGGACAACAACCTCTCTCTCAATGTGAGCAAGACAAAAGAGCTCATCGTGGACTACAGGAAAAAGAGGACCGAGCATGCCCCCATTCTCATCGACGGGGCTGCAACAAACTGACATGGTCCAAACACACCAAGACAGTCGTGAAGAGGGCACGACAACACCTTTTCCCCCTCAGGAGACTGAAAATATTTGGCATGGATCCCCAGATCCTCATAAGGTTCTACAGCTGCACCACTGAGAGCATCCTGACCGGTTGCATCACCGCCTGGTAATGCAACTGCTCTGCCTCCGACGTATGGCGGCCCAGAAGGTAGTGCGTACTGCCCAGTACATCACTGGGGCCAAGCTTCCTGCCGTCCAGGACCTCTATACCAGGCGGTGTCGGAGGAAGGCCCAAACAGTGGTCAAAGACTCCACACACCCAAGTCATAGTCTGTTTTCTCTTTCTGTTACCGCAGGACAAGCGGAACCGGAGTGCCAAATCTGGGTCCAAAAAACTCTTTAACTTCTTAAGGTATAGGGGGCAGCATTTTCACTTTTGCATAAATAGCGTGCCCAATTTCAACTTCCTGCTACTCATTCCAAGAATATAAGATATGCATATTATTAGTAGATTTGGATAGAAAACACTCTAAAACTGTTTGAATCATGTCTGTGAGTATAACAGAACTTATGTAGCAGGCAAAACCCAGAGGACTAACCGTTCAGATGTTTTTTTTTTTTAGGTCTCTGTCTGTTCAGTGATTTCTCATTGGGAAACTATATTTCTTAGGCACTTGTGTTCACGTCCTACCGCTTCCAATCGATGTCACCAGTCTTTGGAATTTGGTTGAGGTTATTCCTTTGTGCAATGAAGAAGTACGGCCATCTAGGAACTGGGTAACACTGTTGAGAGTGCGCAAGACTTGAAAAGTAGCGTTGGTTTGTTGTCTTCCTGTATTGAACACAGATAGACCCGTCTTCAATTTGATTAATTATTAACGTTTAAAAATACCTAAAGTTGTATTACAAAAGTAGTTTGAAATGTTTTGGCAAAGTTTATAGGCAACTTTTGAGATAGTTTGTAGTGACGTTGTGCAAATTGGAAGCTGTTTTTGTCTGGATCAAACGCGCCAAATAAATGGACATTTTGGATATATATGGACGGAATTAATCGAACAAAAGGACCATTTGTGATGTTTATGGGACATATTGAAGTGCCAACAGAAGAAGCTCGTCAAAGGTAATGCATGTTTTATATTTTATTTCTGCGTTTTGTGTAGCGCCTGCAGGGTTGAAATATGCTACTCTCTTTGTTTACTGTTGTGCTATCATCAGATAATAGCTTCTTATGCTTTCGCCGAAAAGCCTTTTTAAAATCTGACATGTTGGCTGGATTCACAGCGAGTGTAGCTTTAATTTAGTATCTTACATGTGTGATTTAATGAAAGTTTGATTTGTATATCATTTTATTTGAATTTGCCGCACTGCATTTTCCCTGGCTTTTAGCCAACATTAAGAAGTTAATTAACAGCTTCTACCCCCAAGCAATAAGACTGATGAACAATTAATCAATTGGCCACCCGGACAGTTTAGATTGACACCCCCCACCCCCCTTTGTTTTTACATTTTTACACTGCTGCTCACTGTTTATTAGCTATGCATAGTCACTTTACCCCCACCTACATGTATACATTACCTCAACTAACCTGTACCCCGCACCGGTACCCCCTGCCTCGTTATTGTTCGTTTCTTGAGTTACTATTGATTTAATTTTTGTACTTTAGTTTATTTAGTAAATATTATCTTAACTCTATTTCTTAAACTGCATTGTTGGTTAATAGCTTGAAAGTAAGGATTTCACGGTAAGGTCTACTACACATGTTGTTTTCGGCGCATAAAAAACAAATTAAAAATTAAAAAAATATTTGAAAATTTGATTTGAAATATAATTACATTTTAGTAAAAAAATTGAAGACCTCCCAACACATTATTTGGAATTAAATATTAAATTGATTTTGTATTGACCAAACGTATTTTCAACCAATTGATCTTGTTATTTATCTCAACTTCCAGACATGCTATAAATCTTTTGTTTGAGAGGACTACGGTTGACCAGGGTAGTTCACTGCTGTAGACCAGGGTAGTGGACTGTTGTTGATCTTGTTATTTATCTCATCATCTCCGATACTTCCAGACCTGCTACAGATCTTTTGTTTGAGAGGACTACGGTTGACCAGGGTAGTTCACTGCTGTAGACCAGGGTAGTGGACTGTTGTTGATCTTGTTATTTATCTCATCATCTCCGATAATTCCAGACCTGCTACAGATCTTTTGTTTGAGAGGACTACGGTTGACCAGGGTAGTTCACTGCTGTAGACCAGGGTAGTGGACTATTGTTGATCTTGTTATTTATCTCATCATCTCCGATACTTCCAGACCTGCTACAGATCTTTTGTTTGAGAGGACTACGGTTGACCAGGGTAGTTCACTGCTGTAGACCAGGGTAGTGGACTATTGTTGATCTTGTTATTTATCTCATCATCTCCTATACTTCCAGACCTGCTACAGATATTTTGTTTGAGAGGACTACGGTTGACCAGGGTAGTTCACTGCTGTAGACCAGGGTAGTGGACTATTGTTGATCTTGTTATTTATCTCATCATCTCTGATACTTCCAGACCTGCTACAGATCTTTTGTTTGAGAGGACTACGGTTGACCAGGGATAGTTCACTGCTGTAGACCAGGGTAGTGGACTATTGTTGATCTTGTTATTTATCTCATCATCTCCGATACTTCCAGACCTGCTACAGATCTTTTGTTTGAGAGGACTACGGTTGACCAGGGTAGTTCACTGCTGTAGACCAGGGTAGTGGACTATTGTTGATCTTGTTATTTATCTCATCATCTCCTATACTTCCAGACCTGCTACAGATATTTTGTTTGAGAGGACTACGGTTGACCAGGGTAGTTCACTGCTGTAGACCAGGGTAGTGGACTATTGTTGATCTTGTTATTTATCTCATCATCTCCTATACTTCCAGACCTGCTACAGATATTTTGTTTGAGAGGACTACGGTTGACCAGGGTAGTTCACTGCTGTAGACCAGGGTAGTGGACTATTGTTGATCTTGTTATTTATCTCATCATCTCTGATACTTCCAGACCTGCTACAGATCTTTTGTTTGAGAGGACTACGGTTGACCAGGGATAGTTCACTGCTGTAGACCAGGGTAGTGGACTATTGTTGATCTTGTTATTTATCTCATCATCTCCGATACTTCCAGACCTACTACAGATCTTTTGTTTGAGAGGACTACGGTTGACCAGGGTAGTTCACTGCTGTAGACCAGGGTAGTGGACTATTGTTGAACCTGTTATTTATCTCATCATCTCCGATACTTCCAGACCTGCTACAGATCTTTTGTTTGAGAGGACTACGGTTGACCAGGGTAGTTCACTGCTGTAGACCAGGGTAGTGGACTATTGTTGATCTTGTTATTTATCTCATCATCTCCGATACTTCCAGACCTGCTACAGATCTTTTGTTTGAGAGGACTGACATTTTTAGTTTGCGAGTCAAGAAAGGTCTTGTTGATCTCTTTAGAAGTAGAGATATTTACAAATAAAGATAATGAGGGGTACACAAAACGAGACAGTCCCAGAAGCACTCTGCTAAGTATTCCTTGTTTTCTTAATTTTTGTAGAGAAATTCATATGTTGTCTGGGTAAGTGTTTTTCTTTTCGATCGATGTATTCCTACATAGTCCTTTACGGGAATGTTTCTATTTCTTTATCAT
Source organism: Oncorhynchus clarkii lewisi (assembly GCF_045791955.1). Taxonomy (NCBI): domain Eukaryota; kingdom Metazoa; phylum Chordata; class Actinopteri; order Salmoniformes; family Salmonidae; genus Oncorhynchus; species Oncorhynchus clarkii. Next base: position 3,729,859 of record NC_092162.1, on the reverse strand, counting down.
CAGAGTCATATAAACCTTAATTATTTCAAATTTTGAAATGTTAAGTTTGAATCCAGATGTAATAGAGAATGCAGTGGTAGCATTAAGGACATGGGCGACCTTTGTCTTAAAAAATAAATAAAATAGAAGTATCATCAGCCAGTTGGGAATTTTAGATTTCTCTGTTAAAAAATTGATAAATCATGCAGATTTGAAATATTCATATCTGGAGATAGAAGTTCCACTGTCAAAATGAATAAAAAACAGCTAAATGTGTCATCTCTGTCATACATCTATCTGGATGTTTGGAGGTTTAATATCACATAACTATTTGTATCTTTGTAAAACATGCAAACCAAAACAAAAAAGTTTAACAGACCGAAAGAGAATAATTCATATTCAATTCTATCAAAGGCTTTACAGAAGTCCCAAAAATAAAACAACATCTGAGTCAATTGAAGGGTTTGATTCCAAAATTTCAGGTCACTTTCACGCAAATTAGTTTCCTGAAGAAGGACAAAATCTGTGTTACTGCATTTACACAAATAAGGCTTTCCTTTTTGTAAGATCTCTCAAACCCCGAGCATTCAGGCTAACACAACAACACTATTGAGTGAGTTGAAAACAAACTCTTGCATTAAAAAAGAAAAGAGACATAAACTAGACAACAGATGTATTAATGTATGTAATGTGTATGTAATATGTATGTAATATGTATGTAATATGTATGTAATATGTATGTAATATGTATGTAATGTGTATGTAATGTGTATGTAATATGTATGTAATATGTATGTAATGTGTATGTAATGTGTATGTAATATGTATGTAATATGTATGTAATGTGTATGTAATGTGTATGTAATGTGTATGTAATGTGTATGTAATGTGTATGTAATGTGTATGTAATGTGTATGTAATGTGTATGTAATAAAACAAACAGTTTTGTCATGGACAATTTTTACACAGGGACACCCAAAGTCAATCTTAAATGATTTATTCTTTAATATCAGCGTGCTGGAGAGGTTTCAGCCAACTCAATGCATCATGTATACATGTCGATCAGGAGCTCTCCCGGGGCAGTCCCGTTAGTTCTCTAATATAAACAGACTGATTTAGCTGATTTAGCTTATTCATTATATAATTCATGTGACAAGTACAATACAGGTTCAAGCATGTGACAGACCAATAACGAGGCTTCTTCTCTCCAAGCTGAGACCTTGAAACTGTTCTCAAAACATGGGTCTGGGCGTCCTGTCAAATTGGAAATACTACAGTGAAGATTTCTCTCAGTCAATCACTTGCATGAAATTGGTTATTAGAAAATAACAAATCAGGTTACTCTGACGGAAAACTACTCTCAGCTGAGGTGCCTAACAGTATATCAAATAAATGTTTTTATTTTTTGGGGTTGGCAAGTGTTCATAAATTGTAGTTTGAATGGTAGATTTACTCACAGTTCAAGTGTGGTTCATGTCATCAGAGTTAACCGGTAATCTTTCTTCCTTCAATGAACGCCCTTTCCCTCTATTGTCATGTGTTCTGTATGAGGGGCCATAGTTTCTACCTAATGCTTTCTAAAATGGACACAAACCCATGAATTATACTACAGCTATGGCTGTACTCCCAGGTATTCTGCGCTGTTAGGGGTCATAATGCAGACGGGAGTGGCTGAATATTTATTTAAACTGTTAACCCCTGGGGGGTCAATAAATCACATCATTTCTTCGTCAGGCCTGGGTGACCTCGTTTTAATACCCCACATCACATTAATAAATGATTCAAAACAAGATGTTTGTCTCAAAGGGCAAACTATTCTCGATATAGTAGACTACTGTTGACCAGGTTAATTTACTACTGTTGACCAGGGTAGTGGACTACTGTAGACCAGGGTCTATAGGGTAGTGGACCAGGGTAGGGGACTACTGTTGACCAGGGTAGTGGACTACTGTTGACCAGGCTAGTGGACTACTGTAGGCCAGGGTTTATAGGGTAGTGGACTACTGTTGACCAGGGTAGTGGACTACTGTTGACCAGGTTAGTGGACTACTGTAGACCAGGGTAGTGGACTACTGTTGACCAGGCTAGTGGACTACTGTAGACCAGGGTAGTGGACTACTGTTGACGAGGGTCTATAGGGTAGTGAACTACTGTTGACCAGGGTAGTGGACTACTGTTGACCAGGGTAGTGGACTACTGTTGACCAGGGTAGTAGACTACTGTTGACCAGTAATGGTGGAGAAGTGTGCTCTTCATGGATGAATCCTGGTTTCAACTGTACCGGGCAGGTGGCAGACAGCGTGTATGGCGTCGTGTGGACGAGCGGTTTGCTGATGTCAACGTTGTGGTATGGGGCAGGCATAAGCTACGAACAACAAACACCATTGCATTTTATCGATGGCAATTTGAATGCACAGAGATACCTTGACGAGATCTTGAGGCCCATTGTCGTGCCATTCATCCGATGCCATCACCTCATGTTTCAGCATGATAATGCACGTCCCCATGTCGCAAGGATCTATCTGTACACAATTCCTGATAGCTGAAAATGTCCAAGTCCAGACATGTCACCCATTTGAACATGTTTGGGATGCCCTGGATCGACGTGTACGACAGCGTGTTCCAGTTCCCACCAATATCCAGCAGTTTCACACAGCCATTGAAGAGGAGTGGGACAACATTCCACAGGTCACAATCAACAGCCTGATCAACTCTATGTGAAGGAGATGTGTGTCTCGCTGCATGAGGCAAATGGTCACACCAGATACTGACTGGTTTTCTGATCCACGACCCTACCTTTTTTTTTTAAGGTATCTGTGACCAACAGATTCATATCTGTATTCCCAGTCATGTGAAATCCATTGATTAGGACCTAATGAATTTATTTAAATTGACTGATTTCCTCATATGAACTGTAACTCAGTAAATTGCATGTTGCGTTTATGTTTTTGTTCAGTAAGTTTTGGGTGTCAAGGTGGTAATGGTGTATGTGAGTTGTGAGTTAAGATAAGTGTGTGTGTGTGTGTGTGTGTGTGTGTGTGTGTGTGTGTGTGTGTGCCTGTCAAGAGAGTGCTACATGAAAGCAGAACTCACTAAATAACAACAAAACACAATTTAGGGTCTAAAGGAGAGAAAAACACCATCTCCATGTAGGATCTAAAGGAGAGAAAAGCAGGAGACAACATCATAAAAGCTTGATGTAAGAGCGACTGTAGGGATGAACGTGTTCCCCACCTAAGCTTATACTGAATTAAAGTTTAATAGTATCACACTGTATGAAGGGAGAGAGAATAACAGAAGCCATTTTTTAGTTGCAATAAACTAACATGTAACATAGAGACAGAAACACATATTACTGTCCAATCAACTAACATGTAACACAGAGACACATATTACTGTCCAATCAACTAACATGTAACACAGAGACTAGAGGTCGACCGATTATGATTTTCCAATTCCGATACCGATTATTGGAGGACAAAAAAAGCAGATACCGATTAATCGGCCGATTTTTTAAATGTATACATACAGTATATATATATACACATTTTTGTAATAATGACAACTGCAACAATACTGAATGAACACTTTGATTTTAACTTAATATACTACATATTATGGGCTTTTGGATGGGTGTTCTTAAGGTGATTCCACAGGTTGGTGGTATTTTATGATTTAGCCGTTGCTGACCCCATGCTTACATCTTTATCACAAATAAGACACCTTGCTTTCCCTGGTGCCAATTCCATGTAATAGTCCCACACTGGTTCTCTGCCTTTCTCTGCCATCTGTAAAACACACACACACACACACACACACACACACACACACACACACACACACACACACACACACACACACACACACACACACACACACACACACACACACACAGCTCTGAAGTGACAATGATACTGAAGAGTCTGCTTAGGAGAAATCTGAAAAGCGGTTCCTTCAGTCATTTATTCCATAGGATATTTTTAGATTCTCTTAAAATAAGGTCTGTGTTTCATGTAGGCTTACACCACCTTGCCAATTTTATAACTGTGTAGATATCCATAGGACAAGGTAACTCTGATCAATATTGGCTAAATATAAGCGAAGATCATTTTTTTCTAGAGTGGATTTTTGAAAATATGCTGACAAACATTACCTTATCCTAGTGAGATTTACACGGGTATCAAAACGCAGAGGCGGTTTAAGCCTGCACCCTAACCTGCACCCTAACCTGCACCCTAACCTGCACGAAACACAGACCTTATTGGAAGTAGATCAAGACATTCTCTATGGAAGACATGAACAGAGATGGTTTAAACCTGAACCCTAACCTGCACCCTAACCTGCACCCTAACCTGCACCCTAACTTGCACCCTAACCTGCACCCTAACCTGCACCCTAACCTGAACCCTAACCTGCACCCTAACCTGCACCCTAACCTGCACCCTAACCTGAACCCTAACCTGCACCCTAACCTGCACCCTAACCTGAACCCTAACCTGCACCCTAACCTGCACCCTAACCTGCACCCTAACCTGAACCCTAACCTGCACCCTAACCTGCACCCTAACCTGCACCCTAACCTGCACCCTAACCTGAACCCTAACCTGCACCCTAACCTGCACCCTAACCTGAACCCTAACCTGCACCCTAACCTGCACCCTAACCTGCACCCTAACCTGAACCCTAACCTGCACCCTAACCTGCACCCTAACCTGCACCCTAACCTGAACCCTAACCTGCACCCTAACCTGCACCCTAACCTGAACCCTAACCTGCACCCTAACCTGCACCCTAACCTGCACCCTAACCTGCACCCTAACCTGCACGAAACACAGACTTTATTGGAAGTAGATCAAGACATTCTCTATGGAAGACATGAACAGTAAAATAACGAAGGAACCTCTTTCAAGTTCAGCCGCAAGTTATTACAGGAATTATAACGTGTCTAATGTGTTCTTAACTGACTTGCCTAGTTAAATAAAGATTAAATAAAGTTGTAAAAAAATATATATATATTTTTTGGGGCAAAATCGGAGCCCAAAAATACCGATTTCCGATTGTTACGAAAACTTGAAATCGGTCGACCTCTAATAGAGACAGAGATACATGTACATATTACTGTTCAATCAACTAACATGTAGTATGTCTATATTCCAGTCCTTTGCAATCTAAGGGGAAATCCTGGAGTTAAGCGAGAGTAAATGGAATGTGGAATTCCCCTTTTATGCACTTTTCTCTGACCTTGAACTAGCATGGAATGGAATTACCTTTTCTACTCTGACCTCTGAACTTAAGAAATAGCATGGAATGGAATGACCTTTTCTACTCTGACCTCTGAACTTAAGCAGGAGAAATATCACGCTAATCACCCCCTAGTCGTTTGGGGTGTAGATCAAAGAGGTGAAGGTGTGTCTACAGACAGCGCTGTATTCAAATAGAAATACCACTATTCTCCACTGCACTGTGTGTGATAAGAGGCCGAGCTGTTGATACGATCTAGGTAAATGAGTAATCCGCTGGGATCGTAAAATATAAATTGTTTTACATCTTTTACCTTGAAGATCGCTGGAGATAAATGTTAAACTTTCAGTCAAACTGAAGCATGTCAACATATCACTTTCCAATATTTCATGGCTTGAACAATGGAATATGGTAACTTCCAGGATGAATCAAACCACTCCATTTTTTATAAACTCGGCAACAAACAAAAGGAACGTCCCTTTTTTCAGGACCCTGTCTTTCAAAGATAATTAGTAAAAAAAAATCCAAATAACTTCACAGATTTTCATTGTAAAGGGTTTAAACACTGTTTCCCATGCTTGTTCAATGAACCATCAACAATTAATGAACATTCACCTGTGGAACGGTCGTTAAGACACTAACAGCTTACAGACGGTAGGCAATTAAGGTCACAGTTATGAAAACTTAGGACACTAAAAAGGCCTTTCTACTGACTCAGAAAAACACCAAAGAAAGATACCCAGGCTTCCTGGTCATCTGCGTGAACGTGCCTTAGGCATGCTGCAAGGGGAATAAGAACGGCAGATGTGGCCAGGGCAATAAATTGCAATGTCCGTACTGTGAGATGCTTAAGACAGCGCTACAGGGAGACAGGACGGACAGCTGATCGTCCTCGCAGTGGATCGGTACATCTGAACATCACACCTGCGGGACAGGTACAGGATGGCAACAACAACTGCCCTAGTTACACGAGGAATGCACAATCCCTCCATCAGTGCTCAGACTGTCTGCAATAGGCTGAGAAAGGCTGGACTGAGGGCTTGTAGGCAGGTCCTCACCAGACATCATCTGCAACAATGTCGCCTATGGGCACAAACCCACCATTGCTGGACCAGACAGGACTGGCAAAAAGTGCTCTTCACTGACGAGTCGCAGTTTTATCTCACCAGGAGTGATGGTCAATTGGCATTTATTGTCAAAGGAATGAGCGTTACACCGAGGCCTGTACTCTGGAGTGGGATCGATTTGGAGGTGGAGAGTCCGTCATGGTCTGGGGCGGTGTGTCACAGCATCATCGGACTGAGCTTGTTGTCATTGCAGGCAATCTCAACGCTGTGCGTTACAGGGAAGACATCCTCCTTCCTCATGTGGTACCCTTCCTGCAGGCTCATCCTGACATGACCCTCCAGCATGACAATGCCACCAAGCATTCTGCTCGTTCTGTGTATGTGATTTCCTGCAAGACAGGAATGTCCTTGTTCTGCCATGGCGAGTGAAGAGCCCTGATCTCAAGCCCATTGAGCACGTCTGGGACCTGGATCGGAGTCGAGGGCTAGGCCCGTTCCCCCCAGAAATGAACTTGCAGGTGCCTTGGTGGAAGAGTGGGGCAACATCTCACAGCAATAACTGGCAAATCTGGTGCAGTCCATGAGGAGGAGATGCACCACAGTACTTAATGCAGCTGGTGGCCACACCAGATACTGACTGTTACTTTTGATTTTGACCCCCCCCCCCCCTTTGTTCAGGGACACAATATTCCATTTCTGTTAGTCAAATGCCTGTGGAACTTGTTCAGTTTATGTCTCAGTTGTTGAATCTTGTAATGTTAATACAAATATTTATACATGTTAAAGTTTACTGAAAATAAACACAGTTGACAGTAAAAGGACGTTTCTTTTTTTTGCTGAGTGTATTTCATGTGTAAAATCTAAATAAAATGTTTTTTATTTTTATAAATACTTTCCCAACCCTAAATAATATACAGTACAAGACCAGAGAATTTCTTTATTTCTATGGTGCTGAAAAGGAGATGAATATGCATGTTTTGCTTTCTGTCATTCATCCCTGATATTCTGAACTGTTCTCTCCATATTTTCTAGTGAGTCTAATTAAAGGTACACCAAATTTAAAGGGGATGGCTTTAGACAGCTGGAAAACCCAAAGGAATGAAAACTCCACGAGAAGATCTGTTGGTGTCAGAAGGTAAGTGTAGCTGCTGCAGGAAGTCAGGCGCAGGAGAGCAAAATTAGTGAGCAACGTCCTTTACTCCAAAAATATAAAGGCACAAGGTAAACAAATACACTTGACCAAATACCAACGGTAAATATTACGCACGGGTGAACACAGCACCCCGTCATAAAAACCATCAGGAACCAAACTGAACATAGAAATAAACACGAACAACAAACAGAGGGTTGAATACATGAACATGGATAATGAAAACCAGGTGTGTAGAAAATAAAGACAAAACAAATGGAACATGAAAGATGGATCAGCGATAGCTGGAAGACCGGTGACGCCCGAACAAGGAGAGGAAGTCGTGACAGTTGGCCAGTAAGTGGGAGTGTTTTCAGTGGGTTAATTGAATGTATTCGGCGCTAACAAGGGAACCATTCCTGTAAAACCTGTTATGCTCCTGCAACAAAGGTAAGTCTGAATAGCAACTACTGAGAAGTGCAGAAGAAAGACATACATTTCCTAAATCTGAATCGGACCCCAAAAATGAATTGGAAAAAAAGAAGACATAAGCCCTATGTCATATGCGTCTCTACATTAAAGATTTCATCATACATTAGAGATGTATGTATCTATATCTCAAGTAAATTGTCAGCGATGTAAGTTAGCATTTGTACAATGATTTGTTAATTTAGCAGATAATAATAATATATAACAACAGCTCCAGAGGATCAGACCGGAAGGTTCTGTATAAAAAAATGTTAAAAAGCACTTTGAATCCTTGGTCAAATAGTATAGATGTCTAGCGTTAGTCTGGTTTGACAGGAGCTTGCGTCCCAAATGGTATCCTATTATCCTACATAGTACACTACTATTGATCAGGGCCCATACGTCTCTTGTCAAAAGTAGTGCACTATGTAGGGAATAGGGTGGCATTTTGGGACTCACAGTTTCTGTATCTGGTAGAACTGCAGTGAGTTTAACCTTGAGTGGGTGTACACGGACTGGCTGCCCCAGGGGAGAAAACATTCCCCTCAGCTCTTCTCCCTTCTCACACACACAGAGAGAGACAAAAAGAGAGAGTGATAGAGAGACAGAGAGAGAGAGAGAGAGAGAGAGAGAGAGAGAGTCACAGAGAGAGAGAGAGTCACAGAGAGAGAGAGAGTCACAGAGAGAGAGAGAGAGAGAGAGAGAGAGAGTTTAACCTTGAGTGGGTGTACACGGACTGGCTGCCCCAGGGGAGAGAGACAAAGAGAGAGTGAGAGAGAGAGAGTTTAACCTTGAGTGGGTGTACACGGACTGGCTGCCCCAGGGGAGAAAACATTCCCCTTAGCTCTTCTCCCTTCTCACACACACACAGAGAAACAAAGAGAGAGAGAGAGAGAGAGTCACAGAGAGAGAGAGAGTCACAGAGAGAGAGAGAGTCACAGAGAGAGTGAGAGAGAGACAGAGAGAGGGAGAGAGAGAGAAATACAGAGTGAGAGAGACAGAGAGAGAGAGTCACAAAGCGAGAGTGAGAGAGAGAGAGTCACAGAGAGAGAGAGAGAGCGAGAGAGAGAGAGAGAGAGTCACAGAGAGAGTGAGAGAGTCACAGAGAGAGAGAGAGAGAGAGAGAGAGAGAGAGAGAGAGAGAGAGGGACAGAGAGAGAGCGAGAGAGTCACAGAGAGAGAGAGAGAGAGAGAGAGAGAGACAGAGGGAGAGAGAGAGAGAGATAGAGAGAGAGTCACAGAGAGAGAGAGAGAGGGAGAGCGAGAGAGACAGAGAGAGAGAGTCACAGAGAGAGAGAGGGAGAGAGAGAGAGAGAGAGAGAGAGAGAGAGAGAGAGAGAGAGAGAGAGAGAGAGAGAGAGAGAGAGAGAGAGAGAGAGAGAGAATTGTTAATCATGATGGTTCCCAGATGCTGAGGGAGCCAACCTCCAGGGGGCCAGGCCCTTTCTCTCACCAGGCAGGAATAAGGAAGTGGGCCATGCTTCTGTACATTAGGTGTGTGTGTGAGAGAGAGAGAGAGAGAGAGAGAGAGAGAGAGAGAGAGAGAGAGAGAGAGAGAGAGAGAGAGAGAGAGAGAGAGAGAATGAGAGAGAGAGAGAGAGAGAGAGAGAGAGAGAGAGAGAGAGAGAGAGAGAGAGAGAGAGAGAGAGACAGGTGAAAATAAACACTGCAGGCACAAGGATGGGGAGAGAGAGACATTGGGAGAGGAAGAAGAAAAGGGAGATGGAGTTTGAAAGGAGACAGACAACAACAGAGGTTATAGCCTGGACTGTTTCCTAGCAATAAAACCCATGACAGACAACAGAGGTTATAGACCGGACGGTTTCCTAGCAATAAAACCCATGACAGCGTTACAGCGTTCACAAACCTTAGGACAAAACAACTGTCAACTCCAAAGCATTTTTCGCCACATGTAAACTATATTTAGTCTCCAAATGGTACTTGAGACATAAGTACATTTGCACAACAACCACAACAAATACATCGTTGCAGTTGTTGGTTAGCTAGCTAGCGAACTTTAGCCATATTAGCATAGATGTGACATAAGTCAAAACACCTCAATACAAGGTGTCAAAAACAAGATAAAACGAGCTGAAATGAGCCACCTACGATTCCCCACAAGGGAGCTTATTGTCATTGTTGCTAGCTACCTGGCTATCCAGAATCAGGACAGCTTCTTGTCATTGTTGCTAGCTACCTGGCTATCCAGAATCAGGACAGCTTCTTGTCATTGTTGCTGGCCTTCTGCCTCATTGATTCGCGTGCATCTTTTTCGTTTTTTCGTTCATTTTTTTCATTTTTTTCGTGACGTTGTCAGGTAACCTTTCTATAAAGCACAAGGATGGAAAAAGAGGGAGAACGACAGACAGCTTTGGTGAATGATTGAATACCCTGAAAGAAAGTAGAAGAGGAGGAGAACGTGGAAGAGGAGGAGAACGTGGAAGAGGAGGAGAACGTGGAAGAGGAGGAGAACGTGGAAGAGGAGGAGAACGTGGAAGAGGAGGAGAACGTGGAAGAGGAGGAGAACGTTAGAGGAGGAGAACGTGGAAGAGGAGGAGAACGTGGAAGAGGAGGAGAACGTGGAAGAGGAGGAGAATGTGGAAGAGGAGTAGAACGTTAGAGGAGGAGAACGTGGAAGAGGAGGAGAACGTGGAAGAGGAGGAGAACGTGGAAGAGGAGGAGAACGTGGAAGAGGAGGAGAACGTGGAAGAGGAGGAGAACGTGGAAGAGGAGGAGAACGTGGAAGAGGAGTAGAACGTTAGAGGAGGAGAACGTGGAAGAGGAGGAGAACGTGGAAGAGGAGGAGAACGTGGAAGAGGAGGAGAACGTGGAAGAGGAGGAGAACGTGGAAGAGGAGGAGAACGTGGAAGAGGAGGAGAACGTGGAAGAGGAGGAGAACGTGGAAGAGGAGGAGAACGTTAGAGGAGGAGAACGTGGAAGAGGAGGAGAACGTGGAAGAGGAGGAGAACGTGGAAGAGGAGGAGAACGTGGAAGAGGAGGAGAACGTGGAAGAGGAGGAGAACGTGGAAGAGAAGGAGAACGTGGAAGAGGAGGAGAACGTGGAAGAGGAGGAGAATGTGGAAGAGGAGTAGAACGTTAGAGGAGGAGAACGTGGAAGAGGAGGAGAACGTGGAAGAGGAGGAGAACGTGGAAGAGGAGGAGAACGTGGAAGAGGAGGAGAACGTTAGAGGAGGAGAACGTTAGAGGAGGAGAACGTGGAAGAGGAGGAGAACGTGGAAGAGGAGGAGAACGTGGAACAGGAGGAGAACGTTAGAGGAGGAGAACTTGGAAGAGGAGGAGAACGTGGAAGAGGAGGAGAACGTGGAAGACGAGGAGAACGTTAGAGGAGGAGAACGTGGAAGTGGAGGAGAACGTTAGAGGAGGAGAACGTGGAAGACGAGGAGAACGTGGAAGAGGAGGAGAACGTTACAGGAGGAGAACGTTAGAGGAGAGTATAATAAGAGCAGAGATAGCAATAGACTGGCCACTGCTCTAAGAGGAGAGATAGCAATAGACTGGCCACTGCTCTAAGAGGAGAGATAGCAATAGACTGGCCACTGCTCTAAGAGAAGAGATAGCAATAGACTGGCCACTGATCTAAGAGGAGAGATGGCAATAGACTGGCCACTGCTCTAAGAGGAGAGATAGCAATAGACTGGCCACTGCTCTAAGAGGAGAGATAGCAATTGACTGGCCACTGCTCTAAGAGGAGAGATAACAACATACAACATGCTCTTCCTAGACTGTATAAGCTATGAGGATTTGATCCTGTGGGGATCCCTAGTGGTCAGGAGATCATGTTCATGTCTCTGCTCCGTTCTGACCCTCACTGACTTCCTCTGCAGATATTGTCACTCATTTAAGATTCTGTAGTGTGTGTGTGTGTGTGTGTTTGTGTGTGTGCGTGTTCGTGCGCGTGTGTGTACGTGTGTGCGTGTGCGTGTGTGTGTGCGTGTGCGTGTGTGAGAGAGTCATTCTCACTCCTTCAAAGACAGAGCAGAGCTGTTCTGCTTAATGAAAGCTGCAGGGAATATACACTCCCCTATGTGTTCATTTGGACAGAGATGATCTTTACTCCCCTATGTATTCATTTGGACAGAGATGATCTACACTCCCCTATGTATTCATTTGGACAGAGATGATCTTTACTCCCCTATGTATTCATTTGGACAGAGATGATCTACACTCCCCTATGTATTCATTTGGACAGAGATGATCTTTACTCCCCTATGTATTCATTTGGACAGAGATGATCTTTACTCCTCTATGTATTCATTTGGACAGAGATGATTTTTACTCCCCTATGTATTCATTTGGACAGAGATGATATTTACTCCCCTATGTATTCATTTGGACAGAGATGATCTACACCATTTATTTACCATTTAGAAATTAAAGCACTTCATGTATCTCGTCCCCCGATATGAAGGTGGCGTAGATACTTGGGACAAATTTGCTTATATTAATTAATTAGATTAAAAATATTGAAAAGTATAGTATTTGGTACCGTATCGCTAGTACGCAAACACTAAAACATAGCTTCTGACTCTACAATCGTGTTAGATGCATTTGCTGTTTGTTTTGATGTTGCATTTCAGATTATTGTGTGACCAATAGAAATGAATGGTGAATAATGTATTTTGTCATTTTGTAGTGACTTTTATTGTAAATAAGAATAGAATATGTTTTCTGAACACATGTACATTAATGTGGATACAACCATTGATTACGGAAAATCATGAATGAAGCGTGAATAATGATGAGCCAGAAAGTTACAGAGGCATAAATATCATGCTCTCCCAAAAATGCTGACCTCCCCTGTTATTGGTAATGGTGAGTGGTTAGCTTGTCTTGAGGGTATTTTCTTTGTATGTGTGTGTATGGCTTACTGTATAGATGTAGTTACCCCCTAGATCAGGGTCTGTATAGATGTAGTTACCCTCTAGATCAGGGTCTGTATAGATGTAGTTACCTTCTAGATCAGGGTCTATATAGATGTAGTTACCCTCTAGTTTGGGGTCTGTATAGATGTAGTTACCCTCTAGATCAGGGTCTGTATAGATGTAGTTACCCTCTAGATAAGGGTCTGTATAGATGTAGTTACCCTCTAGATCAGGGTCTGTATAGATGTAGTTACCCTCTAGATCAGGGTCTGTATAGACATAGTTACCCTCTAGATCAGGGTCTGTATAGATGTAGTTACCCTCTAGATCAGGGTCTGTATAGATGTAGTTACCCTCTAGATCAGGGTCTGTATAGATGTAGTTACCCTCTAGTTCAGGGTCTGTATAGATGTAGTTACCCCCTTGATCAGGGTCTGTATAGATGTAGTTACCCCCTTGATCAGGGTCTGTATAGATGTAGGTACCCTCTAGATCAGGGTCTGTATAGATGTAGTTACCCCCTTGATCAGGGTCTGTATAGATGTAGTTACCCCCTTGATCAGGGTCTGTATAGATGTAGTTAACCTCTAGATCAGGGTCTGGTACTGTATAGATGTAGTTACCCTCTTGATCAGGGTCTGTATAGATGTAGGTACCCTCTAGATCAGGGTCTGGTACTGTATAGATGTAGTTACCCCCTTGATCAGGGTCTGTATAGATGTAGGTACCCTCTTGATCAGGGTCTGTATAGATGTAATTACCCTCTAGATCAGGGTCTGTATAGATGTAGTTACCCTCTAGATCAGGGTCTGTATAGATGTAGTTACCCCCTAGATCAGGGTCTGTATAGATGTAGTTACCCCCTAGATCAGGGTCTGTATAGATGTAGTTACCCTCTAGATCAGGGTCTGTATAGATGTAGTTACTCTCTAGATCAGGGTCTGTATAGATGTAGTTACCCCCTAGATCAGGGTCTGTATAGATGTAGTAACCCTCTAGATCAGGGTCTGTATAGATGTAGTTACCCTCTAGATCAGGGTCTGTATAGATGTAGTAACCCTCTAGATCAGGGTCTGTATAGATGTAGTTACCCTCTAGATCAGGGTCTGTATAGACGTAGTTACCCTCTAGATCAGGGTCTGTATAGATGTAGTTACCCCCTTGATCAGGGTCTGTATAGATGTAGTTACCCTCTAGATCAGGGTCTGTATAGATGTAGTTACCCTCTAGATCAGGGTCTGTATAGATGTAGTTACCCTCTAGATCAGGATCTGTTAATTAAACACAAGTACTTGTTCTCTCCTCAGTGGAAATGTACCTAGAATCCGTGTTGTAAAGCAACCTTGATCCCAATGACACTCTAGGCAAAACACTGTTCCATGATAAGCAGCTATGTTTAATATACAGTACCAGGCAAAAGTTTGGACAAACCTACCCATTTAAAAAAAACATTTTTTACACCTTTTTCTCACCAATTTCGTGGTATCCAATTGCTTTAGTAGCTACTATCTTGTCTCATCGCTACAACTCCCGTACGGGCTCGGGAGAGACGAAGGTTGAAAGTCACGCGTCCTCCGATACACAACCCAACCAAGCCGCACTGCTTCTTAACACAGCGCGCATCCAACTCGGAAGCCAGCTGTACCAATGTGTCGGAGGAAACACCGTGCACCTGGCAACCTTGGTTAGCGTGCACTGCGCCCGGCCCGCCACATGAGTCGCTGGTGCGCGATGAGACAAGGATATCCCTACCGGCCAAACCCCTCCCTAACCCCGACGGACGACACTAGGCCAATTGTGCGTCGACTCATTTAAAAAAAACTATTTTCTACACTGTAGAATACAAGTGAAGACATCAAAACTATGAAATAACACACCAAATTAAAAAAGTGTTAATCCAATCAAAATATATATATATTTTTTAATTTGAGATGTATTCAAAGTAGCCACCATTTGCCTCGAGGACAGCTTTGCCACGCTCTTGGCATTCTCTCTACCAGTACTGCACATTGCCAGTGCTTGGTGTCGGCGCTGAGGCCTTCGTACCAGAGAGACACGAGTGAGTTGAGGCCAGACTCACTCCAACTAACTGCTATACAACTCACAGCTACTTCTGAACAGGAGAAAACCTTACGATTTTTAACCAGATTTAACCACTAACTGCTCCCTTGAGAGTCTTTTAACAGCTTCTGGGTTGTCTTTTCAAGAGGATTTCTCCCGTCCTGTGTGCTGTGACATCAATAACGATCCCGTTGTTGTACCGTGTGGCCACATCTTTTGCACAGTCTGTCTGCGGGAATATTGGAAACTACAGGAACGCCTTTCCCTTTATTAACCCTTTATTCACCCTTTATTAACCCTTTATTAACCCTTTATTAACCCTTTATTCACCCTTTATTAACCCTTTATTAACCCTTTATTAACCCTTTATTAACCCTTTATTCACCCTTTATTCACCCTTTATTAACCCTTTATTAACCCTTTATTAACCCTTTATTAACCCTTTATTCACCCTTTATTAACCCTTTATTCACCCTTTATTAACCCTTTATTAACCCTTTATTAACCCTTTATTCACCCTTTATTAACCCTTTACTAACCCTTTATTCACCCTTTATTCACCCTTTATTCACCCTTTATTAACCCTTTATTCACCCTTTATTCACCCTTTATTCACCCTTTATTAACCCTTTATTAACCCTTTATTCACCCTTTATTAACCCTTTATTCACCCTTTATTCACCCTTTATTCACCCTTTATTCACCCTTTATTCACCCTTTATTAACCCTTTATTCACCCTTTATTAACCCTTTATTAACCCTTTATTCACCCTTTATTAACCCTTTATTCACCCTTTATTAACCCTTTATTAACCCTTTATTAACCCTTTATTCACCCTTTATTAACCCTTTATTCACCCTTTATTCACCCTTTATTAACCCTTTATTAACCCTTTATTCACCCTTTATTAACCCTTTATTAACCCTTTATTCACCCTTTATTCTGTGTGAAGACTTCTCAACGTCGCAGCTAGATAGTTGAAAACAGCTTCAGCTGTTCTGAGGGGGAGGGGTGCTCTGCAGTCTTACACGGTGAGAAACTCAAGCTCTTCTGTCTGGAGGACAGACGGCCTGTCTGTGTGGTGTTTTCAGGATTCAAGGCAACATAAAAAACGCACAACTCTATATCAGTAGATGATTATAAGGTAGAAATACATTTTTTATTTGATTTTATTGTCTTTTGACTTTTGATTTAGTGTTTATTTATTTAGTGTGTAATTAAACAATGTTTATGAAATTAAGTTTTTATTCTGACGGTGATGGTTTTCATTTACATGCATGGTGGATACCTGCACACTGTTGAGCTCCCACAGTTTTATTGAGTACAATGTCTCAACCCATGATAGATATCTATACAGACCCTGATCTAGAGGGTAACTACATCTGTTGGGCTCCCACAGTTTTATTGAGTACAATGTCTCAACCCATGATAGATACCTGCACACTGTCGAGCTCCCACAGTTTTATTGAATCTCAACACAACGGTCAAAACATTACACACAGTTAAACGGTGTGTGGGCATCTTTCTTTCACGACTTTGTAACCTTCATCCAGAAGTAACAGGATATGCCTATACACTACCTATCTTACGAACAACAGTATTTAAACAAATATATATATTTAACTAGGCAAGTCAGTTAATTAAGAACAAATTCTAATTTACAGTGACTGACTACCCCGGCCAAACCTGAACAACGCTGGGCCAATTGTGCTCTGCCCTATGGGACTCCCAATCACGGCCGGATGTGATACAGCCTGGATTCAAACCAGGGACTTCCAGTGTCAGTGTTCCATTCTAGGAGGAACTCCCCCCCCAAAAAACCCTCACAGGAGAAGCTTTAATAAAGTGTAAACGATCCTGTCTGTAGCTGGAGTATGAGTATCCAATACAATACAATATCCAATACAATAAACAGAACCCACAATAACGGACCGTATACAAACAAACATGGGGGAACAGAGGGTTAAATAATGAACAAGTAATTGGGGGGATTGAAACCAGGTGTGTAAGACAAAGACCAAACAAATGGAAAATGAAAAGTGGATCGGCGATGGCTAGAAGGCCGGTGACGTCGAACCGTCGAACGCCGCCGGAACGCCGCCGGAACGCCGCCGGAATGCCGCCGGAACGCCGCCGGAACACCACCGGAACGCCGCCGGAACACCGCCGGAACGCCGCCGGAACACGGAGAGCGACCGACTTCGGCGGAAGTCATGACATAAAGTGAAACAAAACCTTTAAACAGCAAAATGAAGATATTACGAATATAAGAATGAGGTGTTAAAATGATTACTCACAGATCTGCCTTAGAGAATGAGAATCTAACATATGTGAGAAAACCAGCGTTGTGTCACATACACTGAGTACACCGAGTGTACAAAACATTAGGAACACATTCACGATTATTGAGGAGCACCCCGTTTTGCCCTCAGAACAGCCTCAATTCTTCAGGGCATGGACTCTACAAGGTGTCGACAGCGTTCCACAAGCCCATGTTTACTCCAATGCTTCCCACAGTTGTGTCAAGAAGGCTGGTAGTGAATCTCAACTCCGAATTGCTCGTTTCATCTCAGCCCACAGATGCGCAATTGGATTGAGATATGGTGTCTGGGCAGGCCAATGCAGTAAGCCGAATTCACTGTCATGTTTGCAGAACTATTCCAGGATAATCCTAGCCTAGTGGCATGGGGCATTATCCTGCTGGGGAAAAAAAATATATTCCCAGAGGGATACACTGCTGCCCTGAAGGGATGCACCTGATTGGCAATCATGTTCACATATCCTGTGTCCACTTTTATCAATGGGCTCAATGTGTGTCGTGAAAACAACAACAACACCATCACCACCAGTCTGCAATGTTGACAGGCAGCATTATGGGTAGTCGTGTGTTTTTCGTCATGCCTTAGTCCCCCCATCAGTGTGAAACAGCAGGAACCGGGATTCATCAGACCGGGCAGTGTTTTCCAATTGTCCAGTGGTTTCGTTCCTTAGTCCACAGCAACCACTGTTCCTTTTTTTTTTTTTTGCTAAAAGAAGTTGAACTCTTTTAAGGTTGTCAGCTGCCATACCCTATTACTTCCTGCCAACAAAGCAGCTACTCTTCCTGGGGTTTATTATGGATCCCCATTAGTTCCTGCCAAGGCAGCAGCTACTCTTCCTGGGGTTTATTATGGATCCCCATTAGTTCCTGCCAAGGCAGCAGCTACTCTTCCTGGGGTTTATTGTGGATCCCCGTTAGTTCCTGCCAAGGCAGCAGCTACTCTTCCTGGGGTTTATTATGGATCCCCATTAGTTCCTGCCAAGAAAGCAGCTACTCTTCCTGGGGTTTATTATGGATCCCCATTAGTTCCTGCCAAGGCAGCAGCTACTCTTCCTGGGGTTTATTGTGGATCCCCGTTAGTTCCTGCCAAGGCAGCAGCTACTCTTCCTGGGGTTTATTATGGATCCCCATTAGTTCCTGCCAAGAAAGCAGCTACTCTTCCTGGGGTTTATTATGGATTCCCATTAGTTCCTGCCAAGGCAGCAGCTACTCTTCCTGGGGTTTATTATGGATCCCCATTAGTTCCTGCCAAGGCAGCAGCTACTCTTCCTGGGGTTTATTGTGGATCCCCGTTAGTTCCTGCCAAGGCAGCAGCTACTCTTCCTGGGGTTTATTATGGATCCCCATTAGTTCCTGCCAAGAAAGCAGCTACTCTTCCTGGGGTTTATTATGGATCCCCATTAGTTCCTGCCAAGACAGCAGATACTTCCTGGGGTTTATTATGGATCCCCATTAGTTCCTGCCAAGACAGCAGCTACTCTTCATGGGTTTATTATGGATGCCCGTTAGTTCCTGCCAAGGCAGCAGCTACTCTTCCTGGGGTTTATTATGGATCCCCATTAGTTCCTGCCAAGACAGCAGCTACTCTTCCTGGGGTTTATTATGGATCCCCATTAGTTCCTGCCAAGACAGCAGCTACTCTTCCTGGGGTTTATTATGGATCCCCATTAGTTCCTGCCAAGGCAGCAGCTACTCTTCTTGGCGTTTATTATGGATCCCCATTAGTTCCTGCCAAACCAGCAGATACTCTTCCTGGGGTTTATTATGGATCCCCATTAGTTCCTGCCAAGACAGCAGCTACTCTTCCTTGGGTTTATTATGGATGCCCGTTAGTTCCTGCCAAGGCAGCAGCTACTCTTCCTGGGGTTTATTATGGATCCCCATTAGTTCCTGCCAAGACAGCAGCTACTCTTCCTGGGGTTTTTTATGGATCCCCATTAGTTCCTGCCAAGACAGCAGCTACTCTTCCTGGGGTTTATTATGGATCCCCATTAGTTCCTGCCAAGACAGCAGCTACTCTTCCTGGGGTTTATTATGGATCCCATTAGTTCCCGCCAAGGCAGCAGCTACTCTTCCTGGGGTTTATTATGGATCCCCATTAGTTCCTGCCAAGACAGCAGCTACTCTTCCTGGGGTTTATTATGGATCCCCATTAGTTCCTGCCAAGGCAGCAGCTACTCTTCCTGGGGTTTATTATGGATCCCCATTAGTTCCTGCCAAGGCAGCAGCTACTCTTCCTGGGGTTTATTATGGATCCCCATTAGTTCCTGCCAAGACAGCAGCTACTCTTCCTGGGGTTTATTATGGATCCCCATTAGTTCCTGCCAAGGCAGCAGCTACTCTTCCTGGGGTTTATTATGGATCCCCATTAGTTCCTGCCAAGGCAGCAGCTACTCTTCCTGGGGTTTATTATGGATCCCCATTAGTTCCTGCCAAGACAGCAGCTACTCTTCCTGGGGTTTATTATGGATCCCCATTAGTTCCTGCCAAGGCAACAGCTACTCTTCCTGGGGTTTATAATGGATTCCCATTAGTTCCTGCCAAGGCCCAGCAACATTAAGGCAGTTACAGCGCATTGGGAAAGTATTCAGACCCTTTGACTTTTTCCACATTTTGTTACGCTACAGTCTTATTCTATAATTGATTAAATAAAAACATTTCCTCAGCAATCTACTCACAATACCCTATAATGACATCACAATACCCCATAATGACATCACAATACCCCATAATGACATCACAATACCCCATAATGACAAAGCAAAGCAAAGCAAAAACAGTATTCAGACCCTTCGCTATGTGACTTGAAACTGAGATCTGGTGCATCCTGTTTCCATTGCTCATCCTTGATGATTCTACAACTTGATTAGAGTTGAACTGTGGTAAATTCAATTGATTGGACATGATTTGGAAAGGCACACACCTGTCTATATAACGTCTCACAGTTGACAGTGCATGTCAAGGCAAAAACCAAGTCATGAGGTCGAAGGAGTTGTCCGTTGAGCTCCAAGACAGGATTGTATAGAGGCACAGATCTGGGGAAGGGTACCACAAAATTTGTGCAGCATTGAAGGTCCCCAAGAACACAATGGCCTACATCATTCTTAAATGGAAGAAGTTCAGAACCACCAAGACTCTTCCTAGAGCTGGCCACCCGGACAAACTGAGCATTTGGGGGAGAAGGGCCTTGGTCAGAGAGGTGACCAAGAACCCGATGAACACTCTGACAGAGCTCTAGAGTTCTTCTGTGGAGATGAACATCTTGGCCATGTTCTTTTATAATCTCCACCCGGCACAGCCAGAAGAGGACTGGCCACCCCACATAGCCTGGTTCCTCTCTAGGTTTCTTCCTAGGTTTTGGCCTTTCTAGGGAGTTTTTCCTAGCCACCGTGCTTCTACACCTGCATTGCTTGCTGTTTGGGGTTTTAGGCTGGGTTTCTGTACAGCACTTGGAGATATCAGCTGATGTACGAAGGGCTTTATAAATATATTTGATTTGATTTGATTTAGACTGAAAAAAGGGGAAAAAACGATTTAATCCATTTTAGAATACGGCTGTAACCTAACAAAATGTGGAAAACGTCAAGGGGTCTGAAGACTTTTTCTGTATATTTTGTTCAAAGACAAACAATTACAAAGCAAAAAAAATAAAACATCCACAACTGATTACAGTTTGTCTCTCAATGGTAAAACCAGTCCTGATGTCATTACCAGTTGTAATGTCTCGTTCGCTCTGTTCATCTCCTGTGGTTCTGGACCACAGCACTACCCACGTACCTGCCTGGCATCTCACCAGAGAGAGAGAAGCAGCTTCCTGACAACCCAGACAGGTTTTTCACTACAATCAATGTGTCCTGGGCTCTGGGGAGGGGTGGCATTAATAACTCAGGGACACAGCTGGGACGTTGAGGTTGGAGAGAATGTATTCTGGTTGGTGGTTGTCATGCCAGCGTCTGCTCAGAGGAAAGCATGGAGATTGAAAGATTAGTAAATACTTGTTTTAAAACTACTAAGAGCTAGCAGTTAGGACTAGTAGTAACACTAAGAGCCCAGTTAGAATGTATAGAGAGACTAGGTGTAACACTAAGAGCCCAGTTAGAATGTATAGGGAGACTAGGAGTAACACTAAGAGCCCAGTTAGAATGTATAGAGAGACTAGGAGTAACACTAAGAGCCCAGTTAGAATGTATAGAGAGACTAGGAGTAACACTAAGAGCCCAGTTAGAATGTATAGAGAGACTAGGAGTAACACTAAGAGCACAGTTAGAATGTATAGAGAGACTAGGAGTAACACTAAGAGCACAGTTAGAATGTATAGGGAGACTAGGAGTAACACTAAGAGCCCAGTTAGAATGTATAGGGAGACTAGGAGTAACACTAAGAGCCCAGTTAGAATGTATAGGTAGGCTAGGAGTAACACTAAGAGCACAGTTAGAATGTATAGGGAGACTAGGAGTAACACTAAGAGCCCAGTTAGAATGTATAGGTAGGCTAGGAGTAACACTAAGAGCCCAGTTAGAATGTATAGGTAGGCTAGGAATAACACTAAGAGCCCAGTTAGAATGTATAGGTAGGCTAGGAGTAACACCAGCACGATGAGCACAAGGGGAAAACTAATACATCAGTTGCTTCACTCACGGAGATGTTTGTTCGTTCGGCTCTACCCGAGCAAGGTTAGGTTCTTCCTCCCGAGCAGAGGTTGTTAGTCCGTGACTGGTGCAGTAGCTGATGGCTGGCTGCTGGGCTCTCCCCGACTCCAGGCCAGCTGAGTTGTAGGCTAGATAGCCTCTGGCAGCTGCGTCCCCCGTGTCTAAAGCAACGGGGGACAAACATACATAACATTAAAGCATGTGTGGATCTACAACTTGGAATCACTCACACATTAGGCATAAGCACTTTCCTTTAGTAGTGCTACAGCGATCTTTATATTGGTTTCCTTTTCGGTAACCGGCCTTTGTAGTCAATGGCTGGATGGATGCCGGCTGTCCCTCTCTCAGGGTCAGGCCTGCTGGACTGTGTTGTAGTGACTCCCTCTCTCTCAGGGTCAGGCCTGCTGGACTGTGTTGTAGTGACTCTCCCTGGGTCAGGCCTGCTGGACTGTGTTGTAGTGACTCCCCCTCTCTCAGTCAGGCCTGCTGGACTCTCTCCCTCTCAGGGTCAGGGTCAGGCCTGCTGGACTGTGTTGTAGTGACTCCCCTCTCTCAGGGTCAGGCCTGCTGGACTGTGTTGTAGTGACTCTCCCTCTCTCAGGGTCAGGCCTGCTGGACTGTGTTGTAGTGACTCTCCCTCTCTCAGGGTCAGGCCTGCTGGACTGTGTTGTAGTGACTCTCCCTCTCTCAGGGTCAGGCCTGCTGGACTGTGTTGTAGTGACTCTCCCTCTCTCAGGGTCAGGCCTGCTGGACTGTGTTGTAGTGACTCTCCCTCTCTCAGGGTCAGGCCTGCTGGACTGTGTTGTAGTGACTCTCCCTCTCTCAGGGTCAGGCCTGCTGGACTGTGTTGTAGTGACTCTCCCTCTCTCAGGGTCAGGCCTGCTGGACTGTGTTGTAGTGACTCTCCCTCTCTCAGGGTCAGGCCTGCTGGACTGTGTTGTAGTGACTCTCCCTCTCGTCAGGCCTGCTGGACTGTGTTGTAGTGACTCTCCCTCTCTCAGGGTCAGGCCTGCTGGACTGTGTTGTAGTGACTCTCCTTCTCTCAGGCTCAGGCCTGCTGGACTGTGTTGTAGTGACTCTCCCTCTCTCAGGGTCAGGCCTGCTGGACTGTGTTGTAGTGACTCTCCCTCTCTCAGGGTCAGGCCTGCTGGACTGTGTTGTAGTGACTCTCCCTCTCTCAATGAAGCCTGCCAGGACCATGTTGCAGACGTCCTCCAGCTCAGGTAGTCTCCAATGAAGCCTGCCATCAAACAACGTCCGTACAGTTTTTGATTCCGGTCTTTATTCAAACTTCATATCTGTCAATATGCTCAATTTCATGAAATAAGTTGTTTGGAGACAGACAGAAACCAATTCGGAATTCCAAATCAACCGGTAGGCACTTCTGTAGGTGTAAAACAATTGGTTGAAATTTTACAATTTCAATTGCATTCTTTAAAAAAAAATGTATTTCATAATATAATTTCAAGTACATGTGATGGTGAAAGATGTTAAAAGGATTTACAGTGTGATGTTTCATTTTTTACAGTTAGCTAGCTAGCCATTTATTTGATTTGACACTGACACTGACTCAACTCCAGCCACTTTAATAATGGGAATTGATGGGAAATGATGTAAATATATCACTAGCCACTTTAAACAATGCTACCTTATATAATGTTACTTACCCTACATTATTCATCTCATATGCATATGTATATACTGTACTCTATATCATCGACTGCATCCTTATGTAATACATGTATCACTAGCCACTTTAACTATGCCACTTTGTTTACATACTCATCTCATATGTACATACTGTACTCGATACCATCTACTGTATCTTGCCTATGCTGCTCTGTACCATCACTCATTCATATATCCTTATGTACATATTCTTTATCCCCTTACACTTGTGTCTATAAGGTAGTAGTTTTGGAATTGTTAGTTAGATTACTTGTTGGTTATTACTGCATTGTCGGAACTAGAAGCACAAGCATTTCGCTACACTCGCATTAACATCTGCTAACCGTGTGTATGTGACAAATAAAATTTGATTTGATTTGATTTGATTTGATTTGATTTGTCCCCCTCCCTCAAAACCAAATTTCAACAGCAGAATTATAAGAAATTGTTATTTTTTTGCTCAAGAATTGTACAATATTACAAAGGCAGAAATGAATAAAGTGCAACTTAATTGCATATGGCTAAGAAATGGGGAGCTTCATGAGGTTTCCATGGCCAAGCAGCTTAAGATGACCAATGGCAAGCGTCGCCTGGAGTGGTGTAAAGCTCGCCGTCATTGGACTCTGGAGCAGTGGAAACGTGTTCTCTGGAGTGAAGAGTCACGCGTCACCATCCGGCAGTCCAACGGACAAATCTGGGCTTGAGGGATGCCAGGAGAACGCTACCTGTCCTAATGCATTGTGCCAACTGTAAACTTTGGTAGTGGTGGAATAATGGTCTGGGGCTGTTTTTCATGGTTCGGGCCTCTTAGTTCCAATGAAGGGAAATCTTAATGCTACCGAATACAATTACATTCTAGATAATTCTGTGCTTCCAACTTTGTTGCAATAGTTTGGGGAAGGCCCTTTCCTGTTTCAGCATGACAATGCCCCCGTGCACAAACCAAGGTCCATATAGATATTTTTTTCAGTG
The DNA here is from genome assembly GCF_045791955.1 of Oncorhynchus clarkii lewisi. Lineage (NCBI taxonomy): Eukaryota > Metazoa > Chordata > Actinopteri > Salmoniformes > Salmonidae > Oncorhynchus > Oncorhynchus clarkii. The sequence goes on along the minus strand of NC_092162.1, from coordinate 3,705,421 downwards.
ATTTGGTAACATCTAAAGCAGTTAAACTAAGTTACTTCCCTCAGAAATGACTTGAGTAAGTATACAAGCACAGTCCACACAGGCACTGAGGTAAGTCGAAAATTAGAAATTACTCCAAAAATTCAAAAGAAGTGGGACAGATTTGAATCATGCCAACTCTGGCATATATGTGCTGGCGTCAGAGGCTGTAACCACTAGACCACACAGGCACTCAGATAGCCAATCATTTACTTGGCCTATTGTTTGTCTTGAATATATAATAAAACAATTGACCCCCACTGACCCCCCCAAAAATATTTTCCCTGAAGAAAAGTACACCCACCCCCTACAAATATGTCCAGATAAGAATTCACGCAAGACGTGATGTAACCTGCATGTAGCCTACAAAAGACCAGTGGACCTGGACTCTTAATTATTGTATAGCCTACAAAGGCCAGTGGACCTGGAGTCTTAATTATTGTATAGCCTACAAAGGCCAGTGGATTTGGAGTCTTAATTATTGTATTATTGCATACAAACACCTCTTCAAACTGCCCCCTGCTGGCGAGTCAAAACATTTCATATTCATTCAAATCCTCCTGCTTCAGGATTATTTTCCCTCCGGTGACAAATGGAGTCAATTTAAGGTCCGTCATCTGTATGTGGTGAAGAAAGTCAAAGTGGCGAGTAGATCAATCTTTATATCTGTGCCAGTTCATCTTGTATGTCCAAGCCTACCAGCGTTTTTTCCCGATTTCCTGCTTTGCTTTTTCTCCTACAAATACCTAGGTGTCTGGTTAGACCGTAAACTCTCCTTCCAGACCCACATCAAACATCTCCAATCCAGAGTTAAATCTAGAATTGGCTTCCTATTTTGCAACAAAGCATCCTTCACTCATGCTGCCAAACATACCCTTGTAAAACTGACCATCCTATCAATCCTCGACTTCGGCGATGTCATTAACAAAATAGCCTCCAATCCCCTACTCAACAAATTGGATGCAGTCTATCACAGTGCCACCTGTTTTGTCACCAAAGCCCCATATACTACCCACCATACTACCCACCATTGCGACCTGTACGCTCTCGTTGGCTGGCCCTCGCTTCATACTCGTCGCCAAACCCACTGGCTCCATGTCATCTACAAGACCCTGCTAGGTAAAGTCCCCCCTTATCTCAGCTCGCTGGTCACCATAACATCACCCACCTGTAGCACACGCTCCAGCAGGTATATCTCTCTAGTCACCCCCAAAACCAATTCTTTCTTTGGCCGCCTCTCCTTCCAGTTCTCTGCTGCCAATGACTGGAACGAACTACAAAAAATCTCTGCAACTGGAAACACTTATCTCCCTCACTAGCTTTAAGCACCAGCTGTCAGAGCAGCTCACAGATTACTGCACCTGTACATAGCCCACCTATAATTTAGCCCAAACAACTACCTCTTTCCCTACTGTATTTATTTTATTTATTTATTTATTTTGCTCCTTTGCACCCCATTATTTTTATTTCTACTTTGCACATTCTTCCACTGCAAATCTACCATTCCAGTATTTTACTTGCTATTGTCACGTTCTGACCTTAGTTCTGTTATTGTATTGGTGAGTTGGGTGGTCTATGTTTGTTTTTCTATGTTGGTTTTTGAGTTTGGCCTAGTATGGTTCTCAATCAGAGGCAGCTGTCAATTGTTGTCCCTGATTGAGAATCATACTTAGGTAGCCTGGGTTTCACTTTTGGGTTGTGGGTGTCCACACAGTACTGAATTTAAGTGTGCTCTCTCTCTCGCTCTCTCTCTCTCTCTCTCTCTCTCTCTCTCTCTCTCTCTCTCTCTCTCTCTCTCTCTCTCTCTCTCTCTCTCTCTCTCTCTCTCTCTCTCTCTCTCTCTCTCTCTCTCTCTCTCTCTCTCTCTCTCAGGACCTGAGCCCTAGGACCATGCCTCAGGACTACCTGACATGAGGACTCCTTGCTGTCCCCAGTCCACCTGGCCGTGCTGCTGCTCCAGTTTCAACTGTTCTACCTCATTATTATTGGACCATGCTGGTCATTTTTGAACATCTTGGCCATGTTCTGTTATAATCTCCACCCAGCACAGCCAGAAGAGGACCGGCCACCCCACATAGCCTGGTTCCTCTCTAGGTTTCTTCCTAGGTTTTGGCCTCTCTAGGGAGTTTTTCCTAGCCACCGTGCTTCTACACCTGCATTGCTTGCTGTTTGGGGTTTTAGGCTGGGTTTCTGTACGAAGGGCTATACAAACAAATTTGATTTGATTTTGAAGAGGAGAACGAGAACCCTTACAGAAACACCCACCAACCAAGTACCAAGCAGCGTGGTAACGGGCAGCAGCAGCAGCAGCCATCGCAGGACTCCTGGTCATGGGAGGAGATACTTGACGGCAAGGGACCCTGGGCACAGGCTGGGGAATATCGCTGCGTCTCCAGGGCGCTGGGAGGGTGCAGTGCGTTCTATGCCTGCGCTCCGCCTGTGCCGGGCGAATGTGGGTATTGAGGCGAAGTGAGAGGTGCGAGTGGTAAGCACCAGATCTCCAGTGCTCACCCACAGCCCGGTTCAACCTGTGCCTCCTCCATGCACCAGGCCTCCTGTAGGTCTCCCTACTGTCACGTTCTGACCTTAGTGTGAAGACCTTAGTGACCTTAGTGTGAAGACCTTAGTGACCTTAGTGTGAAGACCTTAGTGACATTAGTGTGAAGAAGGTGGATATTGTAGCATTTACAGCCACGGTTATCAATTGTACAAGTGTCCAAGAAGTCCTAGAAGCTGGACATTATTTTATTTGCAGCCAACATTTTTTAAGGGCTTCAAGACTTCATAGCATGACTACTGTCCCCAGAAAATATCCTGCCCTCACAGGATGCTTCTGAACCTGCGTCGGGATTAGAGGTCATCACAGGTCCAAACAGTTCTGGAATGGATTTGGGCTTTCCCACATGGACCCAAGAACGACCTCGAAGACAACTAGGCCCGTTCCAATTAGACCTGGTCAGATCCAGAACCGTGAGGGAAGCAGCAGAAAATACATTTTTTTTAACTACTTGGTAGTTTAATTTTTTAATTTTTTTTATTTCTGTTCATTGAAAATTGTTGTTTGTGAACATTTATTAAAAAAATAAGTTGAGACCGGTACTGTTGGAGTGATTTACATTCAACATTTTAACATAAAAAATTACATCTGACAATTATACTGAGATATCTTGTTTCAGCATACCCATAACATGATGCAGCCACCACCATGCTTGAAAATATGAATGAGTGTTGCCCCAAACATAACGCTTTGTATTCAGGAC
>NC_092162.1:3687143-3694643 GCF_045791955.1 Oncorhynchus clarkii lewisi | reverse complement strand
TCACTCCCTCTTTCCCTCAATCCTTCACTCACTATGCCTAAATTTGTTGATGTCAAATTAGCTCAGGAGACAACAAAAAATCATGGAAATGCTAAATGAATTAGCAACCCACCCTGAAATAGAGATGGGGTTGTAGATGTTGCATTAGACAGATAATCTATATAGGCTCCACGTACAGACTATATTAGGTTATGTCGTACTTCTGTTCTAGAGCCTTCATTTCTCTCAGAACTTGCTGTTTCAGTTTCAGCAGGCGCTGATTTTCAAAGTGAATCAAGTTTATCCTGGCTCGCTTCGCAGTGAAGAGCACGTTTAGCGAAAAAACAACTGTTGCGTGTTTTGCATGTTGTTTTGGCATTAATACGTGTCACATATCAGTTTGCAAACGATGTAAATAAAATAATTGTGAGTTAATAAAAAACATTTTTTGCGATCTTGAATACGGTAGCTCCAGAATGCAGGCGTTTCAGCCAAGCTCAGTGCTTTCTGTTGTGGGGGTGGGCGGTGGGCGGTGGGCGGTGGGGGGGTGGGGATACAGAGCTTAGGGGTTGGTTATCTTCTCTAGTTGCGCTGTGATTGGCTCAGTGTTCTGTCACTGATTGCGATACTACGTCACAGTGAAATCTACAGGGAGAGCTAGAAAGTTCAAGCTCCCTCGACGGTGCGGCCATATATCTACATTAGAAGGCTCAAAGTCATTGGCCACAGATAAAATGACATCAAATCATGTGTATATCTACCATAGTTTTGATTGGACTGCTTTGCTACTGTAGCGAGCTAGACAAGTATTCATCATCATGACTCAGGTTGACAATCTACTGGCAATTCTTTTTCAATCAATCCTCGTCATATAAAGATAAATTATATATAAAAACCTATCGGTGCTAATTGGCCATTGAACATAAACATTACATACAAGTTGGAATCCGTAAATTCAACAATGAGTGGTCTGGAAGGAATCAGTGGCTAACTGCAAGCATTGTAAAGTAATCACTAACCTGCTATTCAGTGGAGCGGGTGTGTGGTCTAAGTCTGGGTTTAAGGGTTTCTTTTCCACTCATAAAAGGATAAACATTCACGTGCAACATCATGGGACAGAAAAGGTTGAATACATTGGCCTTGCTGTCAATCCAGCATGACTTCTGCTGCATTCAAAACAACTGGAAACTGGGAAATCTCAGATTTCAATGAGTTCAAGAAAACTGGGGGGGGGGGGGGGGGGGGGGGAATAAAAAAGAATAGAGCTCCGACCTTTAGATCACTGACGTCAGGATTCAATCTTGTTTTTTTCTTTCTCAGAGTTCCCAGTTGTCTTGAAAGCAACATCAACCCAGAGAATGCTAAACTTTGATGACAAAATCTTCCCACAAGAAGGACCACCTTCCTGTTCAAGTGGTGAGTCCAAAAATGTATTGTACGCTGCTGCATAAATGATGTAATATGCCAGGGAGATATGTATACTGTAGCTAAGAAAGCAATACTAAGTGTATGTTGTGTAGTAAGCTGTTAGTAGCACATTTGACTCAGCCTAAAAAACGGGTTTCCTTTCCCCTTCATAACTTAGCCTACTGTTCTGACTTGGTGTTGCACACGTAGCCTATAGCCTGTTTTAGAGAAATGTCATCATCAAAAATTGTAAGAGCTTTCATTGTCTGCTCGTATGCCCCCTTTATTTATCCTAAGGTTCTGACTTGGTGTACAGGGGGAATACTGTAAGAACGGCCAATGCCCTATCACTGTACATTTAAAAAGTGCTGAACAAATAAGTATATTAACGACGTCCGTTCTAGCTCGCTCATTAATGTCTTGAAATTACTGGATTGCCTCTGATCTGCTCGTTGTTCCCTTATGCCATAGTTTGTACATCTCAATTGTCAGTAGAAACCACATCTGTTTAAGAAAGCCAGCCATATCAGCTATGCTTTTTTATTGAAGGCTGTAAATGAGGCTGAATGAACTGTTTCACTGCCAGACAAGGCTCCACTGTTAGTGTAGCAGTGGTAAGGTGTTGATGTGGCATAGCAACAGCCCCAATGAACAAGTCTAACTGTGGCATAGCAACAGCCCCACACAACAAGTCTAGCTGTGGCATAGCAACAGCCCCAATGAACAAGTCTAACTGTGGCATAGCAACAGCCCCACACAACAAGTCTAGCTGTGGCATAGCAACAGCCCCAATGAACAAGTCTAACTGTGGCATAGCAACAGCCCCAATGAACAAGTCTAACTGTGGCATAGCAACAGCCCCACTGAACAAGTCTAACTGGGGCATAGCAACAGCCCCAATGAACAAGTCTAACTGTGGCATAGCAACAGCCCCACTGAACAAGTCTAACTGGGGCATAGCAACAGCCCCACTGAACAAGTCTAACTGTGACATAGCAACAGCCCCAATGAACAAGTCTAGCTGTGGCATAGCAACAGCCCCAATGAACAAGTCTAACTGTGGCATAGCAACAGCCCCACACAACAAGTCTAGCTGTGGCATAGCAACAGCCCCAATGAACAAGTCTAACTGTGGCATAGCAACAGCCCCACACAACAAGTCTAGCTGTGGCATAGCAACAGCCCCAATGAACAAGTCTAACTGGGGCATAGCAACAGCCCCAATGAACAAGTCTAACTGTGGCATAGCAACAGCCCCACTGAACAAGTCTAACTGGGGCATAGCAACAGCCCCACTAAACAAGTCTAACTGTGACATAGCAACAGCCCCACTGAACAAGTCTAACTGTGGCATTGCAACAGCCCCAATGAACAAGTCTAACTGGGGCATAGTAACAGCCCCACTGAACAAGTCTAGCTGTGGCATAGCAACAGCCCTAATGAACAAGTCTAACTCCCTAAAACACTCCCCTCTCCCTCCTTCCACCTCCTAAAACTCCCCCCTCCCTCCTCCTCCCAACACTCACCTCACCTCTCACTCCAACTCCAAACACTCCTCCTTCAGCCACCTCACAACACTCCCCTCCCTCCACCTCCAATACCTCCCCCTCACTCTTTCCCCCTCCTCCAATACTCCCTATCTCTCCTCCCAACACTCCCCTCTCCCTCCACCATCCAACAATCCCCTCTCCCTCCTCCCAACACTCCCCTCCCTCCTCCTCCCAACACTCCCCTCTCCCTCCACCTCCCAACACTCCCCTCTCCCTCCACCTCCCAACTCTTCCCTCTCCCTCCACCTCCCAACTCTCCCCTCTCCCTCCACCTCCCAACTCTCCCCTCTCCCTCCTCCTCCCAACTCTCCCCTCTCCCTCCTCCCTCTACTTCCCAACACCCCCCTCCCTATACCTCCCGACACTTCCTTTCTCTCCACCTCCCAACACTCCCCTCTCCCTCCACCTCCCAACTCTCCCCTCTCCCTCCACCTCCCAACACTCCCATCTCCCTCCACCTCCCAACAATCCCCTCTCCCTCCTCTCAACACTCCCCCTCCTCACTCCACCTCTCCCCTCTCCCTCCACCTCCCAACTCTCCCCTCTCCCTCCACCTCCCAACAATCCCCTCTCCCTCCTCTTAACACTCCCCCTCCTCCCTCCACCTCTCCCCTCTCCCTCCACCTCCCAACTCTCCCCTCTCCCTCCACCTCCCAACACTCCCCTCTCCCTTCTCCCAACACTCCCCTCTCCCTTCTCCCAACACTCCCATCTCCCTCCTTCCCTAACACTCCCCTCTCCCTTCTCCCAACACTCCCTTCTCCCTTCTCCCCACAATACCCTCTCCCTCCTTCCCTAACACTCCCCTCTCCCTTAACACAACACTCCCCTCTCCATTCTAACTCTCCCCTCACCCTCCACCTCCCAACTCTCCCCTCTCCCTCCACCTCCCAACAATCCCCTCTCCCTCCACCTCCCAACTGTCCCCTCTCCCTCCACCTCCCAACTCTCCCCTCTCCCTCCACCTCCCAACTCTCCCCTCTCCTTCCACCTCCCAACTCTCCCCTCTCCCTCCACCTCCCAACACACCCATCTCCCTCCACCTCCCAACAATCCCCTCTCCCTCCACTTCCCAACACTCCCCTCCTCCCACTACTTCCCAACACCCCCCTCCCTATACCTCCCGACACTTCCTTTCTCTCCACCTCCCAACACTCCCCTCTCCCTCCACCTCCCAACTCTCCCCTCTCCCTCCACCTCCCAACACTCCCATCTCCCTCCACCTACCAACAATCCCCTCTCCCTCCTCTTAACACTCCCCCTCCTCCCTCCACCTCTCCCCTCTCCCTCCACCTCCCAACTCTCCCCTCTCCCTCCACCTCCCAACACTCCCCTCTCCCTTCTCCCAACACTCCCCTCTCCCTTCTCCCAACACTCCCATCTCCCTCCTTCCCTAACACTCCCCTCTCCCTTCTCCCAACACTCCCTTCTCCCTTCTCCCCACAATACCCTCTCCCTCCTTCCCTAACACTCCCCTCTCCCTTAACTCAACACTCCCCTCTCCCTTCTCCCAACACTCCCCTCTCCCTTTTCCCAACACTCCCCCCTCCCTTCTCCCAACACTCCCCTCTCCCTCCTTCCCCAGCACTCACCTCTCCCTTCTCACAACACTCCCCTCTTCCTTCTCCCAACACTCCCCTCTCCCTCCTTCCCCAACACTCCCCTCTCCCTCCTTCCCTAACACTCCCCTCTCCCAACTCTCCCCTCTCCCTCCACCTCCCAACACTCCCTTCTCCCTCCTCCCAACAATCCCATCTCACACCACCTCCCAACACTCCCCCCTCCCTCCACCTCCCAACTCTCCCCTCTCCCTCCACCTCCCAACTCTCCCCTCTCCCTCCACCTCCCAACTCTCCCCTCTCCCTCCACCTCCCAACTCTCCCCTCTCCCTCCACCTCCCAACTCTCCCCTCTCCCTCCACCTCCCAACACTCCTATCTCCCCCCACCTCCCAACAATCCGCTCTCCCTCCTCTCAACACTCCCCCTCCTCCCACCAACTCCCAACTCTCCCCTCTCCCTCCACCTCTCAACACTCCCCTCTCCCTCCACCTCCCAACTCTCCCCCCTCCCTCCACCTCCCAACACTCCCCTCTCCATTCTAACTCTCCCCTCACCCTCCACCTCCCAACTCTCCCCTCTCCCTCCACCTCCCAACACTCCCCTCTCCCTCCACCTCCCAACTGTCCCCTCTCCCTCCACCTCCCAACTCTCCCCTCTCCCCCCACCTCCCAACTCTCCCCTCTCCTTCCACCTCCCAACTCTCCCCTCTCCCTCCACCTCCCAACACACCCATCTCCCTCCACCTCCCAACAATCCCCTCTCCCTCCACTTCCCAACACTCCCCTCCTCCCTCTACTTCCCAACACCCCCCTCCCTATACCTCCCAACACTTCCTTTCTCTCCACCTCCCAACACTCCTCTCTCCCTCCACCTCCCAACTCTCCCCTCTCCCTCCACCTCCCAACACTCCCATCTCCCTCCACCTCCCAACAATCCCCTCTCCCTCCTCTCAACACTCCCCCTCCTCCCTCCACCTCTCCCCTCTCCCTCCACCTCCCAACTCTCCCCTCTCCCTCCACCTCCCAACACTCCCCTCTCCCTTCTCCCAACACTCCCCTCTCCCTTCTCCCAACACTCCCATCTCCCTCCTTCCCTAACACTCCCCTCTCCCTTCTCCCAACACTCCCTTCTCCCTTCTCCCCACAATACCCTCTCCCTCCTTCCCTAACACTCCCCTCTCCCTTAACACAACACTCCCCTTTCCCTTCTCCCAACACTCCCCTCTCCCTTCTCCCAACACTCCCCTCTCCCTTCTCCCAACACTCCCATCTCCCTCCTTCCCTAACACTCCCCTCTCCCTTTTCCCAACACTCCCCCCTCCCTTCTCCCAACACTCCCCTCTCCCTCCTTCCCCAGCACTCAATTCTCCCTTCTCACAACACTCCCCTCTCCCTTCTCCCTTCTCCCAACACTCCCCTCTCCCTCCTCCCCCAACTAACACTCCCCTCTCCCTCCATCCCTAACACTCCCCTCTCCCAACACTCCCCTCTCCCTCCTTCCCCAACACTCCCCTCTCCCAACACTCCCCTCTCCCTTCTCCCAACAATCCCATCTTCTTCCTTCCCTAACACTGCCCTCTACCTCCCCTCCCGACACTCCTGGCCTTCAGAAATAATTTAAGATTTAATCTGTGATATTTTCTAAGGTCAGAGCTACAATAAAGAGACAGAAATTGCCGATGAACTCGGCATGAAGATGAGAAGGAGTACCGGAGGAAAGCTTCTCTCTGCTCAGCGGCAGAGAGACGAGCTAGCTACAATCAGGTCAGTGTGGGACAAGTGGGTGGACCGCCTACCGCTGTTTTACAACCCTGGACCCGACGTTACTGTTGATGAGCAGCTTATGCCATTTAGGGGCCGCTGCCCCTTCAGGCAGTACATACAGTCTAAACCCGCAAAATATGGAATCAAGATCTGGGCTGCCTGTGATGCTGCCTAATCATATGTGTGGCACTTGCACGTGGATACAGAGAAGTCAGAAGGAGGAGCCCCTGAGAAGAACCAAGGGATGCAGGTTGTCCTGGACGTGACACAGGGGCTCCGTGGCCACAACATCACATGCAATAACTGTTTTACTTCGCACAAGCTGGGACAGGAGCTCCTCTAGAGGAAGCTGATGATGATAGGAACAGTATGGAAAAACAAGCCAAAGTTTCCACCTCAGTTGTTGAAGACACGGAACAGGCCTATCAATTGGTGTTGGTGTTCACGGCAGACATGTCCCTAGTGTCCAAGTGCCAAAGAAAGACAAGAATGAGGTACTCAACCACACAACTACTGTAGTGGTCATGCAGTCCCATCCTTCAGCTCCCCTCAACCCCTCCCATCTATCTCTGAACACCATCCAGTCCCATCTTTCAGCTCTCCTCAACCCCTCCCATCTATCTCTGAACACCATCCAGTCCCATCCTTCAGCTCCGTTCAAACCCTCCCATCTATCTCTGAACACCATCCAGTCCCATCCTTCAGCTCCCCTGAACTCCTCCCATCTATCTCTGAACACCATCCAGTCCCATCCTTCAGCTCTGTTCAACCCCTCCCATCTGTCTCTAAAACCCTCCCATATGTATCTAAACTCCTCCCATATGTCTCTAAACCCTTCCCATCTGTCTCTAAACCCTTCCCATCTGTCTCTAAACCCCTCCCATCTGTCTCTAAACCCCTCCCATCTATCTCTGAACCCCTCCCATCTGTCTCTAAACCCCTCCCATCTGTCTCTAAACCCCTCCCATCTATCTCTAAACTTTTCTCATCTGACTCTAAACCCCTCCAATCTGTCTCTAAACCCCTCCCATCTGTCTCTAAACCCCTCCCGTCTATCTCTAAACCCCTCCCATCTACCTCTAAACCCCTCCCATCTGTCTCTAAACCCCTCCCATCCATCTCTGAACACCATCCAGTCCTTCACCTCCCCTCAAACCCCTCCCATCTATCTCTAAACCCCTCCCATCTGTCTCTAAACTCCTCCCATCTATCTCTAAACCCCTCCCATCTGTCTCTAAAC
>NC_092162.1:3654643-3682143 GCF_045791955.1 Oncorhynchus clarkii lewisi | reverse complement strand
CTGTTATTAAACTATACAGTGTTATTAAACTATACACTGTTATTAAACTATACACTGTTATTAAACTATACACTGTTATTAAACTATACACTGTTATTAAACTACACTGTTATTAAACTATACACTGTTATTAAACTATACACTGTTATTAAACTACACTGTTATTAAACTATACACTGTTATTAAACTATACACTGTTATTAAACTATACACTGTTATTAAACTATACACTGTTATTAAACTACACTGTTATTAAACTACACTGTTATTAAACTACACTGTTATTAAACTATACACTGTTATTAAACTATACACTGTTATTAAACTATACACTGTTATTAAACTACACTGTTATTAAACTACACTGTTATTAAACTACACTGTTATTAAACTACACTGTTATTAAACTACACTGTTATTAAACTATACACTGTTATTAAACTATACACTGTTATTAAACTATACACTGTTATTAAACTACACTGTTATTAAACTATACACTGTTATTAAACTACACTGTTATTAAACTATACACTGTTATTAAACTATACACTGTTATTAAACTATACACTGTTATTAAACTATACACTGTTATTAAACTATACACTGTTATTAAACTATACACCGTTATTAAACTATACACTGTTATTAAACTATACACTGTTATTAAACTATACACTGTTATTAAACTATACACTGTTATTAAACTAAACTGTTATTAAACTACACTGTTATTAAACTACACTGTTATTAAACTACACTGTTATTAAACTATACACTGTTATTAAACTACACTGTTATTAAACTATACACTGTTATCAAACTATACACTGTTATTAAACTATACACTGTTATTAAACTACACTGTTATTAAACTATACACTGTTATTAAACTATACACTGTTATTAGACTACACTGTTATTAAACTACACTGTTATTAAACTATACACTGTTATTAAACTATACACTGTTATTAAACTACACTGTTATTAAACTATACACTGTTATTAAACTATACTGTTATTAAACTACACTGTTATTAAACTACACTGTTATTAAACTACACTGTTATTAAACTATACACTGTTATTAAACTATACACTGTTATTAAACTATACACTGTTATTAAACTATACACTGTTATTAAACTACACTGTTATTAAACTACACTGTTATTAAACTATACACTGTTATTAAACTACACTGTTATTAAACTACACTGTTATTAAACTATACACTGTTATTAAACTATACACTGTTATTAAACTACACTGTTATTAAACTACACTGTTATTAAACTACACTGTTATTAAACTACACTGTTATTAAACTATACACTGTTATTAAACTACACTGTTATTAAACTACACTGTTATTAAACTATACACTGTTATTAAACTATACACTGTTATTAAACTACACTGTTATTAAACTATACACTGTTATTAAACTATACACTGTTATTAAACTACACTGTTATTAAACTATACACTGTTATCAAACTATACACTGTTATTAAACTATACACTGTTATTAAACTACACTGTTATTAAACTACACACTGTTATAACACTATACACTGTTATTAAACTACACACTGTTATAACACTATACACTGTTATTAAACTATACACTGTTATTAAACTATACACTGTTATTAAACTACACTGTTATTAAACTACACTGTTATTCAACTATACACTGTTATTAAACTATACACTGTTATTAAACTATACACTGTTATTAAACTACACTGTTATTAAACTACACTGTTATTCAACTATACACTGTTATTAAACTACACTGTTATTAAACTACACACTGTTATAACACTATACACTGTTATTAAACTACACTGTTATAGAACTACACACTGTTATAACACTATACACTGTTATTAAACTACACTGTTATAAAACTACACTGTTATTAAACTATACATTCTGATATGTTAATCTTTTTAACAGTTCTGATAGAACTGTTTCAGATGATCTACAAGTTGCTGTAACCCTCCATAGTGAGGGACTGTCCTCTTCATACAGGAGGCATTTGAATCCTCTGTCATTAAGACTGAGACCAGGGGCTGTTGGTTGCTCAAGCGTTTTGGACAATTCATTTATATCAATATTAAATAGACTTGAGATGAAGTTGTTCACTTGTTTTCTTCCACGCCCTCGGGAACATACATATGTGTGTTTATCTCACATTTTGACGGCACATCTGTTACTTTGATGAATTATATGTTTTTCCACCAGTTTCAATTAATTTCAGTAAAAAGCTTTCATGCCAAATTGAATCAAATGTTTTTTTTGGGGGGGGGAAATGTACAGAGCATGAGAACATTTTGTTTTGATTAGCATGTTTATCAATTAGGGTGTGTGAGGTATAAATGTGGTCTGATGTTCGATCATTTGGTAGGAATCCGATTTTGCTCAGGACATTGTGCGTTCACTGAGAAAGTGCAGCAATCTGCTGTTCATGATGACGTAGAATATTTTTCCCCCAGGTTGCTGTTGACACAAACACCACGATAATTGTTTGGGTCAAATGAGTCTTTTTATATTTATATATTTTATAATTGGTGTTATTATTCCCTGGATCCCGATGCACTCAACACTTTGTTAAACAGTTTCAATATGGAAGTGCTACATTTTATGTCTGTTTATTTTATTATTTAGTTTAATATTCCATTAGTATTGAACGCCTTTTTTGGGTTTCAGGGCCTGTATTTTTTTTAAATATTTTATTTGACTGTTATTGGGGAATCCAGAGGGTTGTGGTTGTCTTTAATGGTTAATTCAAGTATTATAAGTTTTTCATATATTTAATTTAGTTTCGAACTCAATTAAATGTTTCCGTATAGTTCTTCAAAGTGGTTTGTCAATGGATCACCATTTTGGATAGCCAATTCTTCTTTGTGTGGTTTGTTTAGGGAGTTCCAATTCTACCAGAGGATGCTCAGACCAATGTATTCCTCAATTCTTCTTTGTGTGGTTTGTTTAGGGAGTTCCAATTCTACCAGAGGATGCTCAGACCAATGTATTCCTCAATTCTTCTTTGTGTGGTTTGTTTAGGGAGTTCCAATTCTACCAGAGGATGCTCAGACCAATGTATTCCTCAATTCTTCTTTGTGTGGTTTGTTTAGGGAGTTCCAATTCTACCAGAGGATGCTCAGACCAATGTATTCCTCAGTTCTTCTTTGTGTGGTTTGTTTAGGGAGTTCCAATTCTACCAGAGGATGCTCAGACCAATGTATTCCTCAGTTCTTCTTTGTGTGGTTTGTTTAGGGAGTTCCAATTCTACCAGAGGATGCTCAGACCAATGTATTCCTCAATTTCAATGAGTTGGTATTGGATGTATTGTTCCATTTCTGTTCTGAGAGTCTGTCTGGATTCTTTGAGTGTTTCCCAATACTGAGAGAGCAGATCCTGGTTGTTTGGTTCTCTATGTTCTGAGAGTCTGTCTGGATTCTTTGAGTGTTTCCCAATACTGAAGGAGCAGATCCTGGTTGTTTGGTTCTCTATGTTCTGAGAGTCTGTCTGGATTCTTTGAGTGTTTCCCAATACTGAAAGAGCAGATCCTGGTTGTTTGGTTCTCTATGTTCTGAGAGTCTGTCTGGATTCTTTGAGTGTTTCCCAATACTGAAGGAGCAGATCCTGGTTGTTTGGTTCTCTATGTTCTGAGAGTCTGTCTGGATTCTTTGAGTGTTTCCCAATACTGAAAGAGCAGATCCTGGTTGTTTGGTTCTCTATGTTCTGAGAGTCTGTCTGGATTCTTTGAGTGTTTCCCAATACTGAAAGAGCAGATCCTGGTTGTTTGGTTCTCTATGTTCTGAGAGTCTGTCTGGATTCTTTGAGTGTTTCCCAATACTGAAGGAGCAGATCCTGGTTGTTTGGTTCTCTATGTTCTGAGAGTCTGTCTGGATTCTTTGAGTGTTTCCCAATACTGAAGGAGCAGATCCTGGTTGTTTGGTTCTCTATGTTCTGAGAGTCTGTCTGGATTCTTTGAGTGTTTCCCAATACTGAAAGAGCAGATCCTGGTTGTTTGGTTCTCTATGTTCTGAGAGTCTGTCTGGATTCTTTGAGTGTTTCCCAATACTGAAAGAGCAGATCCTGGTTGTTTGGTTCTCTATGTTCTGAGAGTCTGTCTGGATTCTTTGAGTGTTTCCCAATACTAAAGGAGCAGATCCTGGTTGTTTGGTTCTCTATGTTCTGAGAGTCTGTCTGGATTCTTTGAGTGTTTCCCAATACTGAAAGAGCAGATCCTGGTTGTTTGGTTCTCTAGATCCTGGTTGTTTGGTTCTCTATGTTCTGAGCAGATCCTGGTTGTTTGGTTCTCTATGTTCTGAGATTGTCTGGATTCTTTGAGTGTTTCCCAATACTGAAGGAGCAGATCCTGGTTGTTTGGTTCTCTATGTTCTGAGAGTCTGTCTGGATTCTTTGAGTGTTTCCCAATACTGAAAGAGCAGATCCTGGTTGTTTGGTTCTCTATGTTCTGAGAGTCTGTCTGGATTCTTTGAGTGTTTCCCAATACTGAAGGAGCAGATCCTGGTTGTTTGGTTCTCTATGTTCTGAGAGTCTGTCTGGATTCTTTGAGTGTTTCCCAATACTGAAAGAGCAGATCCTGGTTGTTTGGTTCTCTATGTTCTGAGAGTCTGTCTGGATTCTTTGAGTGTTTCCCAATACTGAAAGAGCAGATCCTGGTTGTTTGGTTCTCTATGTTCTGAGAGTCTGTCTGGATTCTTTGAGTGTTTCCCAATACTGAAGGAGCAGATCCTGGTTGTTTGGTTCTCTATGTTCTGAGAGTCTGTCTGGATTCTTTGAGTGTTTCCCAATACTGAAGAGAGCAGATCCTGGTTGTTTGGTTCTCTATGTTCTGAGAGTCTGTCTGGATTCTTTGAGTGTTTCCCAATACTGAAGGAGCAGATC
The DNA here is from genome assembly GCF_045791955.1 of Oncorhynchus clarkii lewisi. Classification (NCBI taxonomy): domain Eukaryota; kingdom Metazoa; phylum Chordata; class Actinopteri; order Salmoniformes; family Salmonidae; genus Oncorhynchus; species Oncorhynchus clarkii. Next base: position 3,677,214 of record NC_092162.1, on the reverse strand, counting down.
CTGGTTGTTTGGTTCTCTATGTTCTGAGAGTCTGTCTGGATTCTTTGAGTGTTTCCCAATACTGAAGGAGCAGATCCTGGTTGTTTGGTTCTCTATGTTCTGAGAGTCTGTCTGGATTCTTTGAGTGTTTCCCAATACTGAAGGAGCAGATCCTGGTTGTTTGGTTCTCTATGTTCTGAGAGTCTGTCTGGATTCTTTGAGTGTTTCCCAATACTGAAGGAGCAGATCCTGGTTGTTTGGTTCTCTATGTTCTGAGAGTCTGTCTGGATTCTTTGAGTGTTTCCCAATACTGAAGGAGCAGATCCTGGTTGTTTGGTTCTCTATGTTCTGAGAGTCTGTCTGGATTCTTTGAGTGTTTCCCAATACTGAAGGAGCAGATCCTGGTTGTTTGGTTCTCTATGTTCTGAGAGTCTGTCTGGATTCTTTGAGTGTTTCCCAGGGATTGTCTGAGACAGAGACAGCCTGTCGAGGTTGTACATGCTGTACATGCTGAATGGTAGAATCAGAGTGGACTCTTTAGGTCGGTTTACTTACTGTACAGCTCTTCAGACAATTGTAGTCGATTATGCCATCGATCACATTGACCCCTCCTCCATTAGTGCATTCACTGTCAAACCCCAGACACCACTGTCAGATCACAGATCAACGTGTTTCTGCCGAAATTAAACAGAAATACTGACTTTAAATAACAATTGATGGACTCCAAACAGTATAGAGAAATTAATTAAAACATTAAACTGAAATGATGAACTTTATAACACACAATACTAAAGCAATAAAGACAGAGTAAATTCTGCTACTAAAAACATAAATTGTATATTTCAAAAAAAGCAACATCAAAAGCAAATGTGAGAAAACCAAAGAAATGCAACATCAGAAACAAACTGAAAAAACTGAAAAATGGTTAGATAAGGAACAATTAGAAAACATCAAAACATCAAAACAACTCAGAGCATTCGGGGAGTATTCATATAGACTGCCCACCCAACTCACGCCCTGACCAACTAAAACAAAGACACAGTAGGAGAACTAAGGTCAGAACGTGACAGACCCCTTCCCTTTCTCTACATTTTGTTACGTTGCAGCCTTTTTCTATAATGGATGACATTTTTTTCTCTCATTGATCTACACACAATACCCCAAAATGACAAAGCAAAAACAGGTTTTTAGATTTTTTTTTGCAAATCTATTAAAATAAAAAAAAACATAAATACCGTATTTACATAAGTATTCAGCCTCTTTGCTGTGAGACTCGAAATTGAGCTCAGATGCGTCCTGTTTCCATTGATCATCCTTGTTTATACAACTTGATTGGACTCCACCTGTGGTAAATAAAATTGGTTGGACATGATTTGGAAAGGCACACACCTGTCTATATAAGGTCCAACAGTTGACAGTGTATGTCAGACCAAAAACCAAGCCATGAGGTCGAAAGAACTGTCCCTAGAGCTCAGAGACAAGATTGTGTTGAGACAGAGATCTGGGGAAGGGTACCAAAACATTTCTGCAGCATTGAAGGTCCCCAAGAACACAGTGGCCTCCATCATTCTTACATGGAAGAAGTTTGGAACCACCAAGACTCTTCCTAGAGCTGGCCACCCGGCCAAACTGAGCAACCGGGGTAGAAGGGCCTTGGTCAAGGAGGTGACCAAGACCCTGATGGTCAGTTTGACAGAGCTCCAGAGTTTCTCTGTAGATATGGTAGACCCTTCCAGAAGTACAACCATCTCTGCAGCACTCCAACAATCAGGCCTTTATTGTAGAGAGGCCAGACAGAAGCCACTCCTCAGTAAAAGGCACATGACAGCCTACTCTGAGTTTGGAAAAAGACACCTAAAGACTCTCAGACCATGAGAAACAAGATTCTCCGTCTGATGAAACCAATATTGAACTCTTTGGCCTGAATGCCAAGTGTCGCGTCTAGACAAAACCTGGCACCATCCCTACGGTGAAGCAAGGTGGTGGCAGCATCATGCTGTGGAGATATGTTTCAGCAGCATGGACTGAGAGACTAGTCAGGATCAAGGGAAAGATGAACGGAGCAAAGTACAGAGAGATCCTTGATGAAAACTTGCTCCAGAGCACTCAGGACCTCAGACTGGGGGTGAAGGTTCACCTTTCAACAGGACAACGACCCTGATCACACAGCCAAGACAACGCAGGAGTGGCTTCGGGACAAGTCTCTGAATGTCCTTGAGTGGCCCAGCCAGAGCACTGACTTGAACAAGATCGAACATCTCTGGAAAGACCGAAAAATAGCTGTACAGCGACACTCCCCATCTAACCTGACAGAGCGTTAGAGGATCTGCAGAGATGAATGAGAGAAACTCCGCAAAACAGGTGTGCCAAGCTTGTAGCGTCATACCGAAGAAGACTGCTTCAACAAAGTACTGAGCAATGGGTCTGTTATTTATTTATATATTTAAAAATATATATATACAATTTCACCAAACAAAGAAGGTCTTCAACAGAACCTTAACATTTCTACACACCTGTTTTTGCTTTGTGATTATTAGGTGTGTAGATTGATGAGGAAAAAACAAACAATTTATTCAATGTTTAGAATAAGTCTGTTACCTAAAGAAATGTGGAAAAAGTCAAGAGGTCTGTATACTGTTAAGGGATTTTTAATGACTAATTATGTATACATTTCAATCAGGACTGGCTAATCAGAATACTATTATGTTACTGTATAGATGTATGAATTTTATTTGAATCCCAGTACTGAATATAATGTGTGTAAATATAATCAAGAATTAGAACAATGACTGTCTGTTCCTTGGTAGAAATGATTGAACTTATCGTCAGACTGGCTAGAATGCTTATCTACACAGGGAGGCCTTGGCCTGGTCATAAATTATCTAAACTAGTGGGGGTCGATGTAGGAAGGCTTGAGACCATTGTACCGGAGTGGAGGAGGGACGGGACAGTTTGAAACCTGATGACGTCATTTTCAGTTTATAACCTGTTGTAAATTGTATCATGTTCAGTACTCTGGAGAATAAACGCTAGTGCAGTTTATAACCTGTTGTAAATTGTATCATGGTCAGTACTCTGGAGAATAAACGCTAGTGCAGTTTATAACCTGTTGTAAATTGTATCATGGTCAGTACTCTGGAGAATAAACGCTAGTGCAGTTTATAACCTGTTGTAAATTGTATCATGGTCAGTACTCTGGAGAATAAACACTAGTGCAGTTTATAACCTGTTGTAAATTGTATCATGGTCAGTACTCTGGAGAATAAACGCTAGTGCAGTTTATAACCTGTTGTAAATTGTATCATGGTCAGTACTCTCGAGAATAAACGCTAGTGCTTGATTTTGAGACTGGTCTCCGCCCATTTTATGCAAATAAGATTCTTACAAATCCTTAGAAATGGGCTGAGTGTATTAATTTAATTGGGTATTAAACATATAGGAATTTAATTCCTCTAACATATACTTCCCAAATGTACTAACTATTTACTAACCAATTGCAAATGCTAGAAATGTGTAACATCTTTTAAGGATGAAGGCTTCCTTTTAGGTGGTTGTAGAATTGAACGTCTCTTATCTGGATTTTGATAATTAGCGGGAATCGGCCTAATTCTGCTCTGCATGCAATATTTGGTGTTTTACGTTGTACACATGAATTCTTGATTGGTGAGCAGACCCCAGACCTCACAACCGTCTTCCTCTCTCTGACTCGTTCCTCTGTCACTCTATTTGACTTGTCTCTCACTCTCTTTTTCTGTCTCTCTCTCTCCTGCTCTCTGTCTCTCTTTTTCTGTCGGCTACAGGAATGTAGGAGGAATGTCATCTTCTCCAAGTTGGCCCTTCGGGAACGTATAGCATCTGGTTTGGATATGGGAAGGAGATGAGTGGAAGACAGACTTTAACATGGCTGGCGGCACTACGAGTACCTGATGATGCCGTTCGGTCTGACCAACGCTCCCCAGCAGTGTTCCAGGCTCTGGTCAATGATATGCTCCTTGAAATGTTAAACAGCTTTGTGTCTGTCTACTTCGACGAAATCCTAATTTATTCCCGGTCAGCTCAAGAGCACGTCCTCCAGTATCTCCTGGAGGTTGGATGTCGGAGTGGGTGCTGTCCTGTCCCAGTGCCCAGGAACAGAAGCTGCATCCCTGCCCATTGCATCCTTTCCCATTGCATTAACACCTCTGAGAGGATTTATGATGTGAAAAATTGAGAATAACTAGCGGTTAAGATGGCGGGGGTGGAGTTAGAAGGGGCGGAACATCCATTCTTGGTGTGGACGGATCATAAGAACCTGGAATATCTCCGCACCGTCTACCGCCTCAAGTCCAGGCAGGCGAGATGGGCCATGTTATTCACTCGTTTCCATTTCACTATCTCCTACCGCCCGGGGTCCAAGAATGTGAAGCCTGACACACTCTCACGTCTGTACAGCCCTGATACTACACCATCAGACCCAGAGACCATCCTCTCTACTTGCTGTCTCGCGGCTGCTATCATCTGGGTAATAGAAAGTCTGGTCTGCAAGGTGCAGTGTTCCCCAACCGGATGTTTGTCCCGGACTCTGCATGTGGTCCGGTCCTGGAATGGGCACATTCCTCGAGACTCACCTGTCATCCATGGCTTTCGTCCGACAACGTTTTTGGTTGCCCACCTGACTGGTTCCTGACATCTCCGCCTGCACTGTGTGTGCACAGAACAAGACTGTGTGGCAAGCTCCGGCTGACCTCCTTCAAAACTCCCTGTTCCTCACCCGCCCTTGTTCCATAAATCCTTAGACTTCATCACGGGTCTCCCTCCATTAAATGACCCAGAGACCATGGATAGGTTTTCAAAAGGTTTTCAAAAGCTGCACATTTTATCCCCCTTCCTAAGTCGTCCTAAGGAGACTGCCCAGCTCATGGTGCAGCACGTCTTCCTGATCCATGGACTTCCGGTCGACATGATCTCGGATCGCGATCCTCATGTCTCGTCCCGGTTCTGGAAAGTGTTCTGCAACCTCATTGGGTCGTCAGCCAGCCTGTCCTCTGGTTATCATCCACAGTTTAATGGCCAGTCGGAGCGAACCAATCGGAGCGAGCCAAGACCTGGAGAAGACTCTTCATCGCCTCATCTCCGCCAACCCCACCACCTGGAGTAAGCAACTCATGTGGGTGGAATACACCCACAACACCCTTTCCTGCTCAGCCACTGGCCTCTCGCCCTTCAAGTGTTCCATGGGATATCAGCCCCCTGCTCTTCCCGGAGCAAGAGGAAGAGGTCAGCCTCTGCCCAGATGTTTGCTGTCACCGCTACCGTCTTGGGCAGAGGGTAATGGATTTCCACTCGGGATCTACCCCCCTGGGTGGGGTCCCGCAAACTTTCCTCTCGTTTTAACGGCCCTTTCCCCATCTCCAAGGTCCTTAGCCCCTCTGCTGTTCACCTTCTGTTGCCCCGCCCCCTCCACATCCATCCATGTATCTAGAATTAAACCCACAGCCCTGTTGCCCCGCCCCCTCCACATACATCCATTTATCTAGAATTAAACCCACAGCCCTGTTGCCCCGCCCCCTCCACATACATCCATGTATCTAGAATTAAACCCACAGCCCTGTTGCCCCTTAGTCTCCTGCATCTGGGTCTTAGTCTTAGCCGTGACGCTCTCTGCCTCTCACTCGCTGTGTCTCTCACTTTCTGTCTCTCACTCTCTGCCTCTCACTCGCTGTGTCTCTCACTCTCTGTCTCTCACTCTCTGTCTCTCACTCTCTGCCTCTCACTCGCTGTGTCTCTCACTCTCTGTTTCTCACTCTCTGCCTCTCACTCGCTGTGTCTCTCACTCTGTCTCTTACTCTCTGCCTCTCACTCTCTGTCTCTCACTCTCTGTCTCTCACTCTCTGTCTCTCACTCTGTCTTTCTTTCTTTCTTTCTGTCTCTCTCTCCAGTCCCTGCAGAATAGTATTGTGATATTTGCCAACACAAATGTTCGATTTTGCTGCCGCAAATTCAGGCATTTTCCATGGCAATAGGCAATATTTTTTTTCAAATTTATAGCAAAAACGCACTGACGAGGGAGAACATTTGTTGATGTGTGAATTAACCATATTATGAGGAAAATGTGCGTTGATTGGTTGAAATTACGAGCCCTTATTTTGTACTGCAGTGATGGGTCAGTTTTATTATTTTTATTCATTATTTTGCAAATAAAATTACCGTCGTGGAAAACTGGAGGGACTGTCTCTCTCTGTCTCTTTCTCTAGGTCTCTCTCCGTGTCTCTGTCTCTTTCTCTAGGTCTCTCTCCGTGTCTCTGTCTCTTTCTCTAAGTCTCTCTCCGTGTCTCTGTCTCTTTCTCTATGTCTCTCTCTGTGTCTCTGTCTCTTTCTCTGTGTCTCTCTCTGTGTCTCTGTGTCTCTGTCTCTTTCTCTAGGTCTCTCTCTGTGTCTCTGTCTCTTTCTCTAGGTCTCTCTGTGTCTCTGTGTCTCTGTCTCTTTCTCTATGTCTCTCTCTGTGTCTCTGTGTCTCTGTCTCTTTCTCTAGGTCTCTCTCTGTGTCTCTGTCTCTTTCTCTATGTCTCTCTCTGTGTCTGTGTCTCTGTCTCTTTCTCTAGGTCTCTCTCCGTGTCTCTGTCTCTTTCTCTATGTCTCTCTCTGTGTCTCTGTCTCTTTTTCTAGGTCTCTCTCCGTGTCTCTGTCTCTTTCTCTATGTCTCTCTCCGTGTCTCTGTCTCTTTCTCTATGTCTCTCTCCGTGTCTCTGTCTCTTTCTCTATGTCTCTCTCCGTGTCTCTGTCTCTTTCTCTATGTCTCTCTCTGTGTCTCTGTGTCTCTGTGTCTCTCTCTAGGTCTCTCTCTGTGTCTCTGTGTCTCTGTCTCTTTCTCTATGTCTCTCTCTGTGTCTCTGTGTCTCTGTGTCTTTCTCTAGGTCTCTCTCTGTGTCTCTGTGTCTCTCTGTCTCTCTGTGTCTCTGTCTCTTTCTCTAGGTCGCTCTCTGTGTCTCTGTCTCTTTCTCTATGTCTCTCTCTGTGTCTCTGTGTCTCTGTGTCTCTCTAGGTCTCTCTCTGTGTCCCTGTGTCTCTTTCTCTAGGTCTCTCTCTGTCTCTCTGTCTCTCTGTGTCTCTGTCTCTTTCTCTAGGTCGCTCTCTGTGTCTCTGTCTCTTTCTCTATGTCTCTCTCTGTGTCTCTGTGTCTCTGTGTCTTTCTCTAGGTCGCTCTCTGTGTCTCTGTCTCTTTCTCTATGTCTCTCTCTGTGTCTCTGTGTCTCTGTGTCTTTCTCTAGGTCTCTCTCTGTCTCTCTGTGTCTCTGTCTCTTTCTCTAGGTCTCTCTCTGTGTCTCTGTCTCTTTCTCTATGTCTCTCTCTGTGTCTCTGTGTCTCTGTGTCTTTCTCTAGGTCTCTCTCTGTGTCCCTGGGTCTCTTTCTCTAGGTCTCTCTCTGTGTCTCTGTGTCTCTGTGTCTTTCTCTAGGTCTCTTTCGGGCTCTCTGTCTCTCTCTGTGTCTCTGTCTCCTTCTCTAGGTCTCTCTCTGTGTCTCTGTGTCTCTCTAGGTCTCTCTGTGTCTTTGTGTCTCTTTCTCTAGGTCTCTCTCTGTGTCTCTGTCTCTTTCTCTAGGTCTCCCTCTGTTTCTCTGTGTCTCTGTCTCTTTCTCTAGGTCTCTCTCTGTCTCTCTGTGTCTCTGGGTCTTTCTCTAGGTCTCTCTCTGTGTCTCTGTCTCTTTCTCTAGGTCTCTCTCTGTGTCTCTGTGTCTCTGTCTCTTTCTCTAGGTCTCTCTCTGTGTCTCTGTCTCTTTCTCTAGGTCTCTCTCTGTGTCTCTGTGTCTCTGTCTCTTTCTCTAGGTCTCTCTCTGTGTCTCTGTGTCTCTGTCTCTTTCTCTAGGTCTCTCTCTGTCTCTCTGTGTCTCTGTCTCTTGCTCTAGGTCTCTCTCTGTCTCTCTCTGTGTCTCTGTGTCTTTCTCTAGGTCTCTTTCGGTCTCTCTGTCTCTCTCTGTCTCTCTCTGTCTCTCTCTGCCGCCGTCTCACTTCTTACTACTACTCTTTAATCAGATACTAAAATACTATCCGGTGGAAGCCACAGAAAGTAAAAGAAAGTAACAGATAGAGGCACTCTATGTGTGTGTGTGTGTGTGTCTCGCGGTGAGACCCAGTGTGTGTGTGTGTGTGTGTGTGTGTGTGTGTCTCGCGATGAGACCCAGTGTGTGTGTGTGTGTGTGTGTGTGTCTCGCAGTGAGACCCAGTGTGTGTGTGTGTGTGTGTGTGTGTGTCTCGCGGTGAGACCCAGTGTGTGTGTGTGTGTGTGTGTGTGTGTGTGTGTGTGTGTGTCTCGCGGTGAGACCCAGTGTGTGTGTGTGTGTGTGTGTGTGTGTGTGTGTGTGTCTCGCGGTGAGACCCAGTGTGTGTGTGCGTGTGTGTGTGTGTCTCGCGGTGAGACCCAGTGTGTGTGTGTGTGTGTGTGTGTGTGTCTCGCGGTGAGACCCAGTGTGTGTGTGTGTGTGTGTGTGTGTGTGTGTGTGTGTGTGTGTGTGTGTGTGTGTGTGTGTGTGTGCGTGTGTCTCGCGGTGAGACCCTGTTTGTGCGTCTCGCGTTGAGACTGTGTGTGTTTGCTCCTCTCGTCTCGGTTGGTTAATTATTAAGAGATGTGGCAGAGCATCAGACTCACAGGGCAGAGAGTCAAGGAGGGGTAAGGAGGGGAGGTTGAGGTGGGGGACATTGAGGGAGGGGGATGGTGAGATGGGTGGGGAGGAGAGGGTGAGGAGGGAAGTGGAGGGAGGGGTGAGGGAGGGGAGGGTGAGGAGGGAAGTGGAGGGAGGTGTGAGGGAGGGGAGGGTGAGGAGGGAAGTGGAGGGAGGGGTGAGGGAGGGGAGGGTAAGGAGGGAAGTGGAAGGAGGGGTGAGTGAGGGGAGGGTAAGGAGGGAAGTGGAAGGAGGGGTGAGGGAGGGGAGGGTGAGGAGGGAGATGGAGGGAGGGGTGTGACAGGGGACGGTGAGGAGGGAAGTAGAGGGAAGGGTGAGGGAGAGGAGGGTGAGGAGGGAGGTGGAGGGAGGGTGAGGTCGAGAGGAGACGAGAAGGGTGGCTGCAGCCCCCAACATGAAACAAGGACAGTCCCACTGCATCGCTCACACACACACACACACACACACACACACACACACACACACACACACACACACACACACACACACACACACACACACACACACAGACAGTTCCCACCGCGACACCTCAGGTCCAATTAGCCATCTGCTGGATGACTGTTGATGACTGGTTCTGCATTCTAAACGGTACCCTATCCTCTCTATAGTGTACTACTCATGACCAGAGCCCAATGTTCACCGGTCCAAAGTAGTGTACTATATAGGAAATAGGGTGCTATTTAGGATTCAACTCATGCTGATATGAATCTCATAAACACTGTTAGTTTATTCCCTTGGAGTGTTATGGAAATGAGATCTTACTTGGTTTTTTAGAAAGGCACTCGTTTTTTATGACTGGTTGGTTTGGCTGTTGTTGTTCAAGGACACGAATGACTGTGGGAGACATTGGTTGAGTCACAAAGAACAGGATCAAAAGGAGTGCACTATTTTATGTAGGGAATAGGGTTCAATTTGGGTGACATGTAGTCAACCATTGGTATTAACCATCTGTGGTGGTCTCTTTAGTCATCGTGGTGGCCTCTTTAGATATCTGCGGTGGTCTCTTTAGCCATCTGTGGTGGTCTCTTTAGTCATCTGCGGTGGTCTCTTTAGCCATCTGTGGTGGTCTCTTTAGCCACCTGTGAAGGTCTCTTTAACCATCTGTGGTGGTCTCTTTAGCCATCTGTGGTGGTCTCTTTAACCATCTGTGGTGGTCTCTTTAGCCATCTGTGGTGGTCTCTTTAGCCATCTGTGGTAGTCTCTTTAGTCATCTGTGGTGGTCTCTTTAACCATCCGTGGTGGTCTCTTTAGCCATCTGTGGTGGTCTCTTTAGCCATCTGTGGTGGTCTCTTTAACCATCTGTGGTGGTCTCTTTAACCATCTGTGGTGGTCTCTTTAGCCATCTGTGGTGGTCTCTTTAACCATCTGTGGTGGTCTCTTTACCCATCTGTGGTGGTCTCTTTAGCCATCTGTGGTGGTCTCTTTAGCCATCTGTGGTGGTCTCTTTAGCCATCTGTGGTGGTCTCTTTAGCCATCTGTGGTGGTCTCTTTAGCCATCTGTGGTGGTCTCTTTAGCCATCTGTGGTGGTCTTTTAACCATCTGTGGTGGTCTCTTTAACCATCTGTGGTGGTCTCTTTAGTCATCTGTGGTGGCCTCTTTAACCATCTGTGGTGGTCTCTTTAGTCATCTGTGGTGGCCTCTTTAGATATCTGTGTTGGTCTCTTTAGCCATCTGCGGTGGCCTCTTTAAACATCTGTGTTAGTCTCTTTAACCATCTGTGGTGGTCTCTTTGGCCATCTGTGGTGGTCTCTTTGGCCATCTGTGGTGGCCTCTTTAGCCATCTGTGATGGTCTTTTTAGTCATATGTGGTGGCCTCTTTAGATATCTGTGGGGGTCTCTTTAGCCATCTGTGGTGGTCTCTTTAGCCATCTGCAGTGGCCTCTTTAGCCATCTGTGGTGGTCTCTTTAGCCATCTGTGATGGACTCTTTAGCCATCTGTGGTGGCCTCTTTAGATATCTGTGGTGGTCTCTTTAGCCATCTGCGGTGGCCTCTTTAGCCATCTGTGGTGGCCTCTTTAAACATCTGTGGTGGTCTCTTTAGCCATCTGTGGTGGTCTCTTTAGCCATCTGTGGTCTCTGAAGAGTTTAATTAAGAATATTTGCTATTTTTAAATATTTGATACGACTTTTTAATGCTATTACCATATCAACAGATGTGATACAATAAGGGTAGTGCTAGTCGTTCTGTTAGAGGAAGATAAGGGAAACAACAGGAAACAACAGGAAACAACAGGAAACAACAGGAAACAACACGAATAAAAGCTCTTGTATTTTTCTTCATTCATTTTCATTCGCCGGTCATTTGATTCCTGCTGTCACTTGTTGTTTTTCACACTGTTTAAGTATCTCTTTCAGAGACAGAGAAAAACCCGTCCCTCCCCAGCTCGTTACATTGTTATTTCCCCGGGGGGGAACCACGTTATTGTGAGGGGTTCAGGGACGGCAGATAACGAAGGTCAGGGAAAAGCCACAGAGCCTCCCAAAGCAAAGAGCAATTTTCCATTATGGTCTCATAACAGGGAATTAGCCGGTGTTGGAGTGTTTTGTGTGAACGAACAAACGAACGAGAAATAACACAAGAAAAAAGAAAATATACATTATTCTCACGTGGGGGATGCTCGGTGAAATGACCCAACAAATTGTACAATACATCTGGTCGGAATGGTCCAGGATATTCTGTGGTTAGATGGAGGTGTGTGTGAAAGAGAGAAAGGGAGGGACAGAAAAAGACCAGTAAGACCAGTAATACACTGAGCGGACAAAAAAATTAAGAACACCTTTCTAATATGGAGTTGCACTTAAATATTTTGTCTTGTCCGTTCACCCTCTGAATAACACATATGCACAATCCATGTCTCAATTGTCTCGAGGCTTAAAAAGTCCTTCTTTAACCTGTCCCCTCCTCTTCATCTACACTGATTGAAGTGGATTTATCAAGTGACATCAATAAGAGATCAAAGCTTTCACCTGGATTCACCTGGATTCACCTGGTCAGTCTGTAATGGAAAGAGCAGGTGTTCCTAATGTTTTGTACACTCAATATATGTTTTGCACAACTACGGGCATCAACATTCATTTGCGTATTTCCTCCACTGAATCTCCTCTCTGTGTGCTTCAAACTCCTGTTCAATTCTATTCTGTTCTGTTCTGTTCTTTCCTGTCCTATTCTGGTCTGTTCTGTTCGTATTTCCTCCACTGAATCTCCTCTCTGTGTGCTTCAAACTCCTGTCCTATTCTGGTCTGTTCTGTTCGTATTTCCTCCACTGAATCTCCTCTCTGTGTGCTTCAAACTCCTGTTCAATTCTATTCTGTTCTGTTCTGTTCTATCCTGTTCTGTTCGTATTTCCTCCACTGAATCTCCTCTCTGTGTGCTTCAAACTCCTGTCCTATTCTGGTCTGTTCTGTTCGTATTTCCTCCACTGAATCTTCTCTCTGTGTGCTTCAAACTACTGTTCTATTCTGGTCTGTTCTGTTCGTATTTCCTCCACTGAATCTCCTCTCTGTGTGCTTCAAACTCCTGTTCAATTATATTCTGTTCTGTTCTGTTCTATCCTGTTCTGTTCGTATTTCCTCCACTGAATCTCCTCTCTGTGTGCTTCAAACTACTGTTCAATTCTATTCTGTTCTGTTCGTATTTCCTCCACTGAATCTCCTCTCTGTGTGCTTCAAACTCCTGTTCAATTCTATTCTGTTCTGTTCTGTTCTATCCTGTTCTGTTCGTATTTCCTCCACTGAATCTCCTCTCTGTGTGCTTCAAACTACTGTTCAATTCTATTCTGTTCTGTTCTATTCTATTATATTCTGTTCTATTCTGTTCTATTCTATTCTGGTCTGTTCTGTTCTATCCTGTTCTGTCCTGTTCTATTCTGTTCTGTTCTGTTCTCTTCTATTCTGTTCTATTCTATTCTATTCTGTTATGTTCTATTCTGTTCTATTCTGTTATGTTCTAGTATTTTCTATTCAATTCTATTCTGTTCTGTTCTAGTCTTTTCTATTCAATTCTATTCTGTTCTGTTCTATTCTGTTCTGTTCTAGTCTTTTCTATTCAATTCTATTCTGTTCTGTTCTATTCTGTTCTGTTCTATTCTATTATATCCTGTTCTATTCTGTTCTGTTCTATTCTGTTCTGTCCTGTTCTATTCTGTTCTATTCTGTTCTATTCTGTTCTGACCTATTCTGTTCTATTCTATTCTGTTTTAGTCTATTCTGTTCTATTCTATTCTGTTTTAGTCTATTCTGTTCTATCCTGTTCTATTCTATTCTGTTCTATTCTGACCTATTCTGACCTATTCTATTCTGTTCTATTCTGTTCTATTCTATTCTGTTCTATTCTGACCTATTCTATTCTGTTCTATCCTGTTCTATTCTATTCTGTTCTATTCTGACCTATTCTGACCTATTCTATTCTGTTCTATTCTGTTCTATTCTGTTCTATTCTATTCTGTTCTATTCTGTTCTATTCTATTCTGTTTTAGTATATTCTGTTCTATCCTGTTCTATTCTATTCTGTTCTATTCTGACCTATTCTGACCTATTCTGTTCTAATATTTTCTGTTCTGTTCTAGTCTATTCTGTTTTATTTTGTTCCATTCTGTTCTATTCTGTTCTGTTAGGTTCTATCATATTCTGTTCTAGTCTATTCTGTATTATTCTGCTTTGATCTGTTCTCTTCTATTATGTTTTATTCTATTCTATTCTGTTCTGTTTAATTCTATTCTGCTCTATTCTATCATGTTCTATTCTATTCTGTTTTGTTCTGTTCTATTCTGTTCTGTTTAATTATATTCTGCTCTATTCTATCCTGTTCTATTCTATTATGTTTTATTCTATTCTGTTCTATTCTATTCTGTTCTACTCGGTTCTATTCTATTTTACATGTCAATGCTGCGTTAATTAGGGAATTATCCCCCAGTAGTGACTAATTAACATCTCTTCTTCCTATCTGCTTCAAGCCTCCTATTTGACTTGAGCCTCAGAACCTTAATATTGAAGATGATGGTGAGTGACAGGGGCTTTAACATCCAGCCCCAATTAGTGAGACCCCCTTCCCTTTCTCTTCATCCTCCCCCATCCCCCTTTCTCTCCACGCCTACCAGAGGGGAGGGTTGACACATACCCATCAGTCACCTCTTTGTCACCTTCCTCCCACTCACTCACTCACTCACTCACTCACTCACCCTCCCTCACACCATCTTCATCCATCCATCCCTTCATCCCCCCCCCCTCCCCTTTCTCCAGGCTCTTAGGACTGTCACCAGCCAGTCATGTCACAGCCAGCCCTCATCATTCTGTCCTCCTGCCACTAACCTGTATATATTCCTCTGAGCAGACACCGCAGACAGTACTGTTGCACTATGTGTATGTGACCCCTGTAGGAAGTGAACCCACGACCTTGGTAGTGCCATAGTTTTACCAGCTGAGTCTCCAGAGGGCACAACAACAAGACACTATAGTCCTGTATGTGCTAAAATGGCAGGGACGTTTTAGCACCAGAGCTTTTAGCACGAGGGGCCCAATACAGATTTAGGACATTTATGTATTTCCTACTCACGTCTTTCCTATGCACTTCACTGTAGTTGGTATTCAGATTTACCTTATGCATGGGGCGTAACTGTCACCCCCTGATCAGTTTCACCTGTCCTCGTTATTGTCTCCACGCCCTCCAGGTGTCACTTGTTTTCCCCAGTGTATTTATCCCTGTGTTTCCTGTCTCTCCGTACCAGTGTATTTATCCCTGTGTTTCCTGTCTCTCTGTACCAGTGTATTTATCCCTGTGTTTCCTGTCTCTCTGTGCTAGTGTATTTATCCCTGTGTTTCCTGTCTCTCTGTGCCAGTGTATTTATCCCTGTGTTTCCTGTCTCTCTGTGCTAGTGTATTTATTCCCGTGTTTCCTGTCTCTCTGTACCAGTGTATTTATCCCTGTGTTTCCTGTCTCTCTGTCCCAGTGTATTTATCCCTGTGTTTCCTGTCTCTCTGTACCAGTGTATTTATCCCTGTGTTTCCTGTCTCTCTGTACCAGTGTATTTAACCCTGTGTTTCCTATCTCTCTGTACCAGTGTATTTATCCCTGTGTTTCCTATCTCTCTGTACTAGTGTATTTCTCCCTGTTTTTCCTGTCTCTCTGTACCAGTGTATTTATCCCTGTGTTTCCAAGTCAACCAGCGGTCTTCCCGTTCTCCTGCTTTTTGCATTCTCCTGGCTTTGACCCTTGCCTGTTTCTGGACTTTGTACCCGCCTGCCTGACCATTCTGCCTGCCTTGACCTCGAGCCTGTCTGCCACTCTGTACCTCCTGGACTCTGATCTGGTTTTGACCTTTTTGCCTGTCCACGACCATTCTCTTGCCTATTCCCTTTGGATTAATAAACATTGTTAGACTCCGACCATCTGCCTCCTGTGTCTGCATATGGGTCTCACCTTGTGCCTTGATAGTAGGAACTGGCCATGACAGACCCACCAGACTTGGACCAGCTCCGTCACGCTGTCTCCCTGCAGGGAGCCACCATTGGGAGACATCAGGAGTTGCTACAGGAAGGGCTCAGTTCCTTGACGGAACGCCACAACCATGGGTTAAAGGCTATTATGGAGGGAATCAGGGAGTTAGCTCAGGCTGTTTGCCACCTCTGAAAAAATCCAAATCGCCCAGTAATTGTTTTCCCTACCTGTGGTGAGTTTGTACAGCCTATCCCTACTCCCCGTGAATCCCGCTTACCTCCTCCAGAGCGATATTCGGGGAATCCTGGTACCTGCAGGGTTTTCTTTCTCAGTGCTCACTTATTTTTGAGCTACAGCCATCTATGTTTTCTTCAGACCGATCGAAGATGGCGTATATAATAGCGCTAATGTCGGGAAGGGCGCTCTCCAGGGCTACGGCAGTTTGGGAACAACAATCTGCCATTTGCGGTCATTTGGAGGAATTCATGGCAGAGGTGAGAAGTTTTTGAGTCTCTGGTGTCCGGGAGAAAGGCGGCCAGCAAACTGCTTGACTTACGTCAAAACTCCCGTAGTGTGGCAGACCGCGCTGTGGCCCTTCGCACGTTGGCCGCCGAGAGTTCCTGGAATCCGTAGTCTCTTTTCGATACTTTCTGCTCAGATTATCTGAGGAGGTTAAGGATGAGCTAGCTGCTTGTGAACTGTCGGTGGACCTTGACTCCCTTATCGCCTTAACCATTAAAATTGATGGCCGCCTAAGGGAACGCAAGAGTGAGAGGTCTGGTCTCAAGCTACACTCGGGCACCCGATATGGCACGTTCACCTCCTATGGAGTCTGGAAGATCCCGAAGGCAGCTCTTCCGAGAGGAGTTGAAGCCATCCAGGTGAGTTGGATACTCCTGAGCCTATGCAGTTGGGAAGAACTAGGCTATCAGCTTGGGAGCGCTCATGGAAGATGAACAGTAACTATTGTCTGTACTGTGGAGGGGCAGGACATTTTATAGCTACCTGCCCTATTAGGAAAGCGTTGTCTCTAGTGAGTACCAGTACTATGGTGAGTCAGACTGGGAGCTCCCTAATTCCCATCACCTGCAGACTATTCTAAGTCTCTCCGAGTGCTCATTGAGTCTGGGGGTGATGAATGTCTTATGGATGACACGATAGCTTCGGAGCTTGGTATTCCCACTCAGCCTCTCTCTGTACCCGAGGCTGCTAGGGCACTGGACGGCCGCTGTATAGGGGGAGTCACCCATAGTACTGTGCCCATTCAATTACGGGTTTCTGGTAACCACAGAGAGACAATACAGTTCCTCCTCATCGCATCTCCCCGTGTTCCTGTTGTTTTGGGATTTTCCTGGCTTCAAAAGCACAATCCGATGATTGATTGGACCACAAGCTTCGTCCTGGGTTGGAGCCCGTTTTGCCATTCCCATTGCCTTCCTCAAGTTGTCTTCCTCTGGATGTTAGCAAGACTGTGGATGTCTCTGCTATCCCCACAGAATACCATGACCTCCTGGAAGTGTTTAGTAAGACACGTGCTACTTCTCTTCCCCCGCACTGTCCTTATGATTGTGCCATTGATTTTCTCCCAGGCACTACACCACCTCGGGGTCGATTGAATTCTCTGTCTGGACTAGACCAAAGCTATGGAGGGGTTCATAGAGGATTCTCTGGCCACTAGGGCCATCCATCCGTCTGCATCTTCTGCCAGAGCGGGATTTGTCTTTGTGTAGAAGAAGGACAAGACCCTGCGTCCGTGCATTGACTACCGGGGACTTAACTTCTTATCCCTTCTCAATTTCCGCCTGAAGACATACCCTAATATAACTGCCTGAAGCTCAGGCCCAGATGCAAGGATATGCATATTCTTGGTATCATTTGAATGGAAACATTCTGAAGTTTGTGGAAATGTTAATTGAATGTAGGAGAATATAACTTAATAGATCTGGTAGAAGAAAAGAGAAAGAGAGAGCACATGTTTTCTGTTTTTTATTGTTGTAGCATCATCTTTCACATGTACTAGAATAGCCAAACAGTCAGATAGGATGTTGGGGATAATTTCGATGGATAACACAAGAGGGCAACTGTAGGTGTGCAAAGTTTCAGACTGATAACTTCAGGAATGGGTGAGCTACATGACATTTAGCATGAAGTCACCCAGGTGTCCCACACAAGTTGCCCAAATGTACCCAAGTGGCCAAATTGGTGAAATGATCTATAACTATATACAACAGTGCAAATAACTATATACAAAAAAGCAATTCTAACACGCAACAAAAATTGAACACCACTGGTGGCAGGAGTAGAGGGGGCAGAGGTAGAGGGGGCAGAGGTAGAGGGGGCAGAGGTAGAGGGGGCAGACGTAGAGGGGGCAGACGTAGAGGGGGCAGAATGTGATGCAGTGGACTATAGCCAGCAAGCTCCCGGATGAGCTCCCTGAAGGCTAGCTGTGAGATGGGGGGCTGTCCACAGCTCTTCGCCATTTCCTTCTGCAGGATGGAGAAATTCACCACAGTAATGTCAATGAAATGATAAAACAATGTCTTGTACCATTTCTTTGTCTTGTGGAGAACATTGTAGTACCGGAAAAGGTCTGACATGGAAATGTGCTTCCACACATTTCCTTGCTTTCTTTCCTCTTTACTTGTTTGTAATACACACCAGGGAATCAACAACTGACGGGGTGAAAAACAGTTGAAAAAGTTGCGCCGACAGAGATGGCCGCCTCGCTTCGCGTTCCTAGGAAACTATGCAGTTTTTTGTTTTTTTACGTGTTATTTCTTACATTGGTACCCCAGGTCATCTTAGGTTTCATTACATACAGTCGAGAAGAACTACTGAACATAAGAGCAGCGTCAACTCACCATCAGTACGACCAAGAATATGACTTTCGCGAAGCGGATCCTGTGTTCCGCCTTTCACCCAGGACAATGGAATGGATCCCAGCCGGCGAACCCAAAAAACGACTTCGTAAAAGGGGGAAACGAAGCGGTCTTCTGGTCAGACTCCGGAGACGGGCACATCGTGCACCACTCCCTAGCATTCTTCTCGCCAATGTCCAGTCTCTTGACAACAAGGTTGATGAAATCCGAGCAAGGGTAGCATTCCAGAGGGACATCAGAGACTGTAACGTTCTTTGCTTCACGGAAACATGGCTCACTGGAGAGACGCTATCAGAGTCGGTGCAGCCAGCTGGTTTCTCCACGCATCGCGCCGACAGAAACAAACATCTTTCTGGTAAGAAGAGGGGCGGGGGCGTATGCTTCATGGTTAACGAGACGTGGTGTGGCCACAACAACATACAGGAACTCAAGTCCTTCTGTTCACCTGATTTAGAATTCCTCACAATCAAATGTCGACCGCATTATCTACCAAGGGAATTCTCTTCGATTATAATCACAGCCGTGACACATCGATGGCTCTGAACAAACTTTATTTGACTCTTTGCAAACTGGAATCCATATATCCTGATGCTGCATTCATTGTAGCTGGGGATTTTAACAAGGCTAATCTGAAAACAAGACACCCTAAATTGTATCAGCATATAGATTGCGCAACCAGGGCTGGAAAAACCTTGGATCATTGCTATTCTAACTTCCGCGACTCATATAAGGCCCTGCCCCGCTCTCCTTTCGGAAAAGCTGACCACGACTCCATTTTGTTGATCCCTGCCTACAGACAGAAACGAAAACAAGAAGCTCCCGCGCTGAGGTCTGTTCAACGCTGGTCCGACCAATCTGATTCCACACTCCAAGACTGCTTCCATCACGTGGACTGGGATATGTTTCGTATTGCATCAAACAACAACATTGACGAATACGCTGATTCGGTGAGTGAGTTCATTAGAACGTGCGTTGAAGATGTCGTTGCCATAGCAACGATTAAAACATTCCCAAACCAGAAACCGTGGATTGATGGCAGGATTCGCGTGAAACTGAAAGCGCGAACCACTGCTTTTAATCAGGGCAAGGTGACCGGAAACATGACCGAATACAAACAGTGTAGCTATTCCCTCAGCAAGGCAATCAAACAAGCTAAGCGTCAGTATAGAGACAAAGTAGAATCTCAATTCAACGGCTCAGACACAAGAGGTATGTGGCAGGGTCTACAGTCAATCACGGATTACAAAAAGAAAACCAGCCCCGTCACGGACCAGGATGTCTTGCTCCCAGGCAGACTAAATAACTTTTTTGCCCGCTTTGAGGACAATACAGTGCCACTGACACGGCCCGCAACCAAAACATGCGGACTCTCCTTCACTGCAGCCGACGTGAGGAAAACATTTAAACGTGTCAACCCTCGCAAGGCTGCAGGCCCAGACGGCACCCCCAACCGCGCACTCAGAGCATGCGCAGACCAGCTGGCTGGTGTGTTTATGGACATATTCAATCAATCCCTATCCCAGTCTGTTGTTCCCACATGCTTCAAGAGGGCCACCATTGTTCCTGTTCCCAAGAAAGCTAAGGTAACTGAGCTAAACGACTACTGCCCCGTAGCACTCACTTCCGTTATCATGAAGTGCTTTGAGAGACTAGTCAAGGACCATATCACCTCCACCCTACCTGACACCCTAGACCCACTCCAGTTTGCTTACCGCCCAAATAGGTCCACAGACGATGCAATCTCAACCACACTGCACACTGCCCTAACCCATCTGGACAAGAGGAATACCTGTGAGAATGATGTTCATCGACTACAGCTCGGCATTTAACACCATAGTGCCCTCCAAGCTCGTCATCAAGCTCGAGACCCTGGGTCTCGACCCCGCCCTGTGCAACTGGGTACGGGACTTCCTGACGGGCCGCCCCCAGGTGGTGAGGGTAGGCAACAAAATCTCCACCCCGCTGATCCTCAACACTGGGGCCCCACAATGGTGTGTTCTGAGCCCTCTCCTGTACTCCCTGTTCACCCACAACTGCGTGGCCCTGCACGCCTCCAACTCAATCATCAAGTTTGCGGACGACACAACAGTGGTAGGCTTGATTACCAACAACGACGAGACGGCCTACAGGGAGGAGGTGAGGGCCCTCGGAGTGTGGTGTCAGGAAAATAACCTCACACTCAACGTCAACAAAACTAAGGAGATGATTGTGGACTTCAGGAAACAGCAGAGGGAACACCCCCCTATCCACATCGATGGAACAGTAGTGGAGAGGGTAGTAAGTTTTAAGTTCCTCGGCGTACACATCACAGACAAACTGAATTGGTCCACTCACACAGACAGCATCGTGAAGAAGTTGCAGCAGCGCCTCTTCAACCTCAGGAGGCTGAAGAAATTCGGCTTGTCACCAAAAGCACTCACAAACTTCTACAGATGCACAATCGAGAGCATCCTGTCGGGCTGTATCACCGCCTGGTACGGCAACTGCGCCGCCCACAACCGTAAGGCTCTCCAGAGGGTAGTGAGGTCTGCACAACGCATCACAGGGGGCAAACTACCTGCCCTCCAGGACACCTACACCACCCGATGTCACAGGAAGGCCATAAAGATCATCAAGGACAACAACCACCCGAGCCACTGCCTGTTCACCCCGCTATCATCCAGAAGGCGAGGTCAGTACAGGTGCATCAAAGCTGGGACCGAGAGACTGAAAAACAGCTTCTATCTCAAGGCCATCAGACTGTTAAACAGCCACCACTAACATTGAGTGGCTGCTGCCAACACTGACTCAACTCCAGCCACTTTAATAATGGGAATTGATGGGAAATGATGTAAAATATATCACTAGCCACTTTAAACAATGCTACCTAATATAATGTTTACATACCCTACATTATTCATCTCATATGTATACGTATATACTGTACTCTATATCAT
This sequence comes from Oncorhynchus clarkii lewisi, assembly GCF_045791955.1. Classification (NCBI taxonomy): domain Eukaryota; kingdom Metazoa; phylum Chordata; class Actinopteri; order Salmoniformes; family Salmonidae; genus Oncorhynchus; species Oncorhynchus clarkii. The sequence continues at coordinate 3,656,331 of NC_092162.1, read as the reverse complement.
CTACTGCATCTTTATGTAATACATGTATCACTAGCCACTTTCAACTATGCCACTTTGTTTACATACTCATCTCATATGTATATACTGTACTCAATACCATCTACTGTATCTTGCCTATGCCGCTCTGTACCATCACTCATTCATATATCTTTATGTACATATTCTTTATCCCCTTACACTTGTGTCTATAAAGTAGTAGTTTTGGAATTGTTAGCTAGATTACTTGTTGGTTATTACTGCATTGTCGGAACGCTACACTCGCATTAACATCTGCTAACCATGTGTATGTGACAAATAAAATTAGATTTGATTTTATTTGATCATTTCCAGGTCATGTCCAGCATTTTTGGTCTGAATATGGACGTGGCTCCACATCCTCCTCCAGCACAGAGTGTCATTGCTCCTCTACCTCTCTGTCAGCAGGTTCCACACTTCCCTTCCTCTGCTTCTTTGTTAGTGTCTTCACACCTCTAGATGGCTGGGCGGGTGTAGGTGTGGAGCCGGAGACAGCAGGGGTCCGGCTGGATGAACCCGCTTCAGTGGGGGATGGGCACCTTGGCACCGGGGGCTCCCAATCGGAGTTGCTATCACTGTGAAAGAAAACATTAAACATTTATCATCACGTAAAATTAACAGATATGTATTGCATAGAGCAGAGGGAACAGTCATTAAGGTGAAGTGCTGTTCCATTCAACTCCGGCCATTCTTGTGGGCCTGCCCTTCCCCCAAAAGCACCCAATGGCTATTTCATATGGAAATGGAGAGGAGTGGAGCAGCAGGCGCATTGGCCTTGTGTGTGTTTGCTGTTCTACTCCATTTCATTTTAATAAAAAATTGAAAATATGTATATCTGACATGAATATATATATATATATATATATACACACACACACATACACACACACACAAACACACACACACACACACACTCTGTATTTCATCACACATTTCATTATTGATTATAATTCTATAAATTGCAAAAAAAATATATATATATATATTATTGCAAAACAAATATCAAATTATTTATATTTCAAACAACGGCATTAGCACTTACCAGTCTAGAATGATGTCCTCTCCTTGCAGAAACATCTCTTCAGTGTTTGAATCATAAGTATGCTCACTCAAAAGATTCTTCAAACAACAAATTTGTCTCGCTTTCTCGATCAATTTCTTCTATAATCTGGTGCAAATCTGTATACTTAGACTTGGACTTCGCTTTTCCTGATTTAATTGCCATGATGTCTTCAATGAAATCGTTGAAAAAACACTTTCCAAAATACTACTTTCCAAAATACTGCTTTCCAAAATACTACTTTCCAAAATACTACTTTCCAAAATACTACTTTCCAAAATACTGCTTTCCAAAATACTACTTTCCAAAATACTGCTTTCCAAAATACTACTTTCCAAAATACTACTTTCCAAAATACTGCTTTCCAAAATACTACTTTCCAAAATACTACTTTCCAAAATACTGCTTTCCAAAATACTACTTTCCAAAATACTACTTTCCAAAATACTGCTTTCCAAAATACTACTTTCCAAAATACTACTTTCCAAAATACTACTTTCCAAAATACTGCTTCCAAAATACTACTTCCAAAATACTGCTTCCAAAATACTACTTTCCAAAATACAACTTTCCAAAATACTACTTTCCAAAATACTGCTTCCAAAATACTGCT
>NC_092162.1:3622073-3654543 GCF_045791955.1 Oncorhynchus clarkii lewisi | reverse complement strand
TTAGTTAGATTACATTTTTATTACTGCATTGTCGGAACTAGAAGCACAAGCATTTCGCTACACTCGCATTAACATCTGCTAACCATGTGTATGTGACAAATAAAATTTGATTTGATTTGATTTGATTTGATTTGATTAATCTCAGATTCAGGTGTTCCTCCTTCAGACCAGGTGTTCCTCCAGGTGTTCCTCCTTCAGACCAGGTGTTCCTCCTTCAGAACAGGTGTTCCTCCTTCAGAACAGGTGTTCCTCCTTCAGACCAGTTGTTCCTCCTTCAGACCAGGTGTTTCTCCTTCAGACCAGGTGTTCCTCCTTCAGACCAGGTGTTCCTCCAGGTGTTCCTCCTTCAGACCAGGTGTTCCTCCTTCAGACCAGGTGTTCCTCCAGACCAGGTGTTCCTCCTTCAGACCAGGTGTTCCTCCAGGTGTTCCTCCTTCAGACCAGGTGTTCCTCCAGACCAGGTGTTCCTCCTTCCGACCAGGTGTAGATGCAATTTGGGAGATATGCCCGATTTTCCGAGGTGCATGGGTATTCCAAGCACCTCGGAAAACTTGACAGCGCATTTGACCTGACAGATACACTCACTCACGCACGCGCACACACACACACACACACTAACGCACGCGCACACACACACACACTCACACTCACACTCACACACACACACACACACACACACACACACACACACACACACACTCTGTCAGATACACACACTCATACACACACTCACACACACACGCACACACACAAACACACATGCACACACACACACACACACACACACACACACACACACACACACACACACACACACACACACACACACACACACACACACACACACACACACACACACACTCATGCACTCTGTCAGATCCCTGCTCGACCTGAAAGGAAAGGGCACATGGTAAGGAACACTGTGATGTGTGCTGAATAGATGATTCATTCATTTGTTACTTTCCCCAACTGCATCCTATCTCCTACATAGTACACTAGTTTTGACAAGAGTCCTCTGGAGCCCTATTGGCCTGGGACCAAAAGTAGTGCACACTACGCAGGGAATAGGGTGTCATTTCGGACACAGATCCATTCTCCTCAAGCTGTTGGTCTGTATTCTGCATGCATTTCTCTCTTCCTCCGTTCTTCTCCAGTCCTCCTTTCACTCTTTCCGTCAACGGGAAGGATGCGACGACGTTGCACCTGCTCTCTTTCATTCACCCCCCCCCCTTCTTCTTCTTCCTGGGACTGGTGCTGATCATCTATTCTCCTCTGACACGTCCTCCTGGGCTCAGACAGCTGCTCCATGCCAAGAGTGTGGCAAAGCTGTCATCAAGGCAAAATGGCGGCTACTTTTGAAGAATCTCAAAGAATCTCAAACAAAATTAATACTTTTTTGGTTACTGCATGATTCCATGTCTTCACTATTATTCTACAATGTAGACAATAGTACAAAAAAACAAAGATAAACCCTTGAATGAGTAGGTGTGTCCAAACGTTTGACTGGTGCTGTATGTTATATGAGTAAAACAGTATGTAAACATTATTAAAGTGGCCAGTGACTCCAAGTCTATGTATATGGGGCAGCAGCCTCAAAGATACACGGTTGAGTAAACGAAGCCGGCTAGTGATGGCTATTTAACAGCGTGATGGCCTTGAGATAGAAGCTGTTTTTCAGTCCCAGCTTTGATTGACCTGTGCTGACCTCGTCTTCTGGATGATAGCGGGGTGAACAAGCCATGGCTCAGGTGGTTGATGTTTTTGACCTTCCTTTGACATTGGGTGATGTAGTCGTCCTGGAGGGCGGGCAGTGTGCCCCTGGTGAAGCGTTAGGCAGACCTCATCACCCTCTGGAGAGCCCTGTGGTTGCGGGCAGTGCAGTAACCATACCAGGTGGTGATATAGCCCGACAAGATGCTCTCAATTGCGTAGCTGTAAAAGTTTGTGAGGGCCGTAGGGACCAAGCCACATTTCTTCAGCCTCCTGAAGCCTTTCCTCACCACACCGTCTGTGTGGGTGGACCATTTCAGATCGTCAGTGATGTGTATAACGAGGAACTTGGAGCTTTTCACCTTCTCCACTGTGGTCCCGTCAACATGGACAGGGGCGTGCTGTCTCTGTTGCCTCCTGAAGTCCACGATCAGCTCTTTTATTTTGTTGATGTTGAGGTTATTTTCATGGTACCACTCCGCCAGGGCCCTCACCTCCTCCCTGTGGACTGTCCACTCCGCCAGGGCCCTCACCTCCTCCCTGTGGACTGTCCACTCCGCCAGGGCCCTCACCTCTTCCCTGTGGACTGTCCACTCCGCCAGGGCCCTCACCTCCTCCCTGTAGACTGTCCACTCCGCCAGGGCCCTCACCTCCTCCCTGTAGACTGTCCACTCCGCCACGGCCCTCACCTCATCCCTGTAGACTGTCCACTCCGCCAGGGCCCTCACCTCATCCCTGTAGACTGTCCACTCCGCCAGGGCCCTCACCTCCTCCCTGTGGACTGTCCACTCCGCCAGGGCCCTCACCTCCTCCCTGTAGACTGTCCACTCTGCCAGGGCCCTCACCTCCTCCCTGTAGACTGACCACTCCGCCAGGGCCCTCACCTCCTCCCTGTAGACTGACCACTCCGCCAGGGCCCTCACCTCCTCCCTGTAGACTGACCACTCCGCTAGGGCCCTCACCCCCTCCCTGTAGACTGTCCACTCCATTGTTGGTAATCAGGCTACTGATTTGTAATCTGCAAACTAGATGATTGAGTTGGAGATGTGTGTGATCAGGATAGACTAGGTTAGACTGGGATATTACAGCACTGATTGGGCTAGACTAGGTTAGACTAGGATACTACAGCACTGATCAGGCTAGACTAGGTTAGACTAGGTTACTACAGCACTAATCAGGCTAGACTAGGTTAGACTAGGTTACGACAGCACTAATCAGGCTAGACTAGGTTACTACAGCACTGATCAGGCTAGACTAGGTTAGACTAAGTTACTACAGCACTGATCAGGCTAGACTAGGTTAGACTAGGTTACTACAGCACTGATCAGGCTAGACTAGGTTAGACTAGGTTACTACAGCACTGATCAGGCTAGACTAGGTTAGACTGGGTTAGGTTACTACAGCACTGATCAGGCTAGACTAGGTTAGACTAGGTTAGACTGGGATACTGCAGAACTAATCAGACTAGACTAGGTTAGATTAGGTTAGGTTACTACAGCACTGATCAGGTTAGACTAGGTTAGACTAGGTTACGACAGCACTGATCAGGTTAGACTAGGTTAGACTAGGTTAGACTGGGATACTACAGCACTGATCAGACTAGACTAGGTTAGACTAGGTTACTACAGCACTGATCAGGTTAGACTAGGTTAGACTAGGTTTGACAAGGTTAGGTTACTACAGCACTGATCAGACTAGACTAGGTTAGACTAGGTTAGACTTGGATACTACAGCACTGATCAGGCTGTATGGGGGAAACCGTCAGCCTGCTCTAATGCATTACAACGCAAAAGACTGCTGGAGTACACTTCTGCCTTTCAATATTAGGCACCATTTAATCTGTTTTTTTGAGTGCTATAAAAGATACAGTGGGGCAAAAAAGTATTTAGTCAGCCACCAATTGTGCAAGTTCTCCCACTTAAAAAGATGAGAGAGGCCTGTAATGTTCATCATAGGTACACTTCAACTATGACAGACAAAATGAGAAAAAAAAATCCAGAAAATCACATTGTAGGATTTTTAATGAATTTATTTGCAAATTATGGTGGAAAATAAGTATTTGGTCACCTACAAACAAGCAAGATTTCTGGCTCTCACAGACCTGTAACTTCTTCTTTAAGAGGCTCTTCTGTCCTCCACTTGTTACCTGTATTAATGGCACCTGTTTGAACTTGTTATCAGTATAAAAGACACCTGTCCACAACCGCAAACAGTCACACTCCAAACTCCACTATGGCCAAGACCAAAGAGCTGTCAAAGGACACCAGAAACAAAATTGTAGACCTGTACCAGGCTGGGAAGACTGAATCTGCAGCAGCTTGGTTTGAAGAAATCAACTGTGGGAGCAATTATTAGGAAATGGAAGACATACAAGACCACTGATAATCTCCCTCGATCTGGGGCTCCACGCAAGATCTCACCCCGTGGGGTCAAAATGATCACAAGAACGGTGAGTAAAAATCCCAGGACCACACGGGGGGGCCTAGTGAATGACCTGCAGAGAGCTGGGACCAAAGTAACAAAGCCTACCATCAGTAACACACTACGCCTCCAGGGACTCAAATCCTGCAGTGCCAGACGTGTCCCCCTGCTTAAGCCAGTACATGTCCAGGCCCGTCTGAAGTTTGCTAGAGAGCATTTGGATGATCCAGAAGAAGATTGGGAGAATGTCATATGGTCAGATGAAACCAAAATGTAACTTTTTTGGTAAAAACTCAACTCGTCGTGTTTGGAGGACAAAGAATGCTGAGTTGCATCCAAAGAACACCATACCTACTGTGAAGCATGGGGGTGGAAACATCGTTCTTTGGGGCTGTTTTTCTGCAAAGGGACTAGGACGTGTAAAGGAAAGAATGAATGGGACCATGTATCGTGAGATTTTGAGTGAAAACCTCCTTCCATCAGCAAGGGTATTGAAGATGAAACGTGGCTGGGTCTTTCAGCATGACAATGATCCCAAACACACCGCCCGGGCAACGAAGGAGTGGCTTCGTAAGAAGCATTTCAAGGTCCTGGAGTGGCCTAGCCAGTCTCCAGATCTCAACCCCATAGAAAATCTTTGGAGGGAGTTGAAAGTCCGTGTTGCCCAGCAACAGCCCCAAAACATCACTGCTCTAGAGGAGATCTGTATGGAGGAATGGGCCAAAATACCAGCAACAGTGTGTGAAAACCTTGTGAAAACGTTTGACCTCTGTCATTGCCAACAAAGGGTATATAACAAAGTATTGAGATAAACTATTGTTATTTATTTTCCACCATAATTTGCAAATAAATTCATAAAAAATAGTACAATGTGATTTTCTAGATTTTTTCCCTCATTTTGTCTGTCATAGTTGAGGTGTACCTATGATGAAAATTACAGGCCTCTCTCATCTTTTTAAGTGGGAGAACTTGCACAATTGGTGGCTGACTAAATACTTTTTACCCCCCTGTAAGTGTACCGTACCTAACAAGTTATTTAGGTTATTTTCATCGTAGGTTTTGCCTGTCATGTATGGCACATTTTCCCATGAATCCCTAGCTAGAAAATAGTGTTTGCAAGTTAGAAACGTGGTTAAGTTGCCTAAAAATGATGGTAAAGTGTATACTTTTTTCTCCAACTAACATACATATTATACCTTTTTCAATAGTAATACTGTTTACAATGTCTTTAAGTCAGTGGTCTGGCAGAGAGCCAGGTCCAGGTCACATGATAGTGACCTGCGTTTCATGGCTTTACTACAGACAACGGAATTCTCCGGTTGGAACGTTATTGAAGATTTATGATGAAAACATCCTAAAGATTGATTCTATAATTAGTTTGAAATGTTTCTATGTAATATAACTTATTAAAGTTTTCGTCCGACGTTCGACTGCACAAGCGTTTGGATTTGTGTACTAAACGCCCTAACAAAGGTTCCTACTTGGACATAAATAATGGACATTATTGAACAAATCAAACATTTATTGTTGAACTAGGATTCCTGGGAGTGCTTTCTGATGAAGATCGTCAAAGGTAAGGGAATATTTATAATTTATTTCTGATTTCTGATGACTCCAACAAGTGTCATGTGACACTTAAATAAAGTCCACCTGTGTGCAATCTAACTAATTATGTGACTTCTGAAGGTAATTATTACCAGATCTTATTTAGGGGCTTCATAGCAAAGGGGGTGAATCCACGCACCACTTTTCCTTTTTTTTATTTTTAGAATTCTTTGAAACAAGTTTTTTTTTTTCATTTCACTTCACCAATTTGTCCTATTCTGTCCTAGTATGTCCATTACATGAAATCAAAATAAAAATCAATTTAAATTACGGGTTGTAATGCAACAAAATAGGAAAAACGCCAAGGGGGTGAATACTTTTGCAAGGCACTGTACATTAGTAAGCAATATCGTTTTTTTGTGTTATTACATACAGCATTACGACCAGGACTCTCCCGAATTGGATCAATTGTAGTGTACCTCCCAGGGCATATACACCTCTTCCAAAGGCTGCTCCAAGCCACGGCCAGTGGAGAAGAGTTATTCGGAGTGGACTTCTAGTCTGACTCAGGAGGTGGGCACATCATCCACCACTTCAGAGTATATAACTTGCTATTGTTCAGTCTCTGGACAATAAAATAGATGAGCTCATGGCGAGGATCTCCTTCCAGAGAGACATAAGGGACTGTAACATACTCTATTTCATGGAATCATGGCTCTCTTGAGATATACTGTCCCGTCCATACAGCCAGCTGGGTTCTCAGTTCATTGCACAGAATAAATAACTCTGCAGGAAGAAGAATGGCAGGGATGTATGCTTCATGATTAATGAGGAATTTGGAGGGTGCTATGGTGTTGAAGGCTGATCCATAGTCAATGAACAGCATTTTTACGCAGGTATTCCAATTGTCCAGATGGGATAAGGCAGTGTGCAGTGCGATGGCGATTACACAGTCTGTGGATCTATTGGGGCAGTAAGCAAATTGAAGTGGCTCTAGGGTGTCAGGTAAGGTAGAGGTGATACAATCCAAAACTAGCCTCTCAAAGCACTTTCTTGACGACAGACGTGCGTGCTACGGTGATAGTCATTTAGTTCACAAGGGTGCGTGCTCAGCCCCCTCCTTTACTCCCTGTTCACCCATGACTGCGTGGCCACGCACGCCTCCAACTCAATCATCAAGTTTGTAGACGACACAACAGTAGTAGGCTTGATTACCAACAATGACAAGACAGCCTATAGGGAGGAGGCAAGGGCCCTGGCGCAGTAGTGTGGTGAAGAAGGCGTAATAGCGCCTCTTCAAATGCAGGATGCTGAAGAAATTTTGGCTTGGTCCCTAAGACACTCAGAAACTTCTACAGATGCACAATTGAGAGTATCCTGTTGGGCTGTATCACCGCCTGGTACGGCAAATGCACCGCCCGCAATCACAGGGCTCTCCAGAGGGTGGTACGGTCTGCCTAACGCATCACCAGGGGCACACTGTCTGGCCTCCAGGACACCTACCGCACCCAATGTCACAGGAAGGCCAAAAAGATCATCAACGACATAGACCACACGAGCCACTGCCTGTTCACCCCGCTATCATCCAGAAGGCGAGGTCAGCACAGTTGCATTAAAGCTGGGACCAAGAGAGTGAAAAACAGCTTCTTTCTCAAGGCCATCCGTCTGTTAAATGGCCATCGCTAGCCGGCTTCTACCCGGCTACTCAACCGTGCACCTTAGAAGCTGCTGCCCCATATACATATCAAATCAAATCAAACGTTTATTTGTCACATGTGCTGAATACAACAGTTCTAGACCTTAGAGTGAAATGCTTACTTACAGCCCCTAACCAATCGTGAAAAAAAAAAGTTATTAGGTGGACAATAGGTAACTAAAAGATATAAAATAACTGTAGCGAGGCTATATACAGTAGAGAGGCTATATACAGGAGAGGCTATATACAGTAGAGAGGCTATATACAGGAGAGGCTATATACAGTAGAGAGGCTATATACAGTAGAGGGGCTATATACAGTAGAGAGGCTATATACAGGAGAGGCTATATACAGTAGAGAGGCTATATACAGTAGAGAGGCTATATACAGTAGAGAGGCTATATACAGTAGAGGGGCTATATACAGTAGCAAGGCTATATACAGTAGAGAGGCTATATACAGTAGCAAGGCTATATACAGTAGAGGGGCTATATACAGTAGCAAGGCTATATACAGTAGAGAGGCTATATACAGTAGAGAGGCTATATACAGTAGAGAGGCTATATACAGTAGCAAGGCTATATACAGTAGAGGGGCTATATACAGTAGCAAGGCTATATACAGTAGAGAGGCTATATACAGTAGAGAGGCTATATACAGTAGAGAGGCTATATACAGTAGAGGGGCTATATACAGTAGAGAGGCTATATACAGTAGAGAGGCTATATACAGTAGCAAGGCTATATACAGTAGAGAGGCTATATACAGTAGAGGGGCTATATACAGTAGCAAGGCTATATACAGTAGAGAGGCTATATACAGTAGCAAGGCTATATACAGCAGAGAGGCTATATACAGTAGCAAGACTATATACAGTAGAGAGGCTATATACAGTAGAGGGGCTATATACAGTAGCAAGGCTATATACAGTAGAGAGGCTATATACAGTAGAGAGGCTATATACAGTAGAGGGGCTATATACAGTAGAGAGGCTTTATACAGTAGCGAGGCTACATACAGACACCGGTTAGTCATGCTGATTGAGGTAGTATGTACATGTAGATATGTTTGAAGTGACTATGCATATATGATGAACAGAGAGTAGCAGTAGCGTAAAAGATCACTGGCCACTTCAATAATGGAACACAAGTCACTTGAAATATGTTTACATACTACTTTACTCGTCTCATATGTGTATACGTCATTCTATTCTACTGTATTTAGTCAATGCCACTCTAGCATTGCTCGTCCTAATATTTATATATTTCTTAATTCCATTATTTTACTTTTAGATGTGTGCATTGTTGTGAATTATTAGGTGCGACTGCACTGTTGGAGCTGGGAACACAAGCATTTAGTTAGATACTACTGCACTGTTGTAGCTGGGAACACAAGCATCTAGTTAGATGTTACTGCACTGTTGGAGCTGGGAACACATGCATTTAGTTAGATATTACTGCACTGTTGGAGCTAGGAACACAAGCATTTAGTTAGATATTACTGCACTGTTGAAGCTAGGAACACAAGCATTTAGTTAGATACTACTGCACTGTTAAAGCTAGGAACACAAGCATTTAGTTAGATACTACTGCACTGTTGGAGCTAGGAACACAAGCATTTAGTTAGATACTACTGCACTGTTGGAGCTAGGAACACAAGCATTTAGTTAGATACTACTGCACTGTTGAAGCTAGGAACACAAGCATTTAGTTAGATACTACTGGAGTTGTTGGAGCTGGGAACACATGCATTTAGTTAGATATTACTGCACTGTTGGAGCTAGGAACACAAGCATTTAGTTAGATATTACTGCACTGTTGAAGCTAGGAACACAAGCATTTAGTTAGATACTACTGCACTGTTGAAGCTAGGAACACAAGCATTTAGTTAGATACTACTGCACTGTTTGAGCTAGGAATACAAGCATTTAGTTAGATACTACTGAACTGTTGGAGCTGGGAACACAAGCATGTCTCTACTCCCGCAATAACATCTGCTAAACGTGTGTATGGACCAATAACATCTGCTAAACGTGTGTATGTGACCAATAACATCTGCTAACCATGTGTATGTGACCAACAACATCTGCTAAATATGTGTATGTGACCAATCTTTTTTAAATGTTTTTTTTTTAAATCTGGCCTCTGCGTTCCTCCGGAGGCTCCGCAATTGCATCATACGGCGCCTCAGACCACATTTTCGATGAGGCATGAATTGGCTGTTAGTCTCTGAGAGCTTTCCACACCTGGATAGTGCAACATTTGCCCATTCTTATTTTCAAAATTCTTCAAGCTCTGTCAAATTGGTTATTGATCATTGCTATAGACAACAATTTTTCAGGTGATTGCCATATAGATTTAAGTCAAAACTGTAACTCGGCCACTCAGGAACATTCCATGTCTTCTTGGGCAGCAACTCCAGTGTACATTTGGCCTTGTGTTTTAGCTTATTGTCCTGCTGACAGGTGAATTCATCTCCCAGTGTCTGGAGGAAAGCAGACTGAACCAGGTTTTCCTCTAGTATTTTGCCTGTTCTTAGCTCCATTCCGTAAATTTTTGATCCTGAAAAACTCCCCAATCTTTTGATGATTACAAGCATACCCTTAACATGATGCAGCCACCACTGTGCTTGAAAATATGGAGTTCACTCAGTAATCTGTTGAATTCAATTTGCCTCAAACTTAAAACTTTGTATTCAGGACAAATTAATTTCTATGCCACATGTTTAGCATGTTTTAGCAGTTTTACTTCAGTGCCTTGTTGCAAACAGGAAGCATGTTTTGGAATATTTGTATTCTGTACAGGCTTCCTTCTTTTCACTCTGTCCTTTAGGTTAGTATTGTGGAGTAACTACAATGTTGTTGATCCATCCTCAGTTTTCTCCCATCACAGCCATTAAACTCTGTAACTGTTTTAAAGTCACCATTGGTCTTATGGTGAAAATTCTTGAGCGGTTTCCTTCCACTCTGGCAACCAATAGGTGCCGCTCTTTGTGAGGCATTGGAAAACCTCCCTGGTCTTTGTAGTTGAATCTGTGTTTTAAAGTCGCTGCTCGACTGAACGACTTTAAATATAATTGTATGTGTCGGGTACAGAGATGAGGTAGTCCTTTAGGCTTGTGATAACAAAGGTGTTGAATTAACTCAATTTGTAAAAAAAAAAATTGAAAAACATTATTCCACTTCGACATTATGGGGTAATGTCTGTAAGCCAGTGACAAATTTTATCCATTTTAAAGTCAGTCTGTAACACCCCACAATTTGGAAAAAGAAGGCGAGATTACTTTCTGAAGAGACACTGTAATTACGATTGGTGCTGAAAAGCGACTATATACAGTACAGAAAGACATTGATTGATGGACAACGTCGAATTGGCTAAACAGCTGAGGACATATAGCTAATGACATATCACATCAATTTAGCTAAATAGCTAAACAGATAATGACATATAGCTAATAACATACTTCACCAAATAAACAACTCCTCCTTCAAATATGGTCTTTTAAAGTTAACATATAGCTAATGACAGATAGCTAATTATATATCAGGTCAATTTGGCTAAATAGCTAAACAGCTAATGACATATAGCTAATGACATATCAAGTCAATTTGGCTAAATAGCTAAACAACTAATAACATGTAGCTAATGACATATCAGGTCAATTTGGCTAAATTGCTAAACAGCTAATGACATGTAGCTAATGACATATCACATCAATTTGGCTAAATAGCTAAACAGCTACTGACATATAGCTAATGACATATCAGGTCAATTTGGCTAAATAACTAAACAGCTGTCTTTCACAAGTTGTTTGCTTTGCTAGGTAGCTACATGCTGAACGGATAGGCTACCGTCACTACGCATAGGCTACCGTCACTACGGATAGGCTACCGTCACTACGCATAGGCTACCGTCACTACGGATAGGCTACCATCACTACGGATAGGCTACCATCACTACGGATAGGCTACCATCACTACGGATAGGCTACCATCACTACGGATAGGCTACCATCACTACGGATAGGCTACCGTCACGTAACCTGAAATGACTGATCAATAAAAGCGTGCAGTTGCTTGCTGTGTAACGGAGCTAAATGTCATTTTTTTCTGAATAAAGCTCTTCAAGAGGGGGATCATATTAAAAACAAATTAATTGTGACATTTATTAGGTAATCCCCTGAAAATGGCACGCAGTTGTCAATGGTTTTAGCAGACCTTGGGGTTCTCCCGTCCCCCAGCAGACAAATCAAACATTATGCACCTCACGGGACGTTTACTGATAACAACCAATTACGTTGAAACATATGCTTGCAGATACTTGTGCACAAAAATACTCAAACAAAACTGAATTTAGTTAGAGAAAACAGTGTGAAATTTCAAGATTCATAAGTGTAAATACAATGTATGAAGTTAAGATAGATGGAGACGTCTCTACTGTTAGTAATGGTAGAGGCTTCATGGCTAGTCTACATACTGGCAGACACACTAACATGCCCGTTTGCTTGTTTTGCTTACAGTGTGAACAGACTGCTGTGTTTTCACTCTGGCACAGAGATAGACCTTCACTGCCAATAGCTAACAGGATTGTGTTTCTTGAAGCATACTCGTGTGTGTGTGTGTGTGTGTGTGTGTGTGTGTGTGTGTGTGTGTGTGTGTGTGTGTGTGTGTGTGTGTGTGTGTGTGTGTGTGTGTGTGTGTGTGTGTGTGTGTGTCAGTGCTGTGCACAGACTTTTCAGGAGGCAGGTGCTCAAAATGAAAAAAGGTATTCTTTAAAAAAAAACAGACTTTCATAATTCATATACTGAAATTCCAACAGAGAAACATTTCAGTCTCCGCAGAGTGACATTTCAGTCTCCGCACAGAATGATTTTGGAGTGCCTCCTAAAGACATTATTTACATTGCCAGAAAGGGTAGGCTATCAGATTATCGCCAGAAAGGCTAGGCTATCAGATTATTGCCAAAAAGGCTAGGCTATCAGATTATTGCCAAAAGGCTAGGCTACCAGATTATTGCCAGAAAGGCTAGGCTATCAGATTATTGCCAAAAAGGCTAGGGTATCAGATTATCGACACAAAGGCTAGGCTATCAGATGATCGACACAAAGGCTAGGCTATCCGATGATCATTGATGTGATGTAAATCTGCTCAATATTTTTTTTTTTGGGGGGGGGTTGTCTGATTTATCTTCAATGCTCTTAAATTATAACTTCATAATGCAATAATGGTTTAACTCGTGATGTTTGGCAGGCTGTGGATATTGTAGTATACGGTGGTTATGTAGACTGAAGAAGGGATAGTAGAGGGTCGGGAGGTCATTGCTGCTGGGATTATCAGTCAACCAGAATAATGATGTCAATCAAGTGATATCAAGTGTTAGTCTGCTGTGGCAGTACTGTTGATATTTAAACAATTTAGCTAGCTACACACACGACCGGTGCATATCAAGCCATGCATGTTTGGATACTTGACGCGTTTGAGTTACGCGCAGGGCAGACCAACGGGTGCAACCAACGGAGGAGGTAGGGGGTGGCAAATTTGACAATGTCAGAACGAATTGCAGGAAGTGGGTTCAAAACAACAACGATTAAACTGTATAGTACCAGTCAATAGTTTGGACACACCTCCTCATTCCAGGGTTTTGCAACACTTATGCAGTGTTGATACACAATATATATATATAAAAAACAGTGTTAGAAAGGATTTACTTAGACATACTGAAGAGCTGAAATAGACAGAAGCGAGCTATATCGCAGACCAATCCAAAGTTTTATGTCCAGCCCACTCATTATCTCATCCAATCATGGCTAGCTGGAATGTTGGTGTCTTTTTCTGTGGCTAAACCAACTAGGCTCATACTTTTATTCGTATTTACATACACGTTTGTTATAAAGGGACATGAAAGTTCACATGTTCAAGAAGATATTTCTGCCAAAAAACGCATTTGATAAGAAAAAGTTTACGTTGAAACAGCTCTCCTGTGAAGCAGCGATCCGCGCCATACGGTTTGTTTGTCACATATATAGACAGGTGTGTCTTTCCAAATCATGTCCAATCAAATGAATTTACCACAGATGGATTCCAATCAAGTTGTATAAAACATCTCAAGGATGATCAATGGAAACAGGATGCACCTGAGCTCAATATCGAGTATCCTGGGCAAAGGGTCTGAATACTGATGTAAATAAGGTTAAATGAGGTTCTTCTGTACACAGGATCAGAATTCACCACAGGGCTGGTACAATATGGTTGATGAGAATTCACCACAGGGCTGGTACACTATGGTTGATTAGAATTCACCTCAGGGCTGGTACAATATGCTAGATGAGAATTCACCACAGCACTGGTACAATATGCTTGTTGAGAATTCACCACAGAGCTGGTACAGTATGTTAGATGAGAATTCACCACAGGGCCAGTACAATATGCTAGATGAGAATTCACCACAGGGCCAGTACAATATGCTAGATGAGAATACACTACAGGGCCAGTGCATTGTATGTGTGTAACGGTTTTCTTCCATTGAAGGACAGGACCAAAATGCAGCGTGGTTAGTGTTCAACATGTTTAATAAGGACAATAAACGTGAACACTACAAAATACAAAACAACAAATGTGAAAAACCCGAAAGAGTCCTATCTGGTGCATAGACACAAAGACAGTAGACAACCATCCACAAAATCCAACACAAAACAGGTTACCTAAATATGGTTCCCAATCAGAGACAATGACTAACACCTGCCTCTGATTGAGAACCATATCAGGCCAAACATAGAAATAGGAAAACTAGACACACAATGCCCACTCAGCTCACATCGTCACCAACACTAAAACAAGGAAAACACAAAAGAACTATGGTGAGAACGTGACAGACTGGCGGCTCTGGCGGCTCCTTGCAGATTGGCGGCTCTGGCTGCTCCTTGCAGACTGGCGGCTCTGGCGGATCCTGGCTGACTGGCGACTCTGGCGGATTCTGGTTGACTGGCGGCTTTTGCGGATCCTGGCAGACTGGCTCTGGCAGACTGGCGGCTCCTGGCAGACTGGCGGCTCTGCTGGCTCCTGGCAGACCGGCGGCTCTGGTGGCTCCTTGCAGACTGGCGGCTCTGGCGGCTCCGTGCAGACTGTCGGCTCTGGCGGATCCTTGCAGACTGGCGGCTCTGGCGGCTCCTTCCAGACTGGCGGCTTTGGCGGCTCCTTGCAGACTGGCGGCTCTGGCGGCTCCTTGCAGACTGGCGGCTCTGGCGGCTCCTTGCAGACTGGCGGCTCTGGCGGCTCTGGACAGGCGGGAGACTCTAGCAGCTCTGGACAGGCGGGATACTATAGCAGCTCTGGACAGACTCTAGCAGCTCTGGACAGGCGGGAGACTCTAGTAGCTCTGGACAGGCGGGAGACTCTAGCAGCTCTGGACAGGCGGGAGCACCCGTAAGGATGAGAGACAGAGAGACAGCCTGGTGCGGGGGGCTGCCACCGGAGGGCTGGTGCGTGGAGGTGGTACTGGATAGACCGGACCGTGCAGGCGCACTGGAGCTCTTGAGCACCGAGCCTGCCCAACCTTACCTGGTTGAATGCTCCCGGTCGCCCTGCCAGTGCGGCGAGGTGGAATAGCCTGCACTGGGCTGTGCTGGCGAACCGGGGACACCATGCGTAAGGCTGGTGCCATGTGTGCCGGCCCAAGGAGACGCATTGGAGACCAGATGCGTAGAGCCGGCTTCATGGCACCTTGCTCGATGCCCACTCTAGCCCAGCTGATACGAGGAGCTGGTATGTACCGCACCGGGCTATGCACCCGCACTGGGGACACCATGCGCTCCACAGCATAACACGTTGCCTGCCCGGTCTCTCTCGCTCTCCGGTAAGCACAGGAAGTTGGCGCAGGTCTCCTACCTGGCTTCGCCACACTCCATGTGTGCCCCCCCAAGACATTTTTGGGTCTGCCTCTCGGGCTTCCTTGCCAGCCGTGTTCCCTCAAATCGCTGGCTCCTCTCTCCGGCTGCATCCGCTCTCCTAGCTGCCTCCACCTGTTCCCATGGGAGGCGATCCCTTCCAGCCAGGATCTCCTCCCATGTGTAGCAACCCTTGCCGTTCAAAACATCCTCCCATTTCCTGCCTCTCCTGCTGCTTCTGCTGCTGCCTGTTACCACGTCGCTTGGTCCTTGGTTGATGGGTGGTTCTGTAACGGTTTTCTTCCGATGAAGGAGAGGAGGACCAAAAAATGCTGCGTAGAACACACACAACATAGAATGCCCACCCAGCTCACGTCCTGACCAACACTAAAACAAAGAAAACACAAAATAACTATGGTCAGAACATGACAATGTGACTACCATTATTCCTGAATGTCTGTCTAGGTTTTTGTTCCAAGTAGGCTTGGTCGGAGGAATGTGGATTTTCCTGCTCATTTCCTTGTTCTAAACGTGCCTGATTTTGCTATGTGTTCTATTGTGTAGTTAGTTGTCTAGTTACTCAATATGTACATGTCATTTCCTACGTCAGTGCCTGCTCGCATTCAAAACTGAACGTTCGAACGTTACTTCCCTAACAACATACTGGTGATTCATTGTGTGTCTGTGTCAGTCACACAGAACAGAGTTCTTGTTCAATGTGTGTTGTGCTGTGTTTGTGCGAACGCCAACCTGTACGACAGGCTCTCAGATCCCCAAGATACGAGGTAAGAGTGTGTGAGACCTTTACTCACTTCCTCCATCCCTCCATTTCCTCTCTCCCTCTGTCCATCAATTCCATCTCCCCTTATCTGATCAATCCTGGACAGAAATCGAATCGAATGTAGCTGCTGAACCCTTAAATGTAGGAAGCAGAGAAAAGAGAGGGGAAGAGAGAATAATTATATTATTTACAGTGACAAACAAGATTAACAACTGAGCCTTCAGCTGCAGTTATACAGTAATAGTGCAGTGTGTGTGTGTGTGTGTGTGTGTGTGTGTGTGTGTGTGTGTGTGTGTGTGTGTGTGTGTGTGTGTGTGTGTGTGTGTGTGTGTGTGTGTGTGTGTGTGTGTGTGTGTGTGTGTGTGTGCAGATGGGTGCAAGTGTGTGTGTGAGACACTGTTGGCCCGTGTACTTGTTCTATTAAACCTCCTCGTAATAAAACTGTAACTGAACCCAATTACAAAAAGCTATTTACCTTTATTTAACTGGGCAAGTCATTTAAAAACAATTTCTTGTTTTCAATGACGGCCTACCAGGGAACAATGGGTTCACTAGCTTGTTCATGGGCAGAACAACAGATTTTTACCTTATCTGCTCAGGGATTCAATCTTGCAACATTCCAGTTACCAGTCCAACAGGCTAACCACTAGGCTACCTGCCATCCCAGCATGCACTGTATAAAAAATACATATTCAAATTGGAAAAATTAAAATATGCATTCAAAGTTGGGTTCACAAATGGGTCGGTAAGGTTGCGTATTTTGGGGAATGTCCTATGAGCTAAGAGACAGGATTGTGTTGAGGAACAGATCTGTGGAAGGGTAGCAGCACCGACAGTCACACAACGTAATACAAACAAGCAGTCATACAGCATAATACAGACAAGCAGTCATACAGCGTAATACAGACAAGCAGTCATACAGCGTAATACAGACAATCAGTCATACAGCGTAATACAGTCTAGCAATAATAAAACACTGTAGTCATACGGCATAGCAATCATACAGATAATAATTTATACAGCCTAATACAGACAAGCAGTCATACAGCCTAATACAACCTAGAAGCCACACAGCCTAGCAGTCATGCAGCCTAGCAGTCATGCAGCCTAGCAGTCATGCAGCGTAACAGCCATACAGCCTAGCAGCCATACAGCCTAGCAGTCATACAGTCTAGCAGTCATACAGCCTTGCAGTCATACAGTCAAGCAGTCATACAGCCTAGCAGTCATATAGCCTTGCAGTCATACAGTCTAGCAGTCATACAGCCTAACAGTCATACAACCTAGCAGTCATAAAGCCTTGCAATCATACAGCCTTGCAGTCATACAGCCTAGCAGTCATACAGCCTTGCAGTCATACAGTCTAGCAGTCATACAGCCTAGCAGTCATACAGCCTTGCAGTCATACAGCCTAGCAGTCATACAGCCTAGCAGTCATATAGCCTAACAGTCATACATCCTAGCAGTCATACAGCCTAATACAGCCTAGCAGTCATACAGCCTAGCAGTCATACAGTCTAGCAGTCATACAGCCTAGCAGTCATACAGCCTAGAAGTCATACAGCCTAATACAGCCTAGCAGTCACACAAACTAGCAGCCATACAGTCTAATACAACCTAGCAGTCATACAGCCTAACAGTCATACAGGCTAACAGTCATACAGCCTAACAGTCATACAGTTTAGCAGTCATACAACCTAACAGTCATACAGTCTAGCAGTCATACAGCCTAACAGTCATACAGTCTAACAGTCATACAGCCTAGCAGTCATACAGCCTAGCAGTCATACAGCATAGCAATCATACAGCATAGCAATCATACTGATTAGCATGTATACAGCCTAATAGAGCCTATCAGTCATGCAGCCTAATATAGCCTAGTAGTCACACAGCCTTGCAGTCATGCAGCGTAGTAGTCATACAGCCTTGTTGTCATGCAGCCTAGCAGTCATACAGCCTAACAGTCATACAGGCTAACAGTCATACAGCCTAACAGTCATACAGTCATACAGCCTAATACAGCCTAGCAGTCACACAAACTAGCAGCCATACAGTCTAATACAACCTAGCATTAATATAGCCTTGCAGTCACACAGCCTAGCAGTCTTACAGCCTAGCAGTCATACTGTCTAACAGTCATACAGTCTAGCAGTCATACAGCCTAGCAGTCATACAGCCTAGCAGTCACACAGCCTAGCAGTCATACAGCCTTGCAGTCATACAGCCTATCAGTCATATTCCCTAGTAGTCATACAACCTAATACAGCCTAACAGTCATAAAGTCTAGCAGTCATACATCCTAGCAGTCATACAGCCTAATAAAGCCTAGCAGTCATACAGCCTAATACAGCCTAGCAGTCATACAGCCTAGCAGTCATACAGCATAACACAGCCTAGCAGTCATACAGCCTAATATAGCCTTGCAGAAATGCAGCCTAGCAATCACACAGCCTAGCAGTCATGCAGACTAATACAGCCTAGCATTCATACAACCTAATACAGCCTAACATTACTACAGCCCAGCAGTATTCAGGCTAGCAGTCATACAACCTAGCAGTCGTACAACCTAGCAGTCACACAGCCTAGCAGTCATTCAGCCTAGCAGTCATACAACCTAGCAGTCATACAACCTAGCAGTCATACAACCTAGCAGTCAAACATCCTAGTAGTCATACAGCCTAATACATCCAAGCAGTCATACAACCTAGCAGTCATACAACATAGCAGTCATACAGCCTGGCAGTCATACAACCTAGCAGTCATACAACCTAGCAGTCATACAACCTAGCAGTCAAACAACCTAGCAGTCACACAGCCTAATACATCCTAGCAGTCATACAGCCTAGAAGTCATGCAGTCTGATACAACCTAGCAGTAACACAGCCTAGAATTCATACAGCCTAGCTGTAACATAGATGAGCAGTCATACAGCCTAATACATTCAAGCAGTCATACAGCATAATACAGCCTAGCAGTCATACAGCATAATACAGCCTAGCAGTCATACAGCATAGCAATCATACAGCATAGCAATCATACTGATTAGCATGTATACAGCCTAATAGAGCCTATCAGTCATGCAGCCTAATATAGCCTAGTAGTCACACAGCCTTGCAGTCATGCAGCGTAGTAGTCATACAGCCTTGTCGTCATGCAGCCTAGCAGTCATACAGCCTAACAGTCATACAGGCTAACAGTCATACAGCCTAACAGTCATACAATCTAGCAGTCATACAACCTAACAGTCATACAGTCTAGCAGTCATACAGCCTAACAGTCATACAGTCTAACAGTCATACAGCCTAGCAGTCATACAACCTAACAGTCATACAGTCTAGCAATAATACAGCCTAACAGTCATACAGCCTAACAGTCATACAGCCTGGCAGTCATACAGCCTAATACAGCCTTGCCGTCATGCAGCCTGGCAGTCATACATCCCAGCAGTCATACAGTCTAGCAGTCATACAGCCTAGCAGTCATACAGCCTAACAGTCATACAGCCTAACAGTCATACAGCCTATCAGTCATACAGTCTAGCAGTCATACAACCTAACAGTCATACAACCTAGCAGTCATACAGCCTAGCAGTCATACAGCCTAATACAGCCTTGCAGTCATACAGCCTAATACAGTCTAGCAGTCATACAGCCTTATACAGCCTAGCGGTCATACATCCTAGCAGTCATACAGCCTACTAGTCATACAGTCTAGCAGTCATACAGCCTAACAGTCACACAGTCTAATACAGCCTTGGAGTCCTACAGCCTAATACAGTCTAGCAGTCATACAGCATTATACAGCCTAGCAGTCATACAGCCTAATACAGTCTAGCAGTCAAACAGCCTAATACAGTCTAGCAGTCATACAGCCTAATGCAGACTTGCAGTCATATAGCCTAATACAGTCTAGCAGTCATACAGCCTTATACAGCCTAGCAGTCATACAGCCTAATACAGTCTAGCCGTCATACTGCCTAATACAGTCTAGCAGTCATACAGCCTAGCAGTCATACAGCCTAACAGTCATACAGTCTAATACAGCCTTGCAGTCATACAGCCTAATACAGTCTAGCAGTCATACAACCGTATACAGCCTAGCAGTCATACGGCCTAATACAGTGTAGCAGTCATACAGCCTAATACAGTCTAGCAGTCATACAACCTAGCAGTCATACAACCTAGCAGTCATACAGCCTGGCAGTCATACAACCTAGCAGTCATACAACCTAGCAGTCATACAACCTAGCAGTCAAACAACCTAGCAGTCACACAGCCTAATACATCCTAGCAGTCATACAGCCTAGAAGTCATGCAGTCTAATACAACCTAGCAGTAACACAGCCTAGAATTCAAACAGCCTAGCTGTAACATAGATGAGCAGTCATACAGCCTAATACATTCAAGCAGTCATACAGCATAATACAGCCTAGCAGTCATACAGCATAATACAGCCTAGCAGTCATACAGCATAGCAATCATACAGCATAGCAATCATACTGATTAGCATGTATACAGCCTAATAGAGCCTATAATTCATGCAGCCTAATATAGCCTAGTAGTCACACAGCCTTGCAGTTATGCAGCGTAGTAGTCATACAGCCTTGTCGTCATGCAGCCTAGCAGTCATACAGCCTAACAGTCATACAGGCTAACAGTCATACAGCCTAACAGTCATACAGTCTAGCAGTCATACAACCTAACAGTCATACAGTCTAGCTGTCACGTAATATCAAGGTGGGTGGAATCAGGCGCAGAGAGCAGGTTACAGTGAGTCGATAGTTTTTTATTCTCCGGAAACCAAACACGGTCAACCCAAATATACAGGGTGAAATAATCCAACACAGGATCAAAATATTATCGGAGAAAATAACACACACGTATTAACCCAAAATACATGAATCCAAAACAATCCCGCACAAAACAAGGGCGGGACAACCTACTACATATAAGGACGTCAATTAAACTAAAATACACACAGGTGAAACTAATAAGACAAAACCAACAGACAAACGAAAAAGGGATCGGTGGTGGCTAGTAGGACGGTGACGACGACCGCCGAGCACCGCCCGAACAGGCAGGAGAGCCAACCTCGGCGGAAGTCGTGACAGTACCCCCCCCCTGACGCGCGGCCCCCGCAGCGCGCCGCCACCGTCCTCGAGGACGACCCGGAGGACGAGGTGCTGGGCGATCCGGGTGGAGGCGGTGGAAATCTCTCAGGAGAGAAGGGTCCAAAATATCCCTCACCGGAACCCAGCATCTCTCCTCCGGACCGTACCCCTCCCAGTCCACGAGGTACTGTAGGCCCCCCACCCGGCGTCTCGAATCCAGAATGCCCCGAACTGTGTACGCCGGGGACCCCTCGATGTCCAGGGGGGGCGGAGGGACCTCAGGCACCTCACCTTCTTGCAGGGGACCAGCCACCACCGACCGGCCTGAGGAGAGACACATGAAACGAGGGGTTAATACGGTAATACCTAGGAAGTTGTAACCTGTAACACACCTCGTTTATTCTCCTCAGGACTTTGAACGGCCCCACACACTGCGGCCCCAGCTTCCGACAGGGCAGGCGGAGGGACAGGTTTCGGGTCGAGAGCCAGACCCTGTCCCCCGGTGCAAACACGGGGGCCTCACTGCGGTGCTGGTCAGCGCTCCTCTTCTGCCGTTCGCCCGCTAACCGTAGTGAGTCCTGAACGGCCTTCCAGGTGTCCTTGGAGCGCTGTACCCATTCCTCCACCGCAGGAGCCTCGGTCTGGCTCTGATGCCATGGGGCCAGGACCGGCTGGTAACCTAACACACACTCAAAAGGAGACAAGTTAGTTGAGGAGTGGCGTAGGGAGTTCTGAGCTAGTTCAGCCCAGGGAACATACCTTGCCCACTCACCAGGCCGGTCCCGGCAATAGGACCGCAGAAACCTGCCCACATCTTGGTTTACGCGCTCCACCTGCCCATTACTCTAGGGGTGAAAACCTGAGGTTAAGCTGACCGAGACCCCCAGTCTCTCCATAAACGCCCTCCATACTCTGGACGTGAATTGGGGACCCCGATCAGAAACGATGTCCTCAGGCACCCCATAGTGCCGGAAGACATGGGTAAACAAGGCCTCAGCAGTCTGCAGGGCCGTAGGGAGACCGGGCAACGGGATGAGACGACAGGACTTAGAAAACCGGTCCACAACGACCAGGATCGTAGTACTTCCCTGGGACGGGGGAAGGTCGGTAAGAAAGTCCACCGATAAGTGTGTCCACGGCCGTTGTGGAACGGGGAGGGGTTGTAATTTCCCTCTAGGCAGGTGCCGAGGAGCCTTGCTCTGAGCACACACTGAGCAGGAGGAGACATAAAATCTCACGTCTTTAGCTAGCGTGGGCCACCAGTATCTCCCTCTCAGACTCCGCACTGTCCTCTCGATGCCAGGATGACCCGAGGAGGGGAGAGTATGAGCCCACCGAATCAGCTTGTCCCGGACCCCCCTCGGTACGTACTGAGTTCCCACTGGACAGTTGGGAGGGGCCTGCTCTGACCGTGAGGCCTCCTCTATCTCCGCGTCCACCTCCCATACCACCGGTGCCACGAGACATGACGGTGAAATGATGGGAGCTGGCTTAACGGGCCGCTCCTCGGTATCATAGAGGCGGGACAGCGCGTCGGCTTTGGTGTTTTGGGAGCCTGGCCGGTATGAGAGGGTAAACCGGAACCTGGTAAAAAACATGGCCCATCTAGCCTGACGTGGATTTAGTCTCTTCGCTGCCCGGATATACTCGAGATTACGATGGTCAGTCCAGATGAGAAAGGGGTGTTTAGCCCCCTCAAGCCAATGTCTCCACACCTTCAGAGCCTTGACTACAGCTAACAACTCCCGGTCCCCCACATCATAGTTTCGCTCCGCTGGGCTGAGCTTGCTCGAAAAGAAAGCACAAGGGCGAAGCTTGGGTGGCACGCCCGAGCGTTGGGACAGCACGGCTCCGACCCCAGCCTCGGACGCATCCACCTCCACTATGAACGCTAAAGAGGGGTCCGGATGCGCCAACACAGGCGCATTGGTGAACAGCTCCTTCAAACGAGTGAATGCTCTGCCCGCCTCTGCTGACCAGCGCAAGCGCACCGGTCCTCCCTTCAGCAGCGAGGTGATGGGAGCAGCCACCTGACCAAAACCCTGGATAAACCTCCGGTAGTAATTGGCAAACCCTAAAAACCGCTGCACCTCTTTCACCGTGGTCGGAGTCGGCCAATTACGCACGGCTGTAACGCGGTCATCCTCCATCACCACCCCAGAGGTGGAAATACGATATCCCAGGAAGGAAACGGACTACTTGAAAAACTCACATTTCTCCGCCTTGCAATACAGGTCATGCTCCAGCAGTCGCCCAAGTACCTTACGCACCAGAGACACATGCGCCGCGCGTGTGGCAGAATAGATCAAGATGTCATCGATGTACACTACCACTCCCTGCCCGAGCAGGTCTCGGAGAATTTCGTCTACGAAGGATTGGAAGACGGCTGGAGCATTCTTCAACCCGTATGGCATGACGCGGTACTCATAATGACCAGATGTAGTACTAAATGCAGTTTTCCACTCATCTCCTCCCCGGATACGCACCAGATTATACGCGCTCCTCAGGTCCAGTTTTGTGAAGAAGCGCGCCCCGTGAAATGATTCCACCGCCGTAGCGATGAGAGGTAGTGGGTAACTAAACCCCACTGTGATGGAATTTAGACCTCTATAATCAATGCACGGACGCAGACCTCCATCCTTCTTCTTCACAAAAAAGAAGCTTGAGGAGACGGGTGATGCGGAGGGCCGAATGTACCCCTGTCTCAGCGATTCAGCAACGTATGTTTCCATCGCTACCGTCTCCTCCTGGGACAATGGATACACGTGACTCCTAGGAAGTGCAGCGTTCTCCAGAAGGTTTATCACGCAGTCCTCTCGACGATGAGGTGGTAATTGGGTCGCCTTCCTTTTACTGAAGGCGATAGCCAAATCGGCATATTCAGAGGGAATGCGCACGGTGGAGACTTGGTCTGGACTCTCCACCGTAGTCGCACCAACGGCAACTCCTCTACACCTACCTGAACACTCCTCTGACCACCCCTTAAGAGCCCCCTGTCGCCAGGAAATCACCGGATTGTGTTGAGCTAACCAGGAAACCCCCAACACCACTGGAAACGCAGGTGAATCTATAAGGAACAGACTAATCTGCTCCTTATGATCCCCCTGCGTTACCATGTCCAGTGGCACCGTAGCCTCCCTAATCACTCCTGACCCTAATGGTCGGCTATCTAAGGAGTGCACGGGGAAGGGTTGGTCTAACGACACCAGGGGAATCCCTAGCCTTAACGCAAGCCCACGATCCATGAAATTCCCAGCTGCGCCTGAATCGACTAGCGCCTTATGCTGTAGAGAGGGGAAAAACCCAGGGAAAGAAGTCAATACATACACATGACCGACAGGAGGCTCTGGGTGAGTCTGGTGCTTACTCACCTGGGGTGATCGAGCAGTGCTCCGCCTGCCATCCCGACTCCCAGACGAGTTCCTCCAGCACCGGTCTGACGTGTGCCCTCGTCGACCACAACTGGTGCAGGAGGACACTCCTCCTCCGGTCCCCCTCGAAGCTGCCCCTCCTAATTCCATAGGGATAGGGGCAGGAGGGCTGGGAAGTGGAAACGACAGGGCCTGATCCGAACGCCCGCGGGCAGCCAGCAGATTGTCGAGACGGATAGCCAAGTCAATGAGCTCATCCAGTGTGCAGGTGGTGTCCCGACATGCCAGCTCCCTGCGGACGTCCTCCCTGAGACTGCATCTGAAATGATCGACCAAGGCCCTGTCGTTCCATCCTGCTCCTGCGGCCAAGGTCCTGAACTCCAGAGCGAAGTCCTGTGCGCTCCTCGTCTCCTGCCGCAGGTGGAACAGCCGTTCACCCGCCGCCCGACCCTCTGGTGGATGGTCAAAAACAGCTCGGAATCGGCGGGTGAACTCTGGGTAATTATCCCTCGCCGAGTCCGGACCACTCCACACTGCGTTGGCCCACTCGAGGGCTCGCCCAGTCAAGCAGGAGACGAGGGCGCTCACACTCTCCTCTCCAGAGGGAGCAGGACGCACGGTAGCCAGGTATAGTTCCAGTTGAAGGAGGAAACCCTGGCACCCAGCCGCCGTTCCGTCATACTCCCGTGGGAGTGTCAACCGAAGAGCCCCGGAGCCCGATGTGGTCGCAGGAACAGGAGGTGCTGGAGAAGGGGGTGCTAGCGATGATGTGGGAAGACCACTCCTCTCCCATCGATCCATCCTCTCCATCATTTGGTCCATGGCAGAACCAATCCGATGAAGCACGCTGGTGTGGTGGAGGACTCTCTCCTCCATCGATGGGAGAGGAGACGCGGCTGCTCCTGCTGATTCCATGGGTGGTGCGGGATTCTGTCACGTAATATCAAGGTGGGTGGAATCAGGCGCAGAGAGCAGGTTACAGTGAGTCGATAGTTTTTTATTCTCCGGAAACCAAACACGGTCAACCCAAATATACAGGGTGAAATAATCCAACACAGGATCAAAATATTATCGGAGAAAATAACACACACGTATTAACCCAAAATACATGAATCCAAAACAATCCCGCACAAAACAAGGGCGGGACAACCTACTACATATAAGGACGTCAATTAAACTAAAATACACACAGGCGAAACTAATAAGACAAAACCAACAGACAAACGAAAAAGGGATCGGTGGTGGCTAGTAGGACGGTGACGACGAACGCCGAGCACCGCCCGAACAGGCAGGAGAGCCAACCTCGGCGGAAGTCGTGACACTAGCAGTCATACAGCCTAACAGTCATACAGTCTAACAGTCATACAGCCTAGCAGTCATACAACCTAACAGTCATACAGTCTAGCAATAATACAGCCTAACAGTCATACAGCCTAACAGTCATACAGCCTGGCAGTCATACAGCCTAATACAGCCTTGCCGTCATGCAGCCTAGCAGTCATACATCCCAGCAGTCATACAGTCTAGCAGTCATACAGCCTAGCAGTCATACAGCCTATCACTCATACAGTCTAGCAGTCATACAACCTAACAGTCATACAACCTAGCAGTCATACAGCCTAGCAGTCATACAGCCTAATACAGCCTTGCAGTCATACAGCCTAATACAGTCTAGCAGTCATACAGCCTTATACAGCCTAGTGGTCATACATCCTAGCAGTCATACAGCCTACTAGTCATACAGTCTAGCAGTCATACAGCCTAACAGTCCTAACAGTCAACCTAACAGTCATACAACCTAGCAGTCATACAGCCTAACAGTCATACAGTCTAATACAGCCTTGGAGTCCTACAGCCTAATACAGTCTAGCAGTCATACAGCATTATACAGCCTAGCAGTCATACAGCCTAATACAGTCTAGCAGTCAAACAGCCTAATACAGTCTAGCAGTCATACAGCCTAATGCAGACTTGCAGTCATGTAGCCTAATACAGTCTAGCAGTCATACAGCCTTATACAGCCTAGCAGTCATACAGCCTAATACAGTCTAGCCGTCATACAGCCTAATACAGTCTAGCAGTCATACAGCCTAGCAGTCATACAGCGTAACAGTCATACAGTCTAATACAGCCTTGCAGTCATACAGCCTAATACAGTCTAGCAGTCATACACGGTGCAGAGTCAATGTGGATGCTATATACAGGGTGTTACGGTACAGAGTCAATATGGAGGCTATATACAGGGTGTTACGGTACAGAGTCAATGTGGAGGCTATATACAGGGTGTTACGGTACAGAGTCAATGTGGGGACAATATACAGGGTTTTACAGTACAGAGTCAATGTGGAGGCTATATACAGGGTTTTACAGTACAGAGTCAATGTGGAGGCTATATACAGGGAGTACCGGTACAGAGTCAATGTGGAGGTTATATACAGGGGGTACCGGTACAGAGTCAATGTGGAGGCTTTATACAGGGGGTACCGGTACAGAGTCAATGTGCGGGGGCACCAGTTAGTCGAGGTAATTGAGGTAACATATACTGTACATGTGGGTAGTCACTAAAGTGACTTATGCATAGATAATAACAGAGAGTAGCAGCAGTGTAAAAAAGGGTTGAAATCCAAGTTGTGTGGGTAGCCATTTAATTAGATGTTCAGAAGTGATATGGCTTTGCGGTAGAAGCAGTTTAGCAGCCTCTTGGACCTAGACTTGGCGCTCCCCTACCGCTTGCTGTGTGGAGAGAGGACAGTCTATGACTAGGATTGCTGGAGTCTTTGACAATTTTTAGGGCCTTCCTCTGACAACACCTGGAAATGAGGTCCTGGATGGCAGGAAGCTTGGCAGGAAGCTTGGCCTCAGTGATGGACTGGGCCGTACGCACTGCCCTCTGTGGTAACTTTGCGGTCAATGGCCAAGCAGTTGCCATACCAGGCAGTTATGCAACCACCATGCTCTCGATGGTGCGGCTGTAAAACTTTTGAGTATCTGAGGACCCATGCCAAATATTTTCAGTCTCCTGAGGGGGAATAGGTTTCGTCAAGCACTCTTCACGACTGTTTTCGTGTGCTTGGACCATGTCAGTTTGTTGGTGATGTGGACACCAAGGAACGTGAAGCTCTCAACCTGCTCCACTGCAGCCTCGTCGATGAGAATGGGGGCATGCTCTGTCCTCGTTTTCCTGTAGTCCACAATCATCTACTTTGTCTTGATCACGTTGAGGGAGAGGTTGTTATCCTGACACCACACTGCCAGGTCTCTGACCTCCTCCTTAGAAGTTGTCTTGTCATTGTCAGTGATCAGGCCTACCACTGTTGTGTCATCGGCAAACTTAATGATGGTGTTGGGGTCGTGCCTGGCCGTGCAGTCATGAGTGAACAGGGAGTACAGAAGGGGACTGAGCACGCACCCCTGGGGAGCTCCCGCACCACTAAGGGGGCGTGTTAAGGATCAACGTTGCGAATTAATTTGGGCGGCAGGGTCGCCTAGTGGTTAGAGCGTTGGACTAGTAACCGAAAGGTTGCAAGTTCAAATCCCCGAGCTGACAAGGTACAAATCTGTCCTTCAGCCCCTGAACAAATTCTTATTTTCAATGACGTCATTGAAAATAAGAATTTGTTCTTAACTGACTTGCCTAGTTAAATAAAGGTAAAAATAAAAAGTGTTGTTACCTACCCTTACCACTTGGGGTCAACTTGTGAGGAAATTCAGCATCCAGTTGCAGATGGAGGTGTTAGGTCCCAGGGTCCTTAGCTTAATGATGAGCTTTGAGGGCACTCTGGTGTTGAACGCTGAGCTGTAGTCAACGCATAGAATTCTCACATAGGTGTTCCTTTTGTCCAGGTGTGAAAGGGCAGTATGGAGTGCAATAGAGATTGCATCATCTGTGGATCTGTTGGGGCGGTACGCAAATTGATGAATCCAGTGACTGATGTGGTGTGCTCCTCAATGCCATCAGAAGAATCCCAGAAAATATTCCAGTCTGTGCTGCAAAACAGTCCTGTAGCATCTGCTTCATCTGACCACTTTTTTATTGATCGAGTCACTGGTGCTTCCTGCTTTAGTTTCTGTTTGGAAGCAGGAATCAAGATAATATAATTATGGTCAGATTTGCCAAATGGAGGCGTCTCTGTGTGTGGAGTAAAGATGGTATCGAGTTTGTTTTCCCTGGTTGCACATTTAACATGCTGGTAGAAATGAGGTAAAACAGATTTAAGTTTCCCTGCATTAAAGTCCCCGGCCACTAGGAGCGCCGCCTCTGTATGAGCGTTTTCCTGTTTGCTTATGGCTGTGTATATATACAGCTCTTTGAGTGAAGGTCTTAGTGCCAACATCAGTTTGTGGTGGTAAATAGACAGCTACGAAGAATATAGATAAAAAAAAACTATCTTGGTATATAGGAGTATCTCATGATAACATGTAGACCACACTAACTCGGGTGAGCAAAACCCATGAGACTTCCTTTGACATTGTGCACCAGTTGTATAAAAATATACATAGACCCTCACCCCTTGTCGTACCAAATGCTGCTGTTCTTTCCTGCCGTTACAGTGTAAAATCCGCCATCTGTATGTTATTCATGTCGTCGTTCAGCCACGACTCAGTGAAACATAAGAAATTACAGCTTTTAATATCCCGTTGGTAGGATATATATGATATAAGTGCTTGTAGTTCATCCACTTTATTATCCAACGATTGTACGTTGGCAAAGAGTACCTATGGTAAAGGCAGATTAGCAGCTCGCCGCCGTATCCTCACAAGGCACCCCGACCTCCTTCTGCGATATCTGCGAACGACTGGGATGAGGGCCTTCTCGGGTGTCTGGAGTAAATCCCTCTCGTCCGACTCGTTAAAGACACATTCTTCATCCAGTTCAAGGTGAATAATCACCCTTCTGATGTCCAGTAGTTTCCGTTCATAAGAGACGGTATCACCTACATTATGTACGAAATAAGTTACAAACAATGCAGAAAAAATGAATCAAATAGCATAGTTGGATCAGAGCCCATAAAATGGCAGTGATCCCCTCCATTACTGTTATTAATACTCTACCATTACTGTAATTATTACTGCACCATTACTGTTATTATTACTGTACCATTATTGTTATTATTACTGTACCATTACTGTAATTATTACTGCACCATTACTGTTATTATTACTCTACCATTACTGTTATTATTACTGTACCATTACTGCACCATTACTGTACCATTACTGTTATTATTACCGTACCATTACTGTACCATTACTGTTATTATTACTGTACCATTACTGTAATTATTACTCTACCATTACTGTAATTATTACTGCACCATTACTGTTATTATTACTGTACCATTACTGTTATTATTACTGTACCATTACTGTAATTATTACTGCACCATTACTGTTATTATTACCGTACCATTACTGTTATTATTACTGTACCATTACTGCTAGGCTATATGACAGCTAGGCTGTATGACTGCTGGGCTGTATGACTGCTAGGCTGTATTAGGCTGTGTGACTGCTAGGCTATATGACAGCTAGGCTGTATTAGGCTGTGTGACTGCTAGGCTATATGACAGCTAGGCTGTATTAGGCTGTGTGACTGCTAGGCTATATGACAGCTAGGCTGTATTAGGCTGTATGACTGCTAGGCTGTATTAGGCTGTATGACTGCTAGACTGTATTAGGCTGTATGTCTGCTAGACTGTATTAGGCTGTATGACTGCAAGGCTGTATTAGGCTGTGTGACTGCTAGGCTATATGACAGCTAGGCTCTATGACTGCTGGGCTGTATGACTGCTAGGCTGTATGACTGCTAGGTTGTATAAGCTTTACGACTGCTAGCCTGTATGACTGCTAGGCTGCATGACTGCTAGGTTGTATGACTGCTGGGCTGTATGACTGCTAGGCTGAATACTGCTGGGCTGTAGTAATGTTAGGCTGTATTAGGTTGTATGAATGCTAGGCTGTATTGTGCTGTATGACTGCTAGTCTGTATGACTGCTAGGCTGTATTTCGGCCAGGCTGAGTTAGGCTGTATGACTGCTACTTCGTATTAGGCTGTATGACATTATTACTGGTAGACTGTATTAGTCTTTTTTAGGCTGTATGACTTTGGCTGTATTACTGGTAGACTGTATTAGTATTTTTAGGCTGTATGACTGCTAGGGTGTATGACTGCTAGGCTGGTTTAGGCTGTATGACTGCTAGGGTATATGACAGTTAGAATTTTCTAGGCTGTATGACTGCTAGGGTGTATGCCTGTTAGGCTGGTTTAGGCTGTATGACTGCTAGGGTATATGACTGTTAGGATTTTTTAGGCTGTATGACTGTTAGGGTGTATGACTGCTAGGCTGGTTTAGGCTGTATGACTGCTAGGGTATATGACTGTTAGGATCTTTTAGGCTGTGTGACTGCTAGGGTGTATGCCTGTTAGGCTGTTTAAGGTTGTTTGACTGCTAGACTGTATTTGTCTGTTTTAGGCTGTATGGCTGCTAGGGTGTATGACTGTCCGGATTTTTTAGGCTGTATGGCTGCAAGGCTGTATTGTGCTGTATGACTGCTAGTCTGTATGACTGCTAGGCTGTATGACTGCTAGGCTGCACGACTGCTAGACTGTATTTGTCTGTTTTAGGCTGTATGACTGTTAGGGTGTATGACAGCTAGGCTGTATGATTGCTAGGCTGTATGACTGCTAGTCTGTATGACTGATAGACCGTATGACTGCAAGTCTGTATTGTGCTGTATGACTGCTATGCTGTATGACTGCTAGACTATTAGTCTGTTTTAGGCTGTATGACTGTTAGGGTGTATGACTGCTAGGCTGGTTTAGGCTGTATGACTGCTAGGGTATATGACTGTTAGGATTTTTTAGGCTGTGTGACTGCTAGGGTGTATGCCTGTTAGGCTGTTTAAGGTTGTTTGACTGCTAGACTGTATTAGTCTGTTTTAGGCTGTATGGCTGCTAGGGTGTATGACTGTCAGGATTTTTTAGGCTGTATGGCTGCAAGGCTGTATTGTGCTGTATGGCTGCAAGGCTGTATTGTGCTGTATGGCTGCAAGGCTGTATTGTGCTGTATGACTGCTAGTCTGTATTATTGCTAGTCTGTATGACTGCTAGGCTGTATGACTGCTAGACTGTATTAGTCTGTTTTAGGCTGTATGACTGTTAGGGTGTATGACTGCTAGGGTGTATGACTGCTAGGCTGTATGACTACTAGGGTGTATGACTGGTAGGCTGTATGACTACTTGGGTGAATGACTGTTAGGGTGTATGACTGCTAGGCTGTATGACTGCTAGGCTGTATGACTGTTAGGGTGTATGACTACTAGGGTGAATGACTGCTAGGGTGTATGACTGCTCAACCTATATTAGGCTGTATGACTGCTAGGCTGTATGACTGCTAGACTGTATGACTGTTATGACCTCTTCATCCCTACCTTCCTGTCTCCATCCCTACCTTCCACTCTCCATCCCTACCTTCCTCTCTCCATCCCTACCTTCCTCTCTCCATCCCTACCTTCCTTTCTCCATCCCTACCTTCCTCTCTCCATCCCTTCCTTCCTCTCTCCATCCCTACCTTCCTCTCTCCATTCCTACCTTCCTCTCTCCATCCTTACCTTCCTCTCTCCATCCCTACCTTCCTTCTCAATCCCTACCATCCTCTCTCCATCCCTACCTTCCTCTCTCCATCCCTACCTTCCTCTCTCCATCCCTCCATCCCTTGCTCCATCCCTACCTTCATCCCTACCTTCCTCTCTCCATCCCTACCTTCCTCTCTCCATCCCTGCCTTCATCCATCCATTCCTCTTCAGGTGAAATAGGAGCTTTCCAATATTGTGGAGAATGTTTACGGTGAAGATGTGAGTTGACTAGGAGAACCAAAAACAGCATTCTATTTTAGTGCTCCCTAAGGCTCTGATTTCAAATCAACAGTGAATCAATTCTTTAACTTTAAAAAATC
>NC_092162.1:3439573-3617073 GCF_045791955.1 Oncorhynchus clarkii lewisi | reverse complement strand
TAGGTGAATTCAGAAAGCTGATTGAGGACCTTACTGATACATGTGCTGTTATGGTGTCTCTAGGTGAATTCAGAAAGCTGATTGAGGACCTTACTACTGATGAGTGTGCTGTTATGGTGTCTCTAGGTGAATTCAGAAAGCTGATTGAGGACCTTACTACTGATACATGTGCTGTTAAGCTGATTGAGGACCTTACTACTGATGAGTGTGCTGTTATGGTGTCTCTAGGTGAATTCAGAAAGCTGATTGAGGACCTTACTACTGATGAGTGTGCTGTTATGGTGTCTCTAGGTGAATTCAGAAAGCTGAATGAGGACCTTACTACTGATGAGTGTGCTGTTATGGTGTCTCTAGGTGAATTCAGAAAGCTGATTGAGGACCTTACTACTGATGAGTGTGCTGTTATGGTGTCTCTAGGTGAATTCAGAAAGCTGATTGAGGACCTTACTACTGATACAGTGTGCTGTTATGGTGTCTCTAGGTGAATTCAGAAAGCTGATTGAGGACCTTACTACTGATGAGTGTGCTGTTATGGTGTCTCTAGGTGAATTCAGAAAGCTGATTGAGGACCTTACTACTGATGAGTGTGCTGTTATGTGTCTGGTGAATTCAGAAAGCTGATTGAGGACCTTACTACTGATGAGTGTGCTGTTATGGTGTCTCTAGGTGAATTCAGAAAGCTGATTGAGGACCTTACTACTGATGAGTGTGCTGTTATGGTGTCTCTAGGTGAATTCAGAAAGCTGATTGAGGACCTTACTACTGATACATGTGCTGTTATGGTGTCTCTAGGTGAATTCAGAAAGCTGATTGAGGACCTTACTACTGATGAGTGTGCTGTTATGGTGTCTCTAGGTGAATTCAGAAAGCTGATTGAGGACCTTACTACTGATGAGTGTGCTGTTATGGTGTCTCTAGGTCCATTCAGAAAGCTGATTGAGGACCTTACTACTGATGAGTGTGCTGTTATGGTGTCTCTAGGTGAATTCAGAAAGCTGATTGAGGACCTTACTACTGATGAGTGTGCTGTTATGGTGTCTCTAGGTGAATTCAGAAAGCTGATTGAGGACCTTACTACTGATGAGTGTGCTGTTATGGTGTCTCTAGGTGAATTCAGAAAGCTGATTGAGGACCTTACTAGTGATGAGTGTGCTGTTATGGTGTCTCTAGGTGAATTCAGAAAGCTGATTGAGGACCTTACTAGTGATGAGTGTGCTGTTATGGTGTCTCTAGGTGAATTCAGAAAGCTGATTGAGGACCTTACTACTGATACATGTGCTGTTATGGTGTCTCTAGGTGAATTCAGAAAGCTGATTGAGGACCTTACTACTGATGAGTGTGCTGTTATGGTGTCTCTAGGTGAATTCAGAAAGCTGATTGAGGACCTTACTACTGATGAGTGTGCTGTTATGGTGTCTCTAGGTGAATTCAGAAAGCTGATTGAGGACCTTACTACTGATGAGTGTGCTGTTATGGTGTCTCTAGGTGAATTCAGAAAGCTGATTGAGGACCTTACTACTGATGAGTGTGCTGTTATGGTGTCTCTAGGTGAATTCAGAAAGCTGATTGAGGACCTTACTACTGATGAGTGTGCTGTTATGGTGTCTCTAGGTGAATTCAGAAAGCTGATTGAGGACCTTACTACTGATGAGTGTGCTGTTATGGTGTCTCTAGGTGAATTCAGAAAGCTGATTGAGGACCTTACTACTGATGAGTGTGCTGTTATGGTGTCTGGTGAATTCATGATTGAGGACCTTACTACTGATCTGTTATGGTGTCTCTAGGTGAATTCAGATTGAGGACCTGATGAGTGTGCTGTTATGGTGTCTCTAGGTGAATTCAGAAAGCTGATTGAGGACCTTACTACTGATGAGTGTGCTGTTATGGTGTGCTGTTATGGTGTCTCTAGGTGAATTCAGAAAGCTGATTGAGGACCTTACTACTGATGAGTGTGCTGTTATGGTGTCTCTAGGTGAATTCAGAAAGCTGATTGAGGACCTTACTACTGATGAGTGTGCTGTTATGGTGTCTCTAGGTGAATTCAGAAAGCTGATTGAGGACCTTACTACTGATACATGTGCTGATGAGTGTGCTGTTATATGGTGTCTCTAGGTGAATTCAGAAAGCTGATTGAGGACCTTACTACTGATGAGTGTGCTGTTATGGTGTCTAGGTGAATTCAGAAAGCTGATTGAGGACCTTACTACTGATGAGTGTGCTGTTATGGTGTCTCTAGGTGAATTCAGAAAGCTGATTGAGGACCTTACTACTGATGAGTGTGCTGTTATGGTGTCTCTAGGTGAATTCAGAAAGCTGATTGAGGACCTTACTACTGATGAGTGTGCTGTTATGGTGTCTCTAGGTGAGGTGAATTCAGAAGTGTGCTGTTATGGTGTCTGGTGAATTCAGAAAGCTGATTGAGGACCTTACTACTGATGAGTGTGCTGATTGAGGACCTTATGGTGTCTCTAGGTGAATTCAGAAAGCTGATTGAGGACCTTACTACTGATACATGTGCTGTTATGGTGTCTCTAGGTGAATTCAGAAAGCTGATTGAGGACCTTACTACTGTGAGTGAATTCAGAAAGCTCTAGGTGAATTCAGAAAGCTGATTGAGGACCTTACTACTGATGAGTGTGCTGTTATGGTGTCTCTAGGTGAATTCTGATTGAGGACCTTAGGTGAATTCAGAAAGCTGATTGAGGACCTTACTACTGATGAGTGTGCTGTTATGGTGTCTCTAGGTGAATTCAGAAAGCTGATTGAGGACCTTACTACTGATGAGTGTGCTGTTATGGTGTCTCTAGGTGAATTCAGAAAGCTGATTGAGGACCTTACTACTGATGAGTGTGCTGTTATGGTGTCTCTAGGTGAATTCAGAAAGCTGATTGAGGACCTTACTACTGATGAAAGCTGATTGAGGACCTTATTATTGATACATGTGCTGTTATGGTGTCTCTAGGTGAATTCTGATTGAGGACCTTAAGGTGAATTCAGAAAGCTGATTGAGGACCTTACTACTGATGAGTGTGCTGTTATGGTGTCTCTAGGTGAATTCAGAAAGCTGATTGAGGACCTTACTACTGATGAGTGTGCTGTTATGGTGTCTCTAGGTGAATTCAGAAAGCTGATTGAGGACCTTACTACTGATGAGTGTGCTGTTATGGTGTCTCTAGGTGAATTCAGAAAGCTGATTGAGGACCTTACTACTGATGAGTGTGCTGTTATGGTGTCTCTAGGTGAATTCAGAAAGCTGATTGAGGACCTTACTACTGATGAGTGTGCTGTTATGGTGTCTCTAGGTGAATTCAGAAAGCTGATTGAGGACCTTACTACTGATGAGTGTGCTGTTATGGTGTCTCTAGGTGAATTCAGAAAGCTGATTGAGGACCTTACTACTGATGAGTGTGCTGTTATGGTGTCTCTAGGTGAATTCAGAAAGCTGATTGAGGACCTTACTACTGATGAGTGTGCTGTTATGGTGTCTCTAGGTGAATTCAGAAAGCTGATTGAGGACCTTACTACTGATGAGTGCATTTGTTTTTGATGACCTTATTTTTCTTTCTGCTTGCATTTTGAATTTATATTGATGTGTGTATTGTCTTGATGACCTTATTTTTCTTTCTGCTTGCATTTTGAATTTATATTGATGTGTGTATTGTCTGTAATTTCTGTAATTCAGGGCTCATCTGTAAAAAAAAAAATGACCTTGGTCTCAGTACAACTCCCGGGATAGAACAAAGGTCAAATAAAAGGTTTTTAAAAAATGTAAGCTGAAATAGCACTCTGAGTAAATACACTGGTACAGGGAGACAGGAAACACAGGGATAAATACACTGGTACAGGGAGACAGGAAACACAGGGATAAATACACTGGTACAGAGAGACAGGAAACACAGGGATAAATACACTGGGACAGGGAGACAGGAAACACATGGATAAATACACTGGTACAGAGAGACAGGAAACACAGGGATAAATACACTGGTACAGAGAGACAGGAAACACAGGGATAAATACACTGGTACAGAGAGACAGGAAACACAGGGATAAATACACTGGTACAGAGAGACAGGAAACACATGGATAAATACACTGGGACAGAGAGACAGGAAACACAGGGATAAATACACTGGGACAGAGAGACAGGAAACACAGGGATAAATACACTGGTACAGCGAGACAGGAAACACAGGGATAAATACACTGGGACAGAGAGACAGGAAACACAGGGATAAATACACTGGTACAGAGAGACAGGAAACACAGGGATAAATACACTGGTTCAGAGAGACAGGAAACACAGGGATAAATACACTGGTACAGAGAGACAGGAAACACAGGGATAAATACACTGGTACAGAGAGACAGGAAACACAGGGATAAATACACTGGTACAGAGAGACAGGAAACACAGGGATAAATACACTGGGACAGAGAGACAGGAAACACAGGGATAAATACACTGGGACAGAGAGACAGGAAACACAGGAATAAATACACTGGTACAGAGAGACAGGAAACACAGGGATAAATACACTGGCACAGAGAGACAGGAAACACAGGGGTAAATACACTGGCACAGAGAGACAGGAAACACAGGGATAAATACACTGGGACAGAGAGACAGGAAACACAGGGATAAATACACTGGCACAGAGAGACAGGAAACACAGGGATAAATACACTGGTACAGAGAGACAGGAAACACAGGGATAAATACACTGGTACAGAGAGACAGGAAACACAGGGATAAATACACTGGTACAGAGAGACAGGAAACACAGGGATAAATACACTGGGACAGAGAGACAGGAAACACAGGGATAAATACACTGGGACAGAGAGACAGGAAACACAGGGATAAATACACTGGTACAGAGAGACAGGAAACACAGGGATAAATACACTGGTACAGAGAGACAGGAAACACAGGGATAAATACACTGGTACAGAGAGACAGGAAACACAGGGATAAATACACTGGGGAAAATAAGCGACACCTGGAGGGTGTGGAGACATTAACGAGGACAGGTGAAACAGATCAGGGTGTGACACATAAAGGTATAAATAATGGCACTTAAATAATGTTTACATTTCCTACATTACTCATGTCATAAGTATATACTGTACTCTACACCATCTACTGCATCTTGCCTATGCTGCACGCCAACGCTCACCCATGTATTTATATGTACACACATATTCTTATTCATCCCTTTACATTTGTGTGTATTTGTGAGTATAAGGTAGCTGTCGTGAATTTGTCCGATTACGTTTTAGATATTACTGAATAGTCGAAACTAGAAGCACAAGCATTTCTCTACATTCACATTAACATCTGCTAACCATGTGTATGTGACCAATAAAATGACATTTTTATTTTTATTTGATTTGATTTGGTAGGCCCTAGCTGTGTTTTACTAGTTAAGACAGGTTTTGCCTGATAAGATACTTTTTCTCTTTGAATACTTACATTTAAAGTCAGAAGTTTGTAAATAAATATCAACGCAAGTATCAACGTCATCTTGAAACACCAGCGCTCTGACAATAAATTCAACCACCATTTACACCTTCTCCTGCCTGCTTCCTGCTGAGTCATTGTCCTTCTATAACTTCTACCTATCTGCTTCCTGCTGAATCATTGTCCTTCTATAACGTCTACCTATCTGCTTCCTGCTGAATCATTGTCCTTCTATAACTTCTACCTATCTGCTTCCTGCTGAGTCATTGTCCTTCTTTAATTTCTACCTATCTGCTTCCTGCTGAATCATTGTCCTTCTATAACTTCTACCTATCTGCTTCCTGCTGAATCATTGTCCTTCTATAACTTCTACAAGGTATTACACACAATGACAGCCATCAATAACTTCTACAAGGTTATACACACAAAAACCATCTCAGAGAAATAGGAAATGTCCTCGCAGACAGTCGTTCAGCTTATTTATGCCCTGAGATACAATTTAGCAACGTTTGGTTTTATAAGCAATCAAAGGGTGTCTGCTTCCTTCTCAATCTCTCTCGCTCCATGAAGGTGTTGCAACATTAGTGTTACGTCCCAAATGGCACACTATTCCCTATATAGTGCACTACTTTTGACCAGAGTTGGCACACTATTCCCTATATAGTGCACTACTTTTGACCAGAGTTGGCACACTATTCCCTATATAGTGCACTACTTTTGACCAGAGTTGGCACACTATTCCCTATATAGTGCACTACTTTTGACAAGAGCCCTTAGGGACTATAGAGAATAGGAAGCCAGTTGGGATGAAACACATGGAACAGTAAAGGTTTGGCAGGTAGACGGAGTAATGGAAATGTACCCCACATGTTGGTATATGTGAGCAAGGTACTGTATGGGCGTAAATACACACACAGACAGACACAAAGGCACACACACAATGTTCCCTCCACCCTCCCCCCACACACACAATGTTCCCTCCACCCTCCACCCTCAGGCACACACAATGTTCCCTCCACCCTCCCCCCACACACACAATGTTCCCTCCACCCTCCACCCACACACACATACACGCAATCCTCCCTCCACCCCACCCCCCCCACACACACACAACCCTCCCTCCACCCTCCCCCCACACACACAACCCTCCCCCCACACACAGCCCTCCCCTCCCCCCACACAACCCTCCATCCATCCTCCCCTCCCCACACACACAACCCTCCTTCCACCGTCCCCTCCCCACACACATAACCCTCCCTTCTCCCCCCTGCCTTTTGCCTGCCACCCTGCGGCCTGCCTGCCTACAGCACAGCTTAGAACCTTTTGAGTATCTGAGGACCCATGCCAAATCTTTTCCGTCAACTGAAGGGGAATAGGTTTTGTCGTGGCCTCTTCATGACTGTCTTGGTGTGTTTGGACCACCAAGGGTGGAGGGAGGGTTGTGTTTGTGGGGGGAGGTTGGAGGGAGGGTTGTGTGTGTGGGGAGGGGAGGGTGGAGTGAGGGTTGTGTGTGTGGGGAGGGGAGGGTGGAGGGAGGGTTGTGTGTGTGGGGGGAGGTTGGAGGGAGGGTTGTGTGTGTGGGGAGGGGAGGGTGGAGTGAGGGTTGTGTGTGTGTGTGGGGGGGGGGGTGGAGGGAGTGTTGTGTGTGTGGGAAGGGTGGAGGGAGGTTTGGGTGTGTGGGGGGAGGTTGGAGGGAGGGTTGTCGGCGATCAGGCCTACCACTGTTGTGTAATCTGCAAACTTAATGTTGGAGTCATGCCTGGCCGTGCAGTCATGGGTGAACAGGGAGTACAGGAGGGGACTGAGCACAAACCCCTGAGGGGCCCCTGTGTTGAGGATCAGCGTGGCAGATGTGTTGCTACCTACCCTCATCACCTGTGGGCGGCCCGTCAGGAGGTCCAGGATCCAGTTGCAGAGGGAGGTGTTTAGTCCCAGGATCATTAGCTTGGTGATACTCTTTGAATGCACTATGGTGTTGAACGCTGATCTGTAGTCAATGAATAGCATTCTCACGTAGTTGTTCCATTTGGGTGGGGAAGGGCAGTGTGGAGTCCAATAGAGATTGCATCATCTGTGGATATGTTTGGGCGTTATGCAAATTGGAGTGGGTCTAGGGTTTCTGAGATAATGGTGTTGATGTGAGCCATTACCAGCCTTTCTAAAGCACTTCATGGCTACAGACGTGAGTGCTACGGGTCTGTGGTCATTTAGGCAGGTTACCTTAGTGCTCTTGGGCACAGGGACTATTGTGGTCTGCTTGAAGCGTGTTGGTATTACAGACTCAATCAGGGACTCACATCCTGGTAATCCGTCTGGCCCAGCGGCCTTGTGAATGTTGAGCTGTTTAAAGGTCTTAATCTTGTCAGCTGCGGAGAGAATGATCACACAGTCGTCCGGAACAGCTGAGGATCTCATGTATGCCTCAGTTTTACTTGCCTCGAAGTGAGCATAGACGTGATTTAGCTCATCTGGTGGGCTCGTGCCACTGGGCAGCTCGCGGCTGTGCTTCCCATTTTAGTCCGTAATAGTTTGCAGGCCCTGCCACATGCGACGAGCGTTGGCGCCAGTGTAGTACGATTCAATCTTAGTGCTTTGCCTGTTTGTTGGTTCGTCGGATTTCTTATAAGCTTCCGGGTTAGAGTCCTGCACCTTGAAGGCGGCAGCTCTACCCTTTAGCTCAGTGCAAATGTTGCCTGTAATCCATGGCTTCTGGTTGGGGTATGTACGTACAGTCGCTGTG
Source organism: Oncorhynchus clarkii lewisi (assembly GCF_045791955.1). Lineage (NCBI taxonomy): Eukaryota > Metazoa > Chordata > Actinopteri > Salmoniformes > Salmonidae > Oncorhynchus > Oncorhynchus clarkii. Next base: position 3,608,869 of record NC_092162.1, on the reverse strand, counting down.
GGCACGACATCCTCAATGCACTTATTGATAAAGCCAGTATGTCTATATACAGTGTTGTAACGATGTGCAAATAAGTCAAGTACAAAAGGGAAAATAAATAAACATAAATATTGTTGTTGTTCTTCAACAATTGCCCTTTTCTTTTGGAAACAGGTGACAAACCTTGATGTTGTGATGGCACCATGTGGTATTCCACCCAATAGATATGATAGTTAATCAAATTTGGGTTTGTTTTCAAATTGTGTTTTACGTTGTACACAGAGGATATTTTTGCAGAATTCTGAATGTAGAGTCTCAATTTGGTGTTTGTCCCATTTTTGGTTGGTGAGCAGATCCAAGACCTCACAACCATAAAGAGCAATGGGCTCTATGACTGATTCAAGTATTTTTAGCCAGATCCTAATTCGCATGTCAAATTTCATGTTCCTTTTAATGGCATAGAATGCCCTTCTTGCCTTGTCTCTCAGATCGTTCACAGCTTTGTGGAAGTCACCTGTGGTACTGATTTTCAGACCGAGGTACAGTGCCTTGCGAAAGTATTCGGCCCCCTTGAACTTTGCGACCTTTTGCCACATTTCAGGCTTCAAACATAAAGATATAAAACTGTATTTTTTTGTGAAGAATCAACAACAAGTGGGACACAATCATGAAGTGGAACGACATTTATTGGATATCTCAAACTTTTTTAACAAATCAAAAACTGAAAAATTGGGCGTGCAAAATTATTCAGCCCCCTTAATTAAGTTAATACTTTGTAGCGCCACCTTTTGCTGCGATTACAGCTGTAAGTCGCTTGGGGTATGTCTCTATCAGTTTTGCACATCGATAGACTGACATTTTTTCCCATTCCTCCTTGCAAAACAACTCGAGCTCAGTGAGGTTGGATGGAGAGCATTTGTGAACAGCAGTTTTCAGTTCTTTCCACAGATTCTCGATTGGATTCAGGTCTGGACTTTGATTTGGCCATTCTAACACCTGGATATGTTTATTTTTGAACCATTCCATTGTAGATTTTGCTTTATGTTTTGGATCATTGTCTTGTTGGAAGACAAATCTCCGTCCCAGTCTCAGGTCTTTTGCAGACTCCATCAGGTTTTCTTCCAGAATGGTCCTGTATTTGGCTCCATCCATCTTCCCATCAATTTTAACCATCTTCCCTGTTTGACAGTGGGGATGGTGTGTTCAGCTGTGTTGCTTTTACGCCAAACATAACGTTTTGCATTGTTGCCAAAAAGTTCAATTTTGATTTCATCTGACCAGAGCACCTTCTTCCACGTTTGGTCTGTCTCCCAGGTGGCTTGTGGCAAACTTTAAACAACACTTTTTATGGATATCTTTAAAAAATGGCTTTCTTCTTGCCACTCTTCCATAAAGGCCAGATTTGTGCAATATACGACTGATTGTTGTCCTATGGACAGAGTCTCCCACCTCAGCTGTAGATCTCTGCAGTTCATCCAGAGTGATCATGGGCCTCTTGGCTGCATCTCTGATCAGTCTTCTCCTTGTATGAGCTGAAAGTTTAGAGGGACGGCCAGGTCTTGGTAGATTTGCAGTGGTCTGATACTCCTTCCATTTCAATATTATCGCTTGCACAGTGCTCCTTGGGATGTTTGAAGCTTGGGAAATCTTTTTGTATCCAAATCCGGCTTTAAACTTCTTCACAACAGTATCTCGGACCTGCCTGGTGTGTTCCTTGTTCTTCATGATGCTCTCTGCGCTTTTAACGGACCTCTGAGACTATCACAGTGCAGGTGCATTTATACAGAGACTTGATTATACACAGGTGGATTGTATTTATCATTATTAGTCATTTAGGTCAACATTGGATCATTCAGAGATCCTCACTGAACTTCTGGAGAGAGTTTGCTGCACTGAAAGTAAAGGGGCTGAATAATTTTGCACGCCCAATTTTTCAGTTTTTGATTTGTTAAAAAAGTTTGAAATATCCAATAAATGTCGTTCCACTTCATGATTGTGTCCCACTTGTTGTTGATTCTTCACAAAAAAATACAGTTTTATATCTTTATGTTTGAAGCCTGAAATGTGGCAAAAGGTCGCAAAGTTCAAGGGGGCCGAATACTTTCGCAAGGCACTGTATACATATCTCTGTCTTTATCTCTCGATCTCTCTCTCTTTCTCTCTCTCTCTCTCGCGCTCTCTATATCTCTCTCTCTCTCTTTCTTTCTCTCTCTCTCTCTCTTCTACGACCAAAGGGTGAAATTAAGGAGGAGTGTGAGGAATGGCGGAGGAAGGGTGGAGGGAGAGAGGAAGAGAGAAAAGAAGATGTTTGAATTATTGATTTATATGAGCACTCCTCTACCTTCATAAGACCTTTGAGGGTTAGCGCTGAGTTATTAGCGCTGAGTTATTAGCGCTGAGTTATTAGCGCTGAGTTATTAGTGCTGAGTTATTAGTGCTGAGTTATTAGCGCTGAGTTATTAGCGCTGAGCGCTGAGTTATTAGCGCTGAGTTATTAGCGCTGAGTTATTAGTGCTGAGTTATTAGTGCTGAGTTATTAGCGCTGAGTTATAAGCGCTGAGTTATTAGCGCTGAGTTATTAGCGCTGAGCGCTGAGTTATTAGTGCTGAGCGCTGAGTTATTAGCGCTGAGCGCTGAGTTATTAGTGCTGAGTTATTAGCTGAGTTATTAGTGCTGAGTTATTAGCGCTGAGTTATTAGCGCTGAGTGAGTTATAAGCGCTGAGTTATTAGCGCTGAGTTATTAGAGTTATTAGAGTTATTAGCGCTGAGTTATTAGCGCTGAGTTATTAGCGCTGAGTTATTAGTGCTGAGTTATTAGCGCTGAGTTATTAGCACTGAGTTATTAGCGCTGAGTTATTAGCGCTGAGTTATTAGTGCTGAGTTATTAGTGCTGAGTTATTAGTGCTGAGTTATTAGCGCTGAGTTATTAGCACTGAGTTATTAGCGCTGAGTTATTAGCGCTGAGTTATTAGTGCTGAGTTATTAGCGCTGAGTTATTAGCGCTGAGTTATTAGCGCTGAGTTATTAGTGCTGAGTTATTAGCGCTGAGTTATTAGCGCTGAGTTATTAGTGCTGAGTTATTAGTGCTGAGTTATTAGTGCTGAGTTATTAGCGCTGAGTTATTAGCGCTGAGTTATTAGCGCTGAGTTATTAGCGCTGAGTTATTAGCGCTGAGTTATTAGTGCTGAGTTATTAGTGCTGAGTTATTAGCGCTGAGTTATTAGCGCTGAGTTATTAGCGCTGAGTTATTAGTGCTGAGTTATTAGTGCTTTTTGAGGTCAGTTAGGTCCTTTAAATATTTTAGAGAATTTTTGTTTTTTTTATACGAAATGCATTATGAAATAATGAGATGAAAATGATGAAAATTCCAATGCCAAAAATAGTAAAAAATATATAATTGCCAAAATATTGAAAACATTCCATTGTCCCAGGTCCACATTGGTTAGACATCAACAAAAATAATAGGAGATTTCAATTAAATAATAAAATATGTCAGTTGTGTATATTACTACATTTTTGATTAATTTTTAAGTATTTTTTTTTCCTAAATCTCATCATCTCATCTCTGCTCATGCAGTAGCAACCAGCCAGCTAGACCACTAATATTCCCTGTCGTTGTTGTGTTGTTTACATTCCTCTCTCATGTTTGTAGGCTATACGTCTCCGTCTGAGCCGGGAAGACCAGGAGCCATGGTCATTGTAGTTAATTGCCACGTTTCTGCGCTGAAATACAACCCTCCTTCAACCTAGCATCCCAAATAGTTCTTGACTTCATTTCTCTCCAGATGTACGGCGCGTTTGAGCTCACCCCAAAAATCAGAACTAAATGAACCAACATCGGTCAATTAGTTATTTAATAACGGGAAAAAAATTCCGAAAATAATCGCTCGGCACTACTGAGTTTAGAGGTCCAGCAGAGTACAGTAGCTATTATCCAGAAGGACAACAGGGACAAGAGCTATGCTGTACGAGGCATTGTAAAGGCTTCATTTAGTCCCCTACTTAGTCCCCTGCTTAGTCCACTGCTTAGTCCCCTGCTTAGTACGCTGCTTAGTCCCCTGCTTAGTCCCCTGTTTAGTCCCCTGCTTAGTCTGCTGTTTAGTCTGCTGCTTAGTCCCCTGCTTAGTCCCCTGCTTAGTCCCCTGCTTAGTCCACTGCTTAGTCCCCTGCTTAGTCCACTGCTTAGTCCCCTGCTTAGTCCCCTGCTTAGTCCCCTGCTTAGTCCCCTGCTTAGTCCGCTGCTTAGTCCGCTGCTTAGTCTCCTGCTTAGTCCCCTGCTTAGTCCCCTGCTTAGTCCGCTGCTTAGTCCTCTGCTTAGTCACCTGCTTAGTCCCCTGCTTAGTCCGCTGCTTAGTCCTCTGCTTAGTCACCTGCTTAGTCCCCTGCTTAGTCTCCTGCTTACTGCTGCACCCCTGGGCGTCAGATATAGAAGACAGATGCTACTGTACTAGGTAATCAGAAAGATTTCTCTCACCATAAAATAGTCCTGCAGAACTGTGTTTTACTGGGACTTCAAGCAGAGGAGGGATGAGTGAATATTTTCTAAAAACACTGCTTGTCTCGGGAAATTATTCTTGAAAATCGGGACAATCCTTGTCCGGCTAGGGAAACTTTATTTTGAAAGTTGACACGTTTGAGTTGCATTATTTGAGTTTAGAAATTAGATTTAGAGGAATTTGTAAAAAAAATATTTCTCTCAAAATGATTATTCCTGAAAAATGTCCGGAGATTTGGCTCAACCCTTTATTCATGTCCTCATTACAGGCCACTGGTCTAGAAAGCTCTCTACTTTGATCGTAAAAAAAAAAAAACAATATTGGAATCACAATGGTCACAACCATAACCCGTCAGTCAACTCCATCTCCCTGATATATTCAGATCAATATTCAATATCAATATTGGTTCAATATGTTATAATGAATTAGGTTTTAGAGTCACAAATCAACTGAGGAGAAACTAAGTTGCTACGTTGAATGAGGAAGAAAAATACATGTTTAGTTAAATCTGTAAAACATCAACTCAGTACACATTTTTTTTCTAAATATACAACTGTCAAAGTGCTGAAAAATCTGATGTTTTTATTGGGGATTTTCAAATGAATAATCTTCCTTATTTGACAAATGTTTGTATTAAACTTGTATTTTTAGAGAGGGACAATTCATCTGTTTAGAATATCTGTTATCAACTCTGTCAGTGGCTTGTCAACTCCGTCACTGATGGTTAACTCCCTAAAGGTTTGTTTATATTTTATTGTTTATAAAAATATTTTTAAATCACCGTTCAGCAACATATGCTTAAACTTTAGAAGTATTTGCGGTGCTAAGACCTAATGTCACGTTCTGACCTTAGTTCCTTTGTTTTGTCTTTGTTTTAGAATGGTCAGGGCGTGAGTTGGGTGGGCAGTCTGTGTTTGTTTTTCCATGTTGGGTTTTGGTTTCGGCCTGGTATGGTTCTCAATCAGAGGCAGCTGTCAATTGTTGTCCCTGATTGAGAATCATACTTAGGTAGCCTGGGTTTCACTTTTTGGGTTGTGGGTGTTTGTCTTCCGTGTCAGTGTTTGTCGCCACACGGGACTGTTTAGTTCATTTCATGTTTATTGTTTTGTATTTCGTCGTGTTCAGTTTTATGTTTTAAAATAAACATTATGGATACTTAACCACGCAGCGTTTTGGTCCTCTGATCCTTCTCGCTACTCCTCCTCAGAAGAGGAGGACGAGGTCAGCGTTTTGGTCCTCTGATCCTTCTCGCTACTCCTCCTCAGAAGAGGAGGACGAGGTCAGCGTTTTGGTCCTCTGATCCTTCTCGCTACTCCTCCTCAGAAGAGGAGGACGAGGTCAGCGTTTTGGTCCTCTGATCCTTCTCGCTACTCCTCCTCAGAAGAGGAGGACGAGGTCAGCGTTTTGGTCCTCTGATCCTTCTCGCTACTCCTCCTCAGAAGAGGAGGACGAGGTCAGCGTTTTGGTCCTCTGATCCTTCTCGCTACTCCTCCTCAGAAGAGGAGGACGAGGTCAGCGTTTTGGTCCTCTGATCCTTCTCGCTACTCCTCCTCAGAAGAGGAGGACGAGGTCAGCGTTTTGGTCCTCTGATCCTTCTCGCTACTCCTCCTCAGAAGAGGAGGACGAGGTCAGCGTTTTGGTCCTCTGATCCTTCTCGCTACTCCTCCTCAGAAGAGGAGGACGAGGTCAGCGTTTTGGTCCTCTGATCCTTCTCGCTACTCCTCCTCAGAAGAGGAGGACGAGGTCAGCGTTTTGGTCCTCTGATCCTTCTCGCTACTCCTCCTCAGAAGAGGAGGACGAGGTCAGCGTTTTGGTCCTCTGATCCTTCTCGCTACTCCTCCTCAGAAGAGGAGGACGAGGTCAGCGTTTTGGTCCTCTGATCCTTCTCGCTACTCCTCCTCAGAAGAGGAGGACGAGGTCAGCGTTTTGGTCCTCTGATCCTTCTCGCTACTCCTCCTCAGAAGAGGAGGACGAGGTCAGCGTTTTGGTCCTCTGATCCTTCTCGCTACTCCTCCTCAGAAGAGGAGGACGAGGTCAGCGTTTTGGTCCTCTGATCCTTCTCGCTACTCCTCCTCAGAAGAGGAGGACGAGGTCAGCGTTTTGGTCCTCTGATCCTTCTCGCTACTCCTCCTCAGAAGAGGAGGACGAGGTCAGCGTTTTGGTCCTCTGATCCTTCTCGCTACTCCTCCTCAGAAGAGGAGGACGAGGTCAGCGTTTTGGTCCTCTGATCCTTCTCGCTACTCCTCCTCAGAAGAGGAGGACGAGGTCAGCGTTTTGGTCCTCTGATCCTTCTCGCTACTCCTCCTCAGAAGAGGAGGACGAGGTCAGCGTTTTGGTCCTCTGATCCTTCTCGCTACTCCTCCTCAGAAGAGGAGGACGAGGTCAGCGTTTTGGTCCTCTGATCCTTCTCGCTACTCCTCCTCAGAAGAGGAGGACGAGGTCAGCGTTTTGGTCCTCTGATCCTTCTCGCTACTCCTCCTCAGAAGAGGAGGACGAGGTCAGCGTTTTGGTCCTCTGATCCTTCTCGCTACTCCTCCTCAGAAGAGGAGGACGAGGTCAGCGTTTTGGTCCTCTGATCCTTCTCGCTACTCCTCCTCAGAAGAGGAGGACGAGGTCAGCGTTTTGGTCCTCTGATCCTTCTCGCTACTCCTCCTCAGAAGAGGAGGACGAGATCCCTTACACCTTTTAAATGCTGTTTTATGTTTTGAATCTAGAAAAATATTAACAAAATGAATCCTTGAGCATTACACATTGGTATAAAATAAAACAAAAAGAATTTGAGAGATTTTTATTACATATTTGAATAATATCAAATCAAATGTATTTATAAAGCCCTTTTTACATCAGCTGATGTCACAAAGTGCTGTACAGAAACCCAGCCTAAAACCCCAAACAGCAAGCAATGCAGGTGTAGAAGCACGGTGGCTAGGAAAAACTCCATAGAAAGGCCCAAACCTAGGAAGAAACCTAGAGAGGAACCAGGCTATGAGGGGTGGCCAGTCTTCTTCTGGCTATGCCGGGTAGAGAGTAACCAGGCTATGAGGGGTGGCCAGTCCTCTTCTGGCTGTGTCAGGTAGAGAGGAACCAGGCTATGAGGGGTGGCCGGTCCTCTACTGGCGGGTGGAAATTATAATATAATGTAATGATGTTAGAATTAAAACATTCAAGGCCTTTAATTAAAACACTGAAATGCCTTTTATGGTGTCTGATGGAATTGCCATAAATGTAGTTAGTTGCATTTTATGAAACAATAAAACAATTACGAGGTTGTCTCCGTACGACATCTGATAATTTACTCTATCAAAATAGTAGTCATTTTTCCCCCGGTTGTATACTGCATTCCTACATCTGCTGTGGACTCGCGTGCAATTAAATGTAGAATCTGCGACATGTTCGTTGTTATCATGGGTAAAGGACCTCTGGAAAACTTCATTTGTGAAAAATATATTGAACTTGACACAGTTAAAGAAAGGATTTTTACTCTTCGTAAAGAAATTTTAAAAAATTTGACCAAGCGCCTCGAACCGAATAAGGATTCTATGAGACTATCGGCATCTTTAAACGCTTCCTATCAACACATCCAAGAGGATGATAATGGGCCCTTCCTGGACTATGACCAATTTCCCACACTGCACCCCTCTACCAGGAAACGACTCTACCAGGAAATGGCTGCTCATTGTTCAACTCCAGGTGAGCGTAAATGGATGCGTGTCAGAACCAGAAGGAAGGAGAAGGATCGTTCTCGGCGTGCCTGCCCCCCCCCCCCCCCCCACCCCCACGTCCGGATTTAAGACATTCAAATTGCTTTGAGCCCCTGTACCAGCTGTCTTCTGCCGGGGGCTTGGGTGTTCCCTCCATGGCTGTGGACTCCCCTCCAGCTACCTCTCCGTGTCCTAGTCAATCAACTGCCTGGGCACAGCCTGGACCACCGCGGTCCCCTCCGCTGGGCCGTGCTCTGTGGCTTGCACGCAGCTGGCGTCTCAGCAGCTCTCTTCTCGGGTGAGGTCTGTGGCTCTTGACCTCACAATCTGCTTCAAGACACGACAGAGGCCAGCGATTCTGGCGATTGTGATAGGGCGTTAGATGATGAGGTATGTATCTGTACCTAGGGCTTTGTGTTTTCCCTGTGGCAAAAGTTCAGGATATCACCAGGTTGCTTCCTGAGGCTGTGAGTCAGTCACCGGGGGGGCTGAAAAGGTCATGGTTCATGTGGGGTCAAAGTTCAGGATATCACCAGGTTGCTTCCTGATATCATATCAAATCAAAGTGTTTTGGTTCACATACACATGGTTAGCAGATGTTATTGGTTCATATACACATGGTTAGCAGATGTTATTGGTCACATACACATGGTTAGCAGATGTTATTGGTCACATACACATGGTTAGCAGATGTTATTGTTTCATATACACATGGTTATCAGATGTTACTGGTCATATACACATGGTTAGCATATGTTATTGGTCACATACACATGGTTAGCAGATGTTATTGGTCACATACACATGGTTATCAGATGTTACTGGTCACATACACATGGTTATCAGATGTTATTGGTCACATACACATGGTTATCAGATGTTACTGGTTCACATACATATGGTTAGCAGATGTTATTGGTCATATACACATGGTTAGCAGATGTTATTGGTTCATATACACATGGTTAGCAGATGTTATTGGTCACATACACATGGTTATCAGATGTTACTGGTCATATACACATGGTTAGCAGATGTTATTGGTCACATACACATGGTTAGCAGATGTTATTGGTCACATACACATGGTTATCAGATGTTACTGGTCACATACACATGGTTATCAGATGTTATTGGTCACATACACATGGTTATCAGATGTTACTGGTTCACATACATATGGTTAGCAGATGTTATTGGTCATATACACATGGTTAGCAGATGTTATTGGTTCATATACACATGGTTATCAGATGTTACTGGCCACATACACATGGTTATCAGATGTTACTGGTCATATACACATGGTTATCAGATGTTACTGGCCATATACACATGGTTATCAGATGTTACTGGTTCACATACACATGGTTATCAGATGTTACTGGTTCATATACACATGGTTATCAGATGTTACTGGTCATATACACATGGTTATCAGATGTTATTGGTCACATACACATGGTTATCAGATGTTACTGGCCACATACACATGGTTATCAGATGTTACTGGTCACATACACATGGTTATCAGATGTTACTGGCCATATACACATGGTTATCAGATGTTACTGGTTCACATACACATGGTTATCAGATGTTACTGGTCACATACACATGGTTAGCAGATGTTATTGGTTCATATACACATGGTTAGCAGATGTTATTGGTCATATACACATGGTTATCAGATGTTACTGGTCATATACACATGGTTATCAGATGTTACTGGTCATATACACATGGTTATCAGATGTTACTGGCCACATACACATGGTTAGCAGATGTTATTGGTCATATACACATGGTTATCAGATGTTACTGGTCATATACACATGGTTAGCAGATGTTATTGGTCACATACACATGGTTATCAGATGTTACTGGTCACATACACATGGTTATCAGATGTTATTGGTCACATACACATGGTTAGCAGATGTTACTGGTCACATACACATGGTTATCAGATGTTACTGGTCACATACACATGGTTAGCAGATGTTACTGGTCACATACACATGGTTAGCAGATGTTACTGGTCACATACACATGGTTATCAGATGTTATTGGTCACATACACATGGTTATCAGATGTTACTGGTCATATACACATGGTTATCAGATGTTACTGGTCATATACACATGGTTATCAGATGTTACTGGTCATATACACATGGTTATCAGATGTTACTGGTCATATACACATGGTTATCAGATGTTACTGGCCACATACACATGGTTAGCAGATGTTATTGGTCATATACACATGGTTATCAGATGTTACTGGTCATATACACATGGTTAGCAGATGTTATTGGTCACATACACATGGTTATCAGATGTTACTGGTCACATACACATGGTTATCAGATGTTATTGGTCACATACACATGGTTAGCAGATGTTACTGGTCACATACACATGGTTATCAGATGTTACTGGTCACATACACATGGTTAGCAGATGTTACTGGTCACATACACATGGTTAGCAGATGTTACTGGTCACATACACATGGTTATCAGATGTTATTGGTCACATACACATGGTTATCAGATGTTACTGGTCACATACACATGGTTAGCAGATGTTACTGGTCACATACACATGGTTATCAGATGTTATTGGTCATATACACATGGTTAGCAGATGTTATTGGTTCATATACACATGGTTATCAGATGTTATTGGTCATATACACATGGTTAGCAGATGTTATTGGTTCATATACACATGGTTATCAGATGTTATTGGTCACATACACATGGTTAGCAGATGTTATTGGTCACATACACATGGTTATCAGATGTTATTTGTGTAAGTGTAGTGAAATGTTTGTTTCTAGATCCAACAGTGCAGCAGGATCTAACAGGTAATATCTAACAGGTAATATCTAACAGGTAGTATCTAACAGGTAATATCTAACAGGTAATATCTAACAGGTAATATCTAACAGGTAATATCTAACAGGTAATATCTAACAATTCCACAACACAACCTAATATCTAACAACTCCACAACACAACCTAATATCTAACACATTCCACAACACAACCTAATATCTAACACATTCCACAACAAAACCTAATATCTAACAACTCCACAACACAACCTAATATCTAACAACTCCACAACACAACCTAATATCTAACACATTCCACAACAAAACCTAATATCTAACAACTCCACAACACAACCTAATATCTAACAACTCCACAACACAACCTAATATCTAACAACTCCACAACACAACCTAATATCTAACAACTCCACAACACAACCTAATATCTAACAACTCCACAACACAACCTAATATCTAACAACTCCACAACACAACCTAATATCTAACAACTCCACAACAAAATCTAATATCTAACAACTCCACAACAAAATCTAATATCTAACAACTCCACAACAAAATCTAATATCTAACAACTCCACAACACAACCTAATATCTAACAACTCCACAACAAAACCTAATATCTAACAACTCCACAACACAACCTAATATCTAACAACTCCACAACACAACCTAATATCTAACAACTCCACAACACAACCTAATATCTAACAACTCCACAACAAAACCTAAAACACACAATCTAGTAAAGGAATGGAATGAGAATATATAAGTATAAAATATATGGATGAGCATTGACTGAGCGGCTAAGATGCAATAGATGGTAAAGAATAGATTTTGAAGGATACAGAGTACAGTATATACATATGAGATGAGTAATGCGAGATATGTAAAGATTCTTAAAGTGACATCATTCAATTGACTATTGTTCTATTTATTAAACTGGCCAAGGATACCAAGTCTGTAGGTAAAAAACCATCAAGCGCTATGATGAAACTGTCTCTCATGAGGACCACCACAGGAAAGAAAGACCCAGAGTTACCTCTGCTGCAGAGGATAAGTTCATTAGAGTTACCAGCCTCAGAAATTGCAGCCCAAATAAATGCTTCACAGAGTTCAACTAAAGACACATCTCAACATCATCTGTTCAGAGGAGAATCAGGCCTTCATGGTCGAATTGCTGCAAATAAACCACTACTAAAGAACACCAATAAGAAGAAGAGACTTGCTTGGGCCATGAAACACGAGCAATGGACATTAGACTGGTGGAAATCTGTCCTTTGGTCTGATTAGTCCAAATTTGATATTTTTGGTTCCAACCACCTTGTTAAATGTCGGACCCCATTAAGTCTAGCTAATGGGGATCCTAATAAATACAATTAAACTGTAAAGGTGAGAACAGCAATCAGCGATCTTATTGGATGACAGCAACAACAGGTAACGACTGGAAGCTGTAGTGAAGGAGGGATAGAGGGAGGGGGAGAGAGAGAGAGAAATAGAGGCAGAGAGAGAGAGAGAGAGAGAGAGGGGAGAAATAGAGAGAGAGAGAGAGAGAGAGAGAGAGAGAGTTGGGAGAAATAGAGACAGAGAGAGAGAAAGGGGAGAAATAGAGAGAGAGAGAGAGGGAGAGAGAGAGAGAAAGAGGGGAGAAATAGAGACATAGAGAGAGAGAGAGAAAGAGGGGGATAAATAGAGACAGAGAGAGAGAGAGAGAGAGAGAGAGAGAGAGAGAAAAAGAGGGGGAGAAATAGAGACAGAGAGAGGGAGTCATAGAGTTCCTAATTTTAAATGTCAACAAACTCCCACCAAAACATGCTATGCAAATTGGAATATGTTGCCATTTGGGATACTACCCATGTCCTGGGGAGGAAGAAGAAAAACATCATTAAAGAGAAAAAAGCAACTATTACTGTTACCCATGGAATTCCATTATACACTACATGGTACCATCTCAAACGGCACCCTATTCCCTATACGATGCCCTGGATAAAAGTACTGCACTACATAGGGAATAGGGTGCCGTTTGGAACGCATCTCACTGGTGGCGGCACAATTAAAATGAGAGCTAACGGAGAAATTGAGCATTTTATTTTATTTACTTAACCTTTGTTTAACGAGGCAAGCCAGTTAAGAACAAATTCTTATTTACAATGACGGCCTACCGGGGAACAGTGGGTTAACTGCCTTGTTCAGGGCGGCCTCACCAAAAGGCAAAAAGCCCTCCTCTGGCCTACCGGGGAACAGTGGGTTAACTGCCTTGTTCAGGGCGGCCTACCAAAAGGCAAAAGGCCCTCCTCTGGCCTACCGGGGAACAGTGGGTTAACTGCCTTGTTCAGGGCGGCCTCACCAAAAGGCAAAAGGCCCTCCTCTCGGGACGGCTAAATATATATGTATAAAATACATACAGTATATATTAATATAGGACAAAACACACATCACGACAAGAGAGACAACACTACATGAAGAGAGACCTAAATATATATGTATAAAATACATACAGTATATATTAATATAGGACAAAACACACATCACGACAAGAGAGACAACACTACATAAAGAGAGACCTAAAGACAACAACATGGCAGCAGCACAGCATGGTAGCAGCACAAAACATGGTACAAACATTATTGGGCACAGACAACAGCACAAAGGGCAAGAAGGTAGAGACAACAATACATCAGGCAAAGCAGCCATATCTGTCACTAAGAGTGTCCATGATTGAGTCTTTGAATGGAGAGATTGAGATAAAACTGTCCAGTTTGAGTGTTTGTTGCAGCTCGTTCAAGTCGCTAGCTGCAGCGAACTGAAAAGACGAGCGATCCAGGGATGTGTGTGCTTTGGGGACCTTTAACAGAATGTGACTGGCAGAATGTGTGTTGTATGTAGAGGATGAGGGCTGCAGTAGATATCTCAGATAGGGGGGAGTGAGGCCTAAGAGGGTTTTATGAATAAGCATCAACCAGTGGGTCTTACGACGGGTATACAGAGATGACCAGTTTACAGAGGCGTATAGAGTGCAGTGATGTGTCCTATAAGGAGCATTGGTGGCAAATCTGATGGCCGAATGGTAAAGAACATCTAGCCGCTCGAGATCACCTATGTCTCAATAATCTAGCATGGGTAGGATGGTCATCTGAATCAGGGTTAGTTTGGCAGCTAGGATGAAAGAGGAGCGATTACGATAGAGTAAACCAAGTCTAGATTTAACTTTAGCCTGGAGTTTTGATATGGGCTGAGAGAAGGACAGTGTACCGTCTAGTCATACTTCCAAGTACAACTATGAGGTGACTACCTCAAGCTTTAAACCCTCAGAGGTAGTAATCACACCTGTGGGGAGAGGGGCATTCTTCTAACCAAACCACATGACCTTTGTTTTGGAGGTGTTCCCGGAGAAAGCTTGTTGGACACTGGAGAAAGGTTTTTTGTAGAGCGTTTTACATAACATCCAGGGAGTATGACACTGTATCATCTGCATATAAATGGATGAGAGAGAGAGCTTCCTACTGCCTGAGCTACGTTGTTGATGTAAATTGAGAAGAGTGTGGGGCCTAGGATTGAGCCTTGGGGCACACCCTTGGTGACAGGCAGTGGCTTAGACAGCAGATGTTCTGACTTTATACACTGCACTCTTTGAGAGAGGTAGTTAGCAAACCAGTCCAAAGACCCCTCAGAGAGACCAATACTCCTTAGCCGGCCCACAAGAATGGAATGGTCTACCGTAGCAAATGCTTTGGCCAAGTCAATAAAAAGAGCAAAACAACATTGCTTAGAATCAAGGGCAGTGGTGACATCATTGAGGACCTTTAAGGTTGCAGTGACACATCCATAACCTGAGCAGAAACCAGATTGCATACCAGAGAGAATACTATAGACATCAAGAAAGCCTGTCAGTTGATTATTAACTCTCAGACTTTAACTCTCAGACTTTAACTCTCAGACGTTAACTCTCAGACTCTTTTCTCAGACGTTACCTTCCTCAGACTTTACTTCTCAAACTTTACCTCTCTCAAACTTAACCTCTCTCAGATTTGACATCTCTCAGACTTTACTTCTCTCATGTTATACCTCTCAGACTTTAACTACCTCAGACTTTACCTCTCTGACTATACCTCTCTCAGACTTTACCTCTTAGACTTCACCTCTCTCAGACTTTACCTCTTAGACTTCACCTCTCTCAGACTTTACTTTGCTCAGCCTTTACCTCTCAGACTTTAACTCTCACACTATACCTCTCTCAGACTTTACCTCTCTCAGACTTTACCTCTCACCAACTTTACCTCTCACCTCTCTCAGGGTGCTATTTAGTCTTTAATCTTTCTCCAGTGCTGTCTTGCACTTTTTAATAGTTTTGGTTTCTCTCTAAGATACAAATAAAATAACAATGTTCTGTTCTGTGAATTGGTGTGGCAGCCTTGATATTCTCTCTCTCTCTCTCTCTCTCTCTCTCTCTCTCTCTCTCTCTCTCTCTCTCTCTCTCTCTCTCTCTCTCTCTCTCTCTCTCTCTCTCTCTCTCTCTCTCTCTCTCTCTCTCTCTCTCTCTCTCTCTCTCTCTCTCTCTCCCATACCTAATTAAGAAACCATGGTAGCATCCCATGAAACTTTCATCAGCCCCAGAGTCAATGAGCACCCGGAGAGACTTAGGATGGTCTCCCCACAGCAGAATCACAAAAAAAGGGTGGATGGGTGATGGAAGTTAGTGTACTCCCAGTCTGGCTCACCAGAGTACTTGTACCCACTAAAGAAAAGGGTTTCTTAACTGGGCAAGTGGCTATATAATGTTCTGCCCCTCCACAGTACAGACAACAGTTAGAATTCAGCCTACATGAGCTATCCCCAACCGATAACCTAGCTCTTCCCAGTTGCATGGGCTCAGGAGGATCCAACTCACTCGTTGCCGATGATTATCTGGGAACCTCGGGTGTTTCCGCCTCTCCTCGGAAATACCAACTTCGGGGATTTCCGGATTCCTTTGGACGGGCGCAAGCAGACGAACGAGTGTTCCCGAGACCTGACCCCCTCTCACACCTGCGTTCTCGTCAGCGTCCATCAATCTAATCGCCAGGTCGATGAGGGAATCGTGGTCCCGAGGTTTTTCCCGAGCTAAGAGCTCGTCCCCTCTGACAGTCCACGGAGAAAGGTGTCAAACGGAGCCTCTGGATTCCAGGAACTCTCGGCAGCCAATGTGCGGAAATCTACTGCGTAGCCACACTACGTGAGTTCTGATGAACCAGGAGTAGCATTCGAGCCGCCTCCCTCCCGAGCACCGGGGAATCGAAAACCTTCCTCACTTCCACATGAATTCCTCCAGGCTATGGCACAAACAGAAAAAAGAACAAACAGCAAAAACACATAATCAAATACAAATCTTAGAATCAGCTATTAAAGACTTCCAGAACACACTGGATTCTCCAATTACATTGATTGAACTATAGGACAAAATACAAAACCCTCCAACCCAAAAAGGCCTGTGGTGTTGATGGTGTCCTAAATTAAATTATAAAACAAACAGACCACAAATTGCAATTATCTATACTTAAACACTTTAACATCGTCCTCATCTCTGTCATCTTTCCCAATATTTGGAATCAAGGCACGATTACCCCAATCCACTAAAGTGGAGACAAATTTGACCCCATTAAATAAATAATGCCACAAAATGAGGTGGAAACTGAGCTGCACTTCCTAACCTCCTGCCAATTGTATAACCATATTAGAGACACATATTTCCCTTAGATTACACAGACCCACAAAGAATTTGAAAACAAATACAATTTTGATAAACTCCCATATCTACTGGGTGATAAACCTCAGTGTGCCATCACATCAGCAATATTTGTGACCTGTTGTCACAAGAAAAGGACAACCAGTTAAGAACGAACACCACTGTAAATACAACCCATAGTTAGTTGTCCTTTTGTTCTTCAACTATTTGCACAGGTTTCACCAGGTCCAGTCTACATAATGTCATGGAAAGGGCAGGTGTCCTTAATGTGTTGTATACTCGGTGTATGTTTCCCATACCAATAATGCCCATTTGAATTTAATTTAATTGAAATTGAGAAAAAAGAGAAAGAGAGAAAAAGCGAGGAAGAGAGTGTTTAGAAGGGAAAGCAAGAGAAACTTGAGATAAAGATAGACTGGCAGGAGGAGAAAGAGAGGGACTGGAGAGAGAGAGACTGGTGGGAGGAGAAAGAGAGGGACTGGAGAGAGAGAGACTGGTGGGAGGAGAAAGAGAGAGACTGGAGAGAGAGAGACTGGTGGGAAGAGAGAGAGAGAGACTGGAGAGAAAGAGAAACTGGTGGGAGGAGAGCGAGAGACTGGAGAGAGAGAAAAAGAGAGCGAGAGAGAGACTGATGGGAGGAGAACGAGAGAGAGAGAGAGCGAGAGAGAGAGACTGGTGGGAGGATAACTACAGATAGACTTGAGAGTGAGAGAGAGAGAGAGAGAGAGAGAGAGAGAGAGAGAGGGAGAGAGAGAGAGAGAGAGAGAGAGAGAGAGAGAGAGAGAGACTGGTGGGAGGAGAACTAGAGAGAGAGAGAGAGAGAGAGAGAGAGAGAGAGAGAGAGAGAGAGAGAGAGACTGGTGGGAGGAGAACTAGAGAGATACTTGAGAGAGAGAGAGAGAGAGAGAGAGAGAGAGAGAGAGAGGAGAGAGACAGAGACACAATGTGTATTATAAAGAGAGCGAATAGAGGAAGTTTCCTCCCCGGCACAGCAGATTAACATCCACATTAACCTCCTGGTGGATCTAATTGTTGGTAAATTGAATGCAGGTCTCAGTGAGAAGGAAGGAAGAGGATCAATATATTGATTGGGTCTGTAGCTCGGTTTCCACTGCTGCTAATCCTGCAAACCTACCAGAGCTCCTGAAGTGCCCTATTGAATAAGTGAATCATCTAGCTGCACTGCTTAAGCATAATTCATGTAATGCAGTGGGCTCTGTGTCTGAATTAATTCATGCCCCAATTATTTCAGAAGATCACTAGACCTTTCTAAGTTTTTCTCTTTGAGATGTATTCAGTTGCAATGGTCGTTAACTACTGCTGCCCTGCTGCCATAGAACATTGTAGCCATGTCTCTGTGTGGTGACCTGGAGGGCTTTGTCTGTGTGTTGACCTGGAGGGCTTTGTCTGTGTGTTGACATGGGGGGCTTTGTCTGTGTGTTGACCTGGAGGGCTTTGCCTGTGTGGTGACCTGGAGGGCTTTGTCTGTGTGGTGACCTGGAGGGCTTTGTCTGTGTGTTGAACTGGAGGGGTTTGTCTGTGTGTTGACCTGGAGGGAAGGCTTTGTCTGTGTGGTGACCTGGAGGGAGGGATTTGCCTGTGTGGTGACATGGAGGGAAGGCTTTGTCTGTGTGGTGACATGGAGGGAGGGCTTTGTCTGTGTGTTGACCTGGAGGGAGGGCTTTGTCTGTGTGGTGACCTGGAGGGCTTTGTCTGTGTGATGACATGGGGGGCTTTGTCTGTGTGTTGACTTGGGGGGCTTTGTCTGTGTGTTGACATGAGGGCCTTTGTATGTGTGTTGACATGGGGGGCTTTGTCTGTGTGTTGACATGGGGGGCTTTGTCTGTGTGTTGACCTGAAAGGAGGGCTTTGTCTGTGTGGTGACCTGGAGGGCTTTGTCTGTGTGGTGACCTGGAGGGCTTTGTCTGTGTGGTGACCGGGAGGGAGGGCTTTGTCCCTGTGTTGACCTGGGGGGATTTGTCTGTGTGGTGACCTGGAGGGAGGGCTTTGTCTGTGTGGAGACCTGGAGAGAGGGCTTTGTCTGCGTGGTGACCTGGAGGGAGGGATTTGTCCCTGTGTTGACATGGGGGGCTTTGTCTGTGTGTTGACCTGGAGGGCTTTGTCTGTGTGTTGAACTGGAGGGCTTTGTCTGTTTGTTGACCTGGAGGGCTTTGTCTTTGTCTGGATATATTGCTGGTAGTGGATATATTGCTGGTAGTGGAAGGATGTAATGCTGGTAGTAGAGTGATGTAATGCTGGTAGTGGAGGTATGTAATGCTGGTAGTGGATGTATTGCTGGTAGTGGAGGGATGTATTGCTGGTAGTGGAGGGATGTATTGCAGATAGTGGAGGGATGTATTGCTGGTAGTGGAGGGATGTAATTCAGATAGTGGAGGGATGTAATGCTGGTAGTGGAGGGATGTAATGCTGGTAGTGGAGGGATGTAATGCTGGTAGTGGAAGGATGTAATTCTGGTAGTGGAGGGATGTAATGCTGGTAGTGGAGGGATGTAATTCAGATAGTGGAGGGATGTAATGCTGGTAGTGGAGGGATGTAATGCTGGTAGTGGAGGGATGTAATGCTGGTAGTGGAGGGATGTAATGCTGGTAATGGAGGGATGTAATGCTGGTAGTGGAGGGATGTAATGCTGGTAGTGGAGGGATGTAATGCTGGTAGCGGAGGGATGTAATGCTGGTAGTGGAGGGATGTAATGCTGGTAGTGGAGGGATGTAATGCTGGTAGTGGAGGGATGTTTTGCTGGCAGTGGAGGGATGTAATGCTGGTAGTGGAGGGATGTAATGCTGGCAGTGGAGGGATGTAATGCTGGTAGTGGATGTATTGCTGGTAGTGGAGGGATGTAATGCTGGCAGTGGATGTTTTGCTGGTAGTGGAGGGATGTAATGGTGGTAGTGGAGGGATGTAATGCTGGTAGTGGAGGGATGTAATGCTGGTAGTGGAGGGATGTAATGCTGGTAGTGGAGGGATGTAATGCTGGTAGTGGAGGGATGTATTGCTGGTAGTGGAGGGATGTAATGCTAGTAGTGGAGGGATGTAATGCTAGTAGTGGATGTTTTGCTGGTAGTGTAGGGATGTAATGCTGGTAGTGGAGGGATGTAATGCTGGTAGTGGAGGGATGTAATGCTGGTAGTGGAGGGATGTATTGCTGATAGTGGAGGGATGTAATGCTGGTAGTGGAGGGATGTATTGCTGGTAGTGGATGTTTTGCTGGTAGTGGAGGGATGTAATGCTGGTAGTGGAGGGATGTATTGCTGGTAGTGGAGGGATGTATTGCTGGTAGTGGAGGGATGTATTGCTGGTAGTGGAGGGATGTATTGCTGGTAGTGGAGGGATGTAATGCTGGTAGTGGAGGGATGTAATGCTGGTAGTGGAGGGATGTAATGCTGGTAGTGGAGGGATGTAATGCTGGTAGTGGAGGGATGTAATGCTGGTAGCGGAGGGATGTAATGCTGGCAGTGGAGGGATGTAATGCTGGTAGTGGAGGGATGTAATGCTGGTAGTGGAGGGATGTAATGCTGGCAGTGGAGGGATGTAATGCTGGTAGTGGAGGGATGTAATGCTGGTAGTGGAGGGATGTAATGCTGATAGTGGAGGGATGTAATGCTGGTAGTGGAGGGATGTAATGCTGGTAGTGGAGGGATGTAATGCTGGTAGTGGAGGGATGTAATGCTGGTAGTGGAGGGATGTAATGCTGGTAGTGGAGGGATGTAATGCTGGTAGTGGATGTATTGCTGGTAGTGGAGGGATGTAATGCTGGTAGTGGAGGGATGTAATGCTGGTAGTGGAGGGATGTAATGCTGGTAGTGGATGTATTGCTGGTAGTGGAGAGATGTAATGCTGGTAGTGGATGTATTGCTGGTAGTGGAGGGATGTAATGCTGGTAGTGGATGTATTGCTGGTAGTGGAGGGATGTAATGCAGGTAGTGGAGGGAGGTAATGCTGGTAGTGGAGGGATGTAATGCTGGTAGTGGAGGGATGTATTGTTGGTAGTGGAGGGATGTAATGCTGGTAGTGGAGGGATGTATTGCTGGTAGTGGAGGGATGTAATGCTGGTAGTGGAGGGATGTAATGCTGGTAGTGGATGTATTTCTGGTAGTGGAGGGATGTAATGCTGGTAGTGGAGGGATGTAATGCTGGTAGTGGAGGGATGTAATGCTGGTAGTGGATGTATTGCTGGTAGTGGAGGGATGTAATGCTGGTAGTGGAGGGATGTAATGCTGGTAGTGGAGGGATGTAATGCTGGTAGTGGAGGGATGTAATGCTGGTAGTGGAGGGATGTAATGCTGATAGTGGAGGGATGTAATGCTGGTAGTGGAGGGATGTAATGCTGGTAGTGGAGGGATGTAATGCTGGTAGTGGAGGGATGTAATGCTGGTAGTGGAGGGATGTAATGCTGGTAGTGGAGGGATGTAATGCTGGTAGTGGATGTATTGCTGGTAGTGGAGGGATGTAATGCTGGTAGTGGAGGGATGTAATGCTGGTAGTGGAGGGATGTAATGCTGGTAGTGGATGTATTGCTGGTAGTGGAGAGATGTAATGCTGGTAGTGGATGTATTGCTGGTAGTGGAGGGATGTAATGCTGGTAGTGGATGTATTGCTGGTAGTGGAGGGATGTAATGCAGGTAGTGGAGGGAGGTAATGCTGGTAGTGGAGGGATGTAATGCTGGTAGTGGAGGGATGTATTGTTGGTAGTGGAGGGATGTAATGCTGGTAGTGGAGGGATGTATTGCTGGTAGTGGAGGGATGTAATGCTGGTAGTGGAGGGATGTAATGCTGGTAGTGGATGTATTGCTGGTAGTGGAGGGATGTAATGCTGGTAGTGGAGGGATGTAATGCTGGTAGTGGAGGGATGTAATGCTGGTAGTGGATGTATTGCTGGTAGTGGAGGGATGTAATGCTGGTAGTGGAGGGATGTAATGCTGGTAGTGGAGGGATGTATTGCTGGTAATGGATGGATGTATTGCTGGTAGTGGAGGGATGTATTGCTGGTAGTGGAGGGATGTAATGATGGTAGTGGAGGGATGTAATGCTGGTAGTGGATGTTTTGCTGGTAGTGGAGGGATGTAATGCTGGTAGTGTAGGGATGTTTGGCTGGTAGTGGATGTTTGGCTGGTAGTGGAGGGATGTAATGCTGGTAGTGGAGGGATGTAATGCTGGTAGTGGAGGGATGTATTGCTGGTAGTGGAGGGATGTATTGCTGGTAGTGGAGGGATGTATTGCTGGTAGTGGAGGGATGTAATGCTGGTAGTGGAGTGATGTATTGCTGGTAGTGGAGGGATGTAATGCTGGTAGTGCAGGGATGTAATGCTGGTAGTGGAGGGATGTAATGCTGGTAGTGGAGGGATGTAATGCTGGTAGTGGAGGGATGTAATGCTGGTAGTGGAGGGATGTATTGCTGGTAATGGAGGGATGTATTGCTGGTAGTGGAGGGATGTATTGCTGGTAGTGGAGGGATGTAATGCTGGTAGTGGATGGATGTAATGCTGGTAGTGGAGGGATGTATTGCTGGTAGTGGAGGGATGTAATGCTGGTAGTGGAGGGATGTATTGCTGGTAGTGGATGTATTGCTGGTAGTGGAGGGATGTATTGCTGGTAGTGGAGGGATGTAATGTTGGTAGTGGAGGGATGTAATGCTGGTAGTGGAGGGATGTAATGCTGGTAGTGGATGTTTTGCTGGTAGTGGAGGGATGTAATGCTGGTAGTGGAGGGATGTAAGGCTGGTAGTGGAGGGATGTAATGCTGATAGTGGAGGGATGTAATGCTGGTAGTGGAGGGATGTAATGCTGGTAGTGGAAGGATGTAATGCTGGTAGTGGAGGGATGTAATGCTGATAGTGGAGGGATGTAATGCTGGTAGTGGAGGGATGTAATGCTGGTAGTGGAGGGATGTAATGCTGGTAGTGGAGGGATGTAATGCTGGTATTGGAGGGATGTAATGCTGGTAGTGGAGGGATGTAATGCTGGTAGTAGAGGGATGTAATGCTGGTAGTGGAGGGATGTATTGCTGGTAGTGGAGGGATGTAATGATGGTAGTGGAGGGATGTAATGCTGATATTGGAGGGATGTAATGCTGGTAGTGGAGAGATATATTGCTTGTAGTGGAGGGATGTAATGCTGGTAGTGGAGGGATGTAATGCTGGTAGTGGAGGGATGTAATGCTGGTAGTGGTGGGATGTAATGATGGTAGTGGATGTATTGCTGGTAGTGGAGGGATGTAATGATGGTAGTGGATGTATTGCTGGTAGTGGAGGGCTGTAATGCTGGTAGTGGAGGGATGTAATGCTGGTAGTGGAGGGATGTAATGCTGGTAGTGGAGGGATGTAATGCTGGTAGTGGAGGGATGTAATGCTGGTAGTGGATGTATTGCTGGTAGTGGAGGGATGTAATGCTGGTAGTGGAGGGATGTAATGCTGGCAGTGGATGTTTTGCTGGTAGTGGAGGGATGTAATGCTGGTAGTGGAGGGATGTATTGCTGGTAGTGGATGGATATAATGCTGGTAGTGGATGTTTTGCTGGTAGTGGAGGGATGTAATGCTGGTAGTGGAGGGATGTAATGCTGGCAGTGGATGTTTTGCTGGTAGTGGAGGGATGTAATGGTGGTAGTGGAGGGATGTAATGCTGGTAGTGGATGTTTTGCTGGTAGTGGAGGGATGTATTGCTGGTAGTGGAGGGATGTAATGCTGGTAGTGGAGGGATGTATTGCTGGTAGTGGAGGGATGTATTGCTGGTAGTGGAGGGATGTAATGCTGGTAGTGGAGGGATGTAATGCTGGTAGTGGAGGGATGTAATGCTGGTAGTGGAGGGATGTAATGCTGGTAGTGGAGGGATGTATTGCTGGTAATGGAGGGATGTATTGCTGGTAGTGGAGGGATGTATTGCTGGTAGTGGAGGGATGTAATGCTGGTAGTGGAGGGATGTAATGCTGGTAGTGGAGGGATGTATTGCTGGTAGTGGAGGGATGTAATGCTGGTAGTGGAGGGATGTATTGCTGGTAGTGGATGTATTGCTGGTAGTGGAGGGATGTATTGCTGGTAGTGGAGGGATGTATTGTTGGTAGTGGAGGGATGTAATGCTGGTAGTGGAGGGATGTAATGCTGGTAGTGGATGTTTTGCTGGTAGTGGAGGGATGTAATGCTGGTAGTGGAGGCATGTAAGTCTGGTAGTGGAGGGATGTAATGCTGGTAGTGGAGGGATGTAATGCTGATAGTGGAGGGATGTAATGCTGGTAGTGGAGAGATATATTGCTGGTAGTGGAGGGATGTAATGCTGGTAGTGGAGGGATGTAATGCTGGTAGTGGATGTATTGCTGGTAGTGGAGGGCTGTAATGCTGGTAGTGGAGGGATGTAATGCTGGTAGTGGAGGGATGTAATGCTGGTAGTGGAGGGATGTAATGCTGGTAGTGGAGGGATGTAATGCTGGTAGTGGATGTATTGCTGGTAGTGGAGGGATGTAATGCTGGTAGTGGGGGGATGTAATGCTGGTAGTGGAGGGATGTAATGCTGGTAGTGGATGTATTGCTGGTAGTGGAGGGATGTAATGCTGGTAGTGGAGGGATGTAATGCTGGTAGTGGAGGGATGTAATGATGGTAGTGGAGGGATGTAATACTGGTAGTGGAGGGATGTAATGCTGGTAGTGGAGGGATGTTTTGCTGGTAGTGGAGGGATGTAATGCTGGTAGTGGATGTTTTTCTGGTAGTGGAGGGATGTAATGCTGGTAGTGGAGGGATGTAATGCTGGTAGTGGAGGGATGTAATGCTGGTAGTGGAGGGATGTAATGCTGGTAGTGGATGTTTTGCTGGTAGTGGAGGGATGTAATGCATCAACATACGCTAGTGCTGTTACAAATAAGTGTTTCAGTCTGAAAATGAAATGCTCTTTTGCACACCAGTATCTCTACCTGCACATGACCATCTGATCATTTATCACTCCAGTGTTAATCTGCAAAATTGTAATTATTCGCCTACCTCCTCATGCCTTTTGCACACAATGTATATAGACTCTTTTTTTTCTCTTTCCACTGTGTTATTGACTTGTTAATTGTTTACTCCATGTGTAACTCTGTGTTGTCTGTTCACACTGCTATGCTTTATCTTGGCCAGGTCTCAGTTGTAAATGAGAACTTGTTCTCAACTAGCCTACCTGGTTAAATAAAGGTGTTCTCAACTAGCCTACCTGGTTAAATAAAGGTGTTCTCAACTAGCCTACCCTGTCTCTTATCGATGGCGGTTATGATATCGTTAAGGACCTTGAGCGTGGCAGAGGTGCACCCATGACCAGCTCGGAAAATTAGATTGCATAGCAGAGAAGGTACGATGTGATTCAAAATGGTCAGTAATCTGTTTTTTTAACTTGGCTTTCGAAGACCTTAGAAAGACAGGGTAGGATATATATAGGTCTGTAGCAGTTTGGGTCTAGAGTGTCACCCCCTTTGAAGAGGGGGATGACCGCAGCAGCTTTCTAATCTTTGGGGATCTCAGACGATACGAAAGAGAGGTTGAACAGGCTAGTAATAGGGGTTGCAACAATTTCGGCAGATAATTTAAGAAAGAGATGGTCCAGATTGTCTAGCCCGGCTGATTTGTTGGGGTCCAGATTTTGCAGCTCTTTCAGAACATCAGCTATCTGGATTTGGGTGAAGGAGAAATGGTCGGGGATTGGGCGGGTTGCTGTGTAGGGTGCCGGGCAGTTGACCGGGGTAGGGGTAGCCAGGTGGAAAGCATGGCCAGCCGTAGAGAAATGCTTATTGAAATTCTCAATTATAGTGGATTTGTCAGTTGAAACAGTGTTTCCTAGCCTCAGATCAGTGGATAGCTGGGATGAAGTGCTCTTATTCTCCATGGACTTTACAGTGTCCCAGAACCTTTTTGAGTTTGTACTGCAGGATCGAAATTTCTGTTAAAAAAAGCTAGCATTAGCTTTCCTAACTGCCTGTGTATATTGGTTCCTAACTTCCCTAAAAAGTTACATTTCACGGGGGCTATTCGATGCTAATGCAGAATGCCACAGGATGTTTTTGTGCTGGTCAAGGGCAGACAGGTCTGGAGTGAACCAAGGGCTATATCTATTCCTGGTTAAAAAAAAAAATTGAATGGGGCATGCTTATTTAAGATGGTGAGGAATACACTTTTAAAGAATAACCAGGCATCCTCTACTGTCGGGATGAGGTCAATGTCGTTCCAGGATACCCCGGCCAGATCGATTAGAAAGGCCTGCTCGCAGAAGTGTTTTAGGGAGCGTTTGACAGTGATGAGGGGTTGTCGTTTGCTTGCAGACCCATTACGGATGCAGGCAATGAGGCAGTAATCTTGGTTGAAAACAGCAGAGGTGTATTTGGAGGGTGAGTTAGTTAGGATGATATCTATGAGGGGTTATATCTGGTAGGTTCATTGATAAGGTGTGTGAGATTGAGGGCATCAAGCTTAGATTGTAGGATGGCCGGGGTGTTGAGCATGTCCCAGTTTAGGTCACCTAGCAGCACGAGCTCTGAAGATAGATGGGGGGCAATCAATACCCATGTGGTGTCCAGGGCACAGCTGGGGGCTGAGGGGGGTCTATAGCAAGTGGCAACGGTGAGACTTGTTTCTGGAAAGGTGAATCTTTAGAAGTAGAAGCTCAAATTGTTTGGGTACAGACTTAGATAGCCTGCAGATTTCTGTATTACTAACTTTCAGACCTGGATAGTAAGACAGAACTCTGCAGGTTATCTTTGCAGTACATTGCAACACCGCCCCCTTTGGCAGTTCTATCTTGTCGGAAAATGTTAACATGCATGAAACCAAGGCTTTTACGGTTGCAGAAGTCAACAAATTTGGGAATGGGAGTAGAGGTGGACACTGCAGGGCCTGGATTAACCTCCACATCACCAGAGGAACCGAGGAGGAGTAGGATAAGGGTACGGCTAAAGGCTAACAGAACTGGACGCCAAGTACGTTCAGAACAGAGAGAAAAAGGAGCAGATTTCTGGGCACGGTAGAATATATTCAAGGTATAATGTACAGACAAAGGTATAGTAGGATGTGAATACAGTGGGGGTAAACCTGTGCATATAGTGATAATGAAAGAGATATTGTCTCTAGAATTAGCATTTAAACCAGGTGATGTCACTGCGTGTGTGGGGGGTGGAATTAAATTGTTAGCAGAGGCGTGTTGAGCAGTGCTAGAGGCATGGTGACGTTAAGAAAAGGCATGCGTAGCCGGGTTATCATACAGTGCGTGGCTTCAAGCAGCTAGCGGCACGGGGCTAGCAGGCTAACAGAAAGGCCTTAGAGGGATGACGCGACGGAGGGAAGTCTGTTGTGCCCCCCTCGTGCAGTTACATCAGCGGACAGATCAGCATGGCTCCGAGTGGTAAACCAGGCCAATTGGCAAAATATGCATAATGGCCGAAGAAATATGTCCGAAGGGCCTCTTAAGCCAGCAGTCCAATGTGCTTTAGATAGCTAGCAGTCCAATGTGCTTTAGATAGCTAGCAGTCCAATGTGCTTTAGATAGCTAGCAGGCCGCAGATTAGCCGCTGTGCGTTCAGGGGTCGTTAGCTGCTATAATTCCAGGTGGAAAAAAATATATAAAAAAATATCATAAGAAAAATGTAAATAAAATAAAAAATAGGTTCAGAACTTGCGGTAGGAATCCGGAGATATCGAGAAGAATACGTCCGACTAGCTCTGGTTTGAGTCACGCTGTACAGACTGGCGAGAGTTGTCCGGGATAAAGGTAGCTGATGACCGCTACCAAAGGATAGCTGACTGCTAGTTAGTGGCTTCGGAATGTATTCGATGGGCCTCGTTAGCCAACAGTCCGTTGTGCTCTAGACAGCTAGCATTCAGGGGACGTTAGCTGCGAAGGTCGGAAGGTGAGAAGGTTCAGAGCTTGCGATAGGAATCCGGGAATATGGAGAGAAAAAATAGGTCCTTTATGCTCTGGTTGAATCGCGTTGTACAAACTGGCGAGAGCTTTCCGAGCTAAGGTTAGCTGATGACCGTTAGCTGGCTAGTTAGCTGGCTAGTTTATATTGGAGAGATTCCAGTAAGAGGCAAAGAAAAATGTGTTAGAGAAAAAGCAGGTCCAGACCACATTGAGTGAGGCGGGTTGCAGGGGAGTATTTTGAAATAAGGGGTTAGAAAAATAAAAAAATATATGCGAAGAAAAATATATATACATGGGACACGACAAGACGAAGGACAAAGACGTCTGACTGCTACGCCATCTTGGATATAGAGACAGTCTGGACAGCTGTAGGTAATTCCCCATATTATCATGTTCCAGTGAGAGGAGAGGACATTACCTGCTTCACTACCATCCCATTTATCATCAGCTAGAAATGTAGACCCTCATATTACAGCTGTGTTTGTGTGTGTGTGTCTTCAGTATAGCCTAAATAGCAACATTTCTACTTGTGTTCAATTAGCTACGCATATCTATTTCAGTCTTTAATTACTGATCAATAAGAATTAAGGATGAAAGGATTTGAAGGCGGACTGAGGAGACTGGGTTAACCCAGTGATCAACACTCCTAAATCTTCAAAAACGTACGGTTCCAAGTGCCAATTTATTCGCTAATGATAATGATAGAACCAGGAAGTCCCAAGGTGCACCTCTTCACAGAACCAGGAAGTCCCATGGTGCGCCATGATGGATCAAGCCTCTCCACTACCTCATGTTTATTCAGATTCTGTAAAGATCTAATAGTATCATAATCCCTGTGATCACTAGCGGGAGTATTAATGAGGAACAACCAGACAAGTGGGATTAAAAAGCATGAGATTGTATGGCAATTCAGAGATACAGTTGGACATAGAAAGGATAAGTAGACTAAAACTAATCAACCAATCACAGATCACACCTCACCCAGGAGCAGCAAAGCAGGAAGTCATTATGTTTACATGCACACACACACACACAATGCCAGGGTAAGATTCGTTGTTATTGTAACGCTGACAGTACACTGTTGGGGTAAACGGAGATATGAGCGCTTGAGTTTATGGCGAGGGTTCAGATTTGATTCACATGCGACTGAAGATAAAATTTCAAATGATCTGATAAAGAGAAGACGTTTGAAATGTTCATATAACCATATAATATATGCATCAAATAAAATATTTTTTCAAAACATTTTTATTCCTTAAAAAAAAAAAAAATCCCAAATCCCATATCCTAAATACACTGAACAAAATAGAACATGTAAAGTGTTGGTCCCCGTGAGCTGAAATAATAGATTTAATTCATTTCATTACACACCAAAAGCTTATTTTTTTCACATTTTGTTTCCATCCTTGTTTTTTGAGCATTTCTCCTCGGCCAAGATGATCCATCCACCTGACAGGTGTTGTAACGAGTAACGCTGAGAGTCGGCAAGCAAGTTCAGGCAGTGAGTGTTTTAATAAACAAACAAAACAAACGCACCGACATGAAACAGAGGCAATAACACCTGAGGAAAGAACCAAGAGGAGAGACAGATAGAGGGAAGATAATCAAGGAGGTGATGGAGTCCAGGTGAGTGTTATGAGGCGCAGGTGCGCGAGACAATGGTGACAGGTGTTGGGGGATAATCAGCAGCCTGATGACATAGAGGCATATCGAGAAGCTGATTAAACAGAATGATCTGGGGACAATAAACAGCCACTCTAAAATGTGCAGTTTTGTCTCATGAGAAAATGCCACAGATGTCTCAAGTTTTGAGGGAGCGTGTAATTGGCACGCTGACTGCAGGAATGTCCACCAGAGCTGTTGCCAGAGAATTGAATGTGGATTTCTCTACCATAAGCCACCCCAGATGCGTTTTACAGAATTTGGTAGTACGTCCAACCGGGCTTCACAACCGCAGACCACATGAATGGCGTTGTGTGGGCAAGCAGTTGCTAATGTCAATGTTGTGAACAGAGTTCCCCTTGGTGGCGGTGGGGTTATGGTATGGGTCAGCATATGCTACAGACAACGAACACAATTTAATTTTTAAAGATTTCAATTTGAATGCAGAGGGATACCATGGTGAGATCCTGAGGCTCATTGTCGTGCCATTCATCCGCTGCCATCACCTCATGTTTCAGCATGATAATGCACGGCCCCATGTCGCAAGGACCTGTACACAATTCCTTGAAGCTGAAAATGTCCCCAGTTCTTCCATGGCCTGCATACTGAACAGGCATGTCACCCACTGAGCATGTTTGGGATGCTCTGGATCTACGTGTACGACAGCATCCAGCAACTTCGCACATTCATTGAAGAGGAGTGGGACAACATTCTACAGGCCACAATCAACATCCTGATCAACTCTATGTGAATGAGATGTGTCACGCTGCATGAGGCAAATGGTGGTCACACCACACGGGTTTTCTGATCTACGCACCTACCTTTTTATAAGGTATCTGTGACCAACAGATACATATCTGTATTCCCAGTCATGTGTTTCATTCTTACCATACTCCACCTATTAAACTATTACACTACCCTCGGTACTATGGCTGTGGAGAGGAGAGGAGAGGAGAGGAGAGGAGAGGAGAGGAGAGGAGAGGAGAGGAGAGGAGAGGAGAGGAGAGGAGAGGCTAAAAATTGACAACTAAGTAGTCAGGAGAGAAGCAAAGAGGAAAGGTTGGCTAAACTGAGTTCAGACAATGGTACCCTATTCCTTATGAGTCTGGCGCTGCGGTCTAAGGCGCTGCATCTCAGTGCTAGAGGCGTCACTACAGACACCCTGGTATGATTCCAGGCTGTATCACAGTTGTCTAAGGCGCTGCATCTCAGTGCTAGAGGCGTCACTACAGACACCCTGGTTCTATTCCGGGCTGTATCACAGCGGTCTAAGGCGCTGCATCTCAGTGCTCGAGACGTCACTACAGACCCTGGTTCGATTCCAGGCTGTATCACAACCGGCCATCATTGTAAATAAGAATTTATTCTTAACTGACTTGCCTACTTAAATAAGGGTTAAATACATATAAATATATAAATATATATAAAGTAGTGCACTACAGGGCAGTGGTTTCCAAACGTTTTTGGGTCCGGGGACCCCTTTTGTGACAGCAAATTCATCAGAAACCTCCTCAAAATCAAAACTCCTGCTTCAGAATGCAATGAAAATAGCATACCCCTACCTCTTCGCATCAGAGCATAAATATTGCAGTTTTTAAGCTAATTTCCTCCAGTTCTACAAATGTTCACGTAAGGCAGAGAGACAATTTAGCAGCTTTAACATTTAAATTACAGTGCATCTATGTGTAAAACAGCAGACCCTGGTCAAATGTAATGCACCGTATAGGGAATAGGCAGTCATTAGGCACAGAACCATGTGTTTCTACAAAGCAGCGCTAAATCCTTTCAACTGGCTGGGGGCTGTGGAGAGGGTTGGACTTTTACGTAAGATTAGCTTGGTTATAACTGTGCCACTCGCTGCCAAAATGTATTAATTTAGCAAGGCGGGGACTTGAGGAGGTAAGCAGCTCTATAATTTCAATTATGATTTCTTTTGGGGAGATTGAATTTTGGTGGATGGACTACTTGGAATCGCAGTACATAATCAAACTGCATGGTTATATAGAGAGAGAAACATAGCCGAGATGAAATCAGTCACATACTGGAAAACTCAGTCACGTCGCTCAAGATCCAAGGCGAAATTTAATGTCAGTCCAGGCAACCAGGATATCGGGAGACTACTTAAAAACCAGCCACTAGGGGTGAGCGCTACTACCATCAAGCCGCTTGTGGATTGCAAGGGTGTTGTTGATGGGGATGAAGGGTAGTCGTAAAACGCGATCTCTGGTTCTGAGGGTCGTGTGTTCAATCCCAGTGGGACTTTTTATCGCATTTTGTTATCTTTTATTTTTTTTAATCCTATTCCAAACCTTTACCTAAACCATTCAGAATTAATCCCTAAACGTAGTGGTTTAATCCTATTCCTAACCTTTACCTAAACCATTCAGAATTAATCCCTAAACGTAGTGGTTTAATCCTATTCCAAACCTTTACCTCAACCATTCAGAATGAATCCCTAAACGTAATGGTTTAATCCTATTCCAAACCTTTACCTAAACCATTCAGAATTAATCCCTAAACGTAGTGGTTTAATCCTATTCCAAACCTTTACCTCAACCATTCAGAATGAATCCCTAAACGTAATGGTTTAATCCTATTCCAAACCTTTACCTAAACCATTCAGAATTAATCCCTAAACGTAGTGGTTTAATCCTATTCCAAACCTTTACCTCAACCATTCAGAATTAATCCCTAAACGTAGTGGTTTAATCCTATTCCAAACCTTTACCTCAACCATTCAGAATGAATCCCTAAACGTAGTGGTTTAATCCTATTCCAAACCTTTACCTCAACCATTCAGAATTAATCCCTAAACGTAGTGGTTAAATCCTATTCCAAACCTTTACCTCAACCATTCAGAATTAATCCCTAAACGTAGTGGTTTAATCCTATTCCAAACCTTTACCTCAACCATTCAGAATTAATCCCTAAACGTAATGGTTTAATCCTATTCCAAACCTTTACCTCAACCATTCAGAATTAATCCCTAAACGTAATGGTTTTTAATCCTATTCCAAACCTTTACCTCAACCATTCAGAATGAATCCCTAAACGTAGTGGTTTAATCCTATTCCAAACCTTTACCTCAACCATTCAGAATTAATCCCTAAACGTAGTGGTTTAATCCTATTCCAAACCTTTACCTCAACCATTTAGAATTAATCCCTAAACGTAGTGGTTTAATTAATCCTATTCCAAACCTTTACCTCAACCATTCAGAATGATTCCCTAAACGTAATGGTTTTTAATCCTAATCCAAACCTTTACCTCAACCATTCAGAATTAATCCCTAAACGTAGTGGTTTAATCCTATTCCAAACCTTTACCTTTACAACCATTCAGAATTAATCCCTAAACCCTGCCTATTCCCAGTAGTGGTTTTTAATCCTTTACCTCAACCATCAGCAAAACTGATGCTTTTAATCAACATGACCGAATAAAGGCTATCAAACAAGCTAAGCGCCAGTACAGAGACAAAGTCTCAAACCTTTACCAGTCAATCACGGATTCACGAATGAAGACTAAATAACCCTTTACCTACCTGACACCCTAGACCCAACCATTCAGAATGAATCCCTAAACGTAATGGTTTTTAACCCTATTCCAAACCTTTACCTCAATCATTCAGAATGAATCCCTAAACGTAATGGTTTAATCCTATTCCAAACCTTTACCTCAACCATTCAGAATTAATCCCTAAACGTAATGGTTTTTAATCCTATTCCAAACCTTTACCTCAACCATTCAGAATGATTCCCTAAACGTAGTGGTTTAATCCTATTCCAAACCTTTACCTCAACCATTCAGAATGAATCCCTAAACGTAGTGGTTTAATCCTATTCCAAACCTTTACCTAAACCATTCAGAATTAATCCCTAAACGTAGTGGTTTAATCCTATTCCAAACCTTTACCTCAACCATTCAGAATTAATCCCTAAACGTAGTGGTTTAATCCTATTCCAAACCTTTACCTCAACCATTCAGAATTAATCCCTAAACGTAGTGGTTTAATCCTATACCAAACCTTTACCTCAACCATTCAGAATGAATCCCTAAACGTAATGGTTTTTAATCCTATTCCAAACCTTTACCTCAACCATTCAGAAAGAATCCCTAAACGTAGTGGTTTAATCCTATTCCAAACCTGTACCTCAACCATTCAGAATTAATCCCTAAACGTAGTGGTTTAATCCTATTCCAAACCTTTACCTCAACCATTCAGAATTAATCCCTAAACGTAGTGGTTTAATCCTATTCCAAACCTTTACCTAAACCATTCAGAATTAATCCCTAAACGTAGTGGTTTAATCCTATTCCAAACCTTTACCTCAACCATTCAGAATTAATCCCTAAACGTAGTGGTTTAATCCTATTCCAAACCTTTACCTCAACCATTCAGAATTAATCCCTAAACGTAGTGGTTTAATCCTATTCCAAACCTTTACCTAAACCATTCAGAATTAATCCCTAAATGTAGTGGTTTAATCCTATTCCAAACCTTTACCTCAACCATTCAGAATTAATCACTAAACGTAGTGGTTTAATCCTATTCCAAACCTTTACCTCAACCATTCAGAATGAATCCCTAAACGTAATGGTTTAACCCAAACCTAACCGTAAAAATGTGCTATTTGGAGGAACGTCGTAATATGAAGTCAAAATAGGTTAAACCATTAGATCTTTTGAGGGGAAAACTAGATATGATCTAGTATGTGAGAGTTATTGGAAAAATGTGATCCTCATCTTATTACCTTGCTACATTTTTAGATTACATTTTTATCTTGTTATATTCTTGAGACAAAACTCTTGTTCACACAATGATGTGTTTGTCCTATGAAATATATTCAGACTGTGTTAGAATGGATGTGAGCGTAAATGTTACTTGCACCCTGAGGGAAACAGCTGGGGATTTGAAAGATTTATCTGTTAGTGATGCATTACGCTAATCACACTTGCTATTTATCCCCCCGTAGCGTAGCCTGGTATACCTGTCATAGCCTGTCATAGCCTGTCACAGTCTGGTGTAGCGGCATGGCCTGATTAAAAGCCTGGGTGTTGGCAACCTCTCACTGAGAGGGGAGAGAGAGGGAGCAGGGCTGAGCATAGCACTTTGTAGAAGTACTCTGAAGTGGAGGTACATACAAAAGCAATCAGGCAGGCAGGCAGGCAGGCAGGCAGGCAGGCAGACAGACAGACAGACAGACAGACAGACAGACAGACAGGCAGGCAGGCAGGCAGGCAGGCAGGCAGGCATGAGCAGCCTGTCCTCCCAACTCCAAGGCAGGCAGCTCTGCGTCTTTCACAGTTGATAGTATGAAGTAAGAGAGCCCCTCTCTACTCTCCCTCCCCCTCTCTCCTCTCCTCCTCTCTCCCTCTCTTCTCTCTCCCTGACCCCAGGGTCTGATATAATGTTACTAAACATGATCATTAGCTGTCCTCACATATAAGCAACTAGAAACAGAGCCTGAAACACAGCTGGCTAGTTCCAGAAACAGGGCCTGAAACACAGCTGACTCGTTCCGGGAACAGGGCCTGAAACACAGCTGGCTCGTTCC
This sequence comes from Oncorhynchus clarkii lewisi, assembly GCF_045791955.1. Classification (NCBI taxonomy): domain Eukaryota; kingdom Metazoa; phylum Chordata; class Actinopteri; order Salmoniformes; family Salmonidae; genus Oncorhynchus; species Oncorhynchus clarkii. The sequence goes on along the minus strand of NC_092162.1, from coordinate 3,574,005 downwards.
AGAAACAGGGCCTGAAACACAGCTGGCTCGTTCCGGGAACAGGGCCTGAAACACAGCTGGCTCGTTCCGGAAACAGGGCCTGAAACACAGCTGGCTCCTTCCGGAAACAGGGCCTGAAACAAAGCTGGCTCGTTCCAGAAACAGGGCCTGAAACACAAACACCTCCTTAGGGAGGGTTTGGCCGGTAGTGATATCCTTGTCACATTGTGCACCAGCGACTCCTGTGGCGGGCCGGGCGCAGTGCGCGCTAACCAACATTGCCAGGTGCACGGTGTTTCTTCCTTCCGCTAACCATTATTATTATATCATTATCGCCATTATTATTATATCATTATCGCCATTATTATTATATCATTATCGCCATTATTATTATATCATTATCGCCATGTTTCTATGTTCTGAAGGTAGAGGGAATGTCTGCTGTTCAATCAAGATGAATTCGGACCAAAACGGTGCAGCCGCTGATTTGAAGCCGTCTGACTGGCTATCGATCCACTAACAGTTTATCAGGAATGTGGTCTAAGCTGAGCTTGGAGATTTGTTCCATGTTGAAACCCTTCTCCCACTCAGTTGTAGACATATTATTGGCTGACTTTAGAGTGGGTCTCTTCTCATTCTAACCAGTAAGACTTTCTAATTTAGAGTTAAATATTGACCAGTGGTGATATGTAAATGCCGATATTGAGGACAGACTTGAAAGACAGACCTCAGAGTACACTGCAATGAAACTCTGAGAAATCAGCTATTGGATTAATAGAAAGGTAATGAGACAGAACCTTTAAAAACGTTATCTCTCTTACTTAGATAAATGCTTTAGGCTTTTTCTTGACTATTTTTGCCAGCCGAGTGAATGGTATGGTAGCTTCTGGGGCCAGCAGAGCAGCTGTAGCTGCAGTGGACAGTCAGGGATCAAGCTTTGCTACAGTCCTCGTACTCAAACAGCAGCCATATCATTACTACAGTCCTCGTACTCAACCAGCAGCTATATCATTACTACAGTCCTCGTACTCAACCAGCAGCCAATACCGTTACTACAGTCATAGTATCCAACCAGTGGCCATATCATTACTACAGTCCTCGTACTCAACCAGCAGCTATATCATTGCTACAGTCCTCGTACTCAACCAGCAGCTATATCATTACTACAGCCCTCGTACTCAACCAGCAGCCATATCGTTACTACAGTCCTCGTACTCAACCAGCAGCTATATCATTAGTACAGTCCTCGTACTCAACCAGCAGCTACACTGTCTCAGGAGGTATTACCATCATCATGTTGTTATAGAGTTTACAGTACTGGACCCAGGTACCAATAGCAGTGTGTCAAGGGTTTGGAAAGGTCTCTCATTTACGTGTTTGAGTCATTAGAACCATGGTTTTGATCCAACAGACAACTGGCATGCATCTTTACATCGTAAACCTACTCACACAAAAAATCTGTCTCGAAGCACCGTGTACAAAAGTACATATTTAGAGGGTTTTAATACAACAGTATTGAAGATTGTCTTTGTTGGCCCAATCTGTATCATTGTAACTTTCTAACCCAATACAGAAACACACAAATCACCCTACTATTACTAGTTAATGACCTGTATGTTTGAATTCTCCTCAGGCAGTGAGACAATCTCTCCCTAGAGAGAACCCGTTTTTATCTCCACTTTCTGCTCATCTCTGAAGTACATACTACACCCCTACTTTTTCTCATGCAAGGGAAGTGTTTTTCAAGAGTGTCTCTCTCACCCTAAACTGTTTCTGAGTCCAGAATGGCACCCTATTCCCCGTAGTGCACTACTTTTGACCAGATTCCTAAGTAAAAAAAAAGGGGGGGGGGGGGGGGTATAGGGTGCATTTTGGGACACAGCCTTTTAGTCAGTTCCCACTGGGTCTGCCGTCCATTGCGATAACAGAGACACGTCAGAACGAAACGGAAGGGGTCAAATAGTGAACCAGTCAGAGTGAAACCGAATCCACTGGGGAAAACTATTGAGGGGAATACTGATTACTTCTGCTACTGAGATTTCATGGGCTGGAGATGTTTCTGTCGTTGTAGATCTATGAGATCTGTTCACGTTTTAAAGCTACAATCTGTGTTTTTCAGTCAAATTTCAACAGCGCCACTTGTTTTGTTGTATAGATAAAGTTACCACTGGATAGACTACCAGATCCCAGATTGCAGATTTACATTAGCATAAACCAAAACAATGTACTTCCTGAATAGTAGAAAACCCCATCAATTGTCATATTATTAAACAACAAGGATGATTACACAACCAACAACATTATCGACAACACAACCAACAACATTATCGACAACACAACCAACAACATTATCGACAACACAACCAAAAACATTATCGACAACACAACCAACAACATTATCGACAACACAACCAACAACATTATCGACAACACAACCAACAACATTATCGACAACACAACCAACAACATTATCGACAACACAACCAACAACATTATCGACAACACAACCAACAACATTATCGACAACACAACCAACAACATTATCGACAACACAACCAACAACATTATCGACAACACAACCAACAACATTATCGACAACACAACCAACAACATTATCGACAACACAACCAACAACATTATCGACAACACAACCAAAAACATTATCGACAACACAACCAACAACATTATCGACAACACAACCAACAACATTATCGACAACACAACCAACAACATTATCGACAACACAACCAACAACATTATCGACAACACAACCAAAAACATTATCGACAACACAACCAACAACATTATCGACAACACAACCAACAACATTATCGACAACACAACCAACAACATTATCGACAACACAACCAACAACATTATCGACAACACAACCAACAACATTATCGACAACACAACCAAAAACATTATTGACAACACAACCAACAACATTATCGACAACACAACCAACAACATTATCTAAAGAACCACCTGTTTGGTTTATTTCACAATCAAACACATGCATACATCTCTTAGCACTGTAAAAAAAAGCATGAACAACAAACACAAGCATTCAAATAGGAGAGAATCTCTGTCTCCCTGCCACCTTCATCATCATCATCATCATCACCGTCATCACCATCATCATCATCAGCACCATCATCATCATCATCATTATCATCTTCATCTTCATCTTCATCTTCTTCATCATCATCATCATCATCATCATCATCATCATCACCATCATCATCATCATCTTCATCTTCATCATCATCTTCATCGGCGTCATCATCATCATCTTCATCATCGTCATCATCATCATCATCACCGTCATCATCATCATCTTCATCTTCGTCATCGTCATCATCATCACCGTCATCATCATCATCATCGTCATCATCATCTTCGTCATCGTCGTCATCTTCTTCATCATCATCACCATCATCATCATCATCGTCATCATCGTCATCATCTTCATCATCATCTTCATCATCACCATCATCATCATCATCTTCATCATCATCATCGTCGTCATCATCATCATCATCATCATCATCATCATCGTCATCATCATCTAATTAAATTAAATCATATTTTATTTGTCACATACACATGGTTAGCAGATGTTAATGCGAGTGTAACGAAATGCTTGTGCTTCTAGTTCTGACCATGCATATCTAACATGTAATCTAACCTAACAATTTCACAACAACTACCTATATACACACACGTTTAAAGGAATCAATAAGAATATGTACATAAAAATATATGAATGAGCGATGGCCGAACGGCATAGGCAAGATGCAGTAGATGGTATAGAGTACAGTATATACTGTATGACATGGGTAATGTAGGCTATGTAAACATTATATAAAGTGCCATTGTTTAAAATGACTAGTGATACATTTATGACATACATTTTTCCATTATTAAAGTGACTGGAGATTTGAGTCAGTATGTTGGCAGCAGCCACTCAATGTTAGTGATGGCTGTTTAACAGTCTGATGGCCTTGAGATAGAAGCTGTTTTTCAGTCTCTCGGTCCCAGCTTTGATGCACCTGTACTGACCTCGCCTTCTGGATGATAGCGGGGTGAACAGGCAGTGGCTCGGATGGTTGTTGTCCTTGATGATCTTTATGGCCTTCCTGTGACATCGGGTGGTGTAGGTTTTCCTGGAGGGCAGGTAGTTTGCCCCCGGTGATGCGTTGTGCAGACCTCACTACCTTCTGGAGAGCCTTACGGTTGCGGGTGGAGCAGTTGCCTTACCAGGCGGTGATACAGCCCGACAGGATGCTCTCGATTTTGCATCTATAAAAGTTTGTGAGTGTTTTTGGTGACAAGCCAAATTTAATCTATATTCCCTTACAGTGGGCTAAGTGTCTGATTCAAGGGAAACAGGAATTTTGAAATAAGCACCAGATTTCACACACAGCTAGGACCTTAGAATAGTTTTTTTTTTACAAAAATAAACTTCCTAAGATATGACCTAGCTGTGTGTTGAGCTTCTATCACCAAAAGGCCCAGTTTCATTTGCTGGCTGCTATTACTGGATAGTAACCCGTCCCAGTAAGGTGAATCTTTAGAGGTTAGTGGACAGTAACCAGTCACAGAAAGGTTAGTGCTTAAAGTATGAACCGCTTGCGGGACACCTACAACAACATCCGGTGAAATTGCAGAGAGCAAACTTCAAAATTGTAATATTAAACATTCATGAAAATTCAAGTTTCATACATAATTTAAAAGCTTATCTTCTTGTTAATCTAACCGCATTGTCAGATTTCAAGAAAGCTTTACGGCGAAAGCATACCATTATCTGAGGACAGTGCCCCAAACCAAAATACTTTTTCAACGAGCACAGGTGTCACAAAATCACAAATAGCGATTAAATAAATCACTTACCTTTGAAGATCTTCCTCTTCCTCTTCCTCAAAAGTCTCAGTTACACAATGAATGGTCGTTTTGTTCGATAAAGTCCTTCTTTATAACCCAAAAATGTACGTTTAGTTGGCCTGCTTGATTCAGTAATCTACTCGTTCAACATCCATACAAACAAATCCAAAAAGTTTCCAGTGAAGTTCGTCCAAACAAGTCAAACGATGTTTCTAATTAATCGTCTAATTTCTAAATAAATTATAATATTTAAGACGGAGAATAGTACGTTCAGTAGGGAAGATAAATAACGAAGAGCGCGCACATCATTCACGCGCCAACGAGACTACATTTCCAATTAGAGACATGTTGTAGTTTTTCCAAACTACTTGCTCATTTTTCAAATAACAAGCCTGAAACCCTTTCTAAAGACTGTTGACATCGAGTGGAAGCCATAGGAACTGCAATCTGGGTCCCATCTATTTATGTATCCCATAGGCAAGCATTGAAATGGCCTGTGACCTCAAAAACAAATAATTCCGGATGGATTTTCCTTAGGTTTCCACCTATCATATCAGTTGTGTTATACGCACAGACATTATTTTAACAGTTTAATAAGAAACTTCATAGTGTTTCCTATCCAATGCTATGCTATCCTAGCTTCTGGGCAGAGTAACAGGCAGTTTATTTTCCGAAATTCCAGACAAAACACAGAATTCTAATGAAGTTAATTTGTGCCAGATCCTGCCAGAACAGGATCCAGCACCTCTCAGATTTGAATCTCGTTCGTTCCGGCACCTATTTGCCTAACTCCGGTACCTCACACAGCATTATTTATACATATTGTTCACTGTTTGCACTATAAACATACAACAACAAAAAGCAATCAGAGTTAAATCAAGTTGCCTCCTGTTTTTTTGAAAAACAGTCATGTAAAAGTGTGGTGATCCTTCTGTGCAATCATCCTAATCCTTCCACACTGATTTCAGATCTGTCCTCTTATTAGTACATTATTGTCACGTTATGACCTTAGTTCCTTTATTATGTCTTTGTGTTAGTTTGGTCAGGGCGTGAGTTGGGGTGGGTAGTCTGTATGTTATTTTTCCTATGTTGTAATTCTGTGTTTGGCCTGGTATGGTTCTCAATCAGATGCAGCTGTTGATCGTTGCCTGTTTTCCCCAGTTTGGTTGTGGGTGATTGTTTTCTGTGTCTGTGTTTTCCATACAGAACTGTTTCGTTTTCATTTTGTGTAGTGTTCAGTTTTAATTAAAAAGATGGATAACACTTACCACGCTGTGTTTTGGTCCGATCCTTCCTACCCCTCCTCTGAAGAGAGGGACGAAAACCGTTACAGAATCACCCACCCAAACCGGACCAAGCAGCGTGGTAACCAGGAGCAGAGGGTTCTGGACTCCTGGACATGGGAGGAGATTTTGGACGGTAAGGGACCCTGGGTCCAGGGTGGGGAATATCGCCATCCCAGGGAAGAGCTGGAGGCAGCCAAAGCAGAGCGGCGGCATTATGAGGAGTTAGCACGGTAGCGCAACAGGCAGGAGAGGCAGCCCCCACAAAGAATTAGGAGAGGCACACAAGGGGTGTAGCAGAGTCAGGTTGGAGAACCGTGTTATGCGGTCAAGTGCACGGTGTCTCCAGTGCGCGTTCTTAGCCCGGTGCGCTACATCCCAGCCCCCCATAAGTGCCGTGCAAGAGAGAGTGGGCATCCAGCCAGGGCATAGCGTGTTTCTTCTCCGGTACATCGTTTTGGCCCAGGGTATCCTGCTCCAGCGCCGTGTGCTGTGTCTCCGGGGCGCTGGGAGGGTGCAGTGCGCCCTATGCCTGCGCTCCGCCCGTGTCGGGCGAAAGTGGGCATTGAGCCTAAGGGAGAGGTGCGAGTGGTATGCACCAGAGCTCCAGTGCTTACCCACAACCCGGTTCAACCTGTGCCTGCACTCTGGAGGGTCCAGCTTGGAGGAGTGGTGCCAAGGCTGCGCACCAGAGCAGGTGTGGTGCCCAGAGCAACTGCAAGACCAGGCAAATTTATAACCCCTGGCTTGTCAAGCAAAATTCAAAGATGACCTATCCAACATGCAGAAATGTAGGGCATTTGGGCCTGGAAATACTGGAAGGATGAAACTAGCCAAAGAGTGGGTAGAATATATAGTAAAATCCTCTGCCTCCAACATAAAAAAAGAGACAAAGAGCCCTCAGATAAAAGGTTTTTTGAACCAAGGCCCGTTTAGCAGCAGCAAGCATTGTAGACAAGGCTAAAGAGGACACTTTAACACAGGTTGTAGTTAACGCTCAAAATAAAAAGCATTAGACACTACAGCCAGACTCTTCCGAAGCTTGCAAGGAAGCTAAACGTCACAGACCCGCTCACGGTTTTGTCAGGAGTTAAATGGATTTGACTTGGGGAGTATTCTCCATTTCAATGTTGCATACATACAGATACAAATGTAATCCGAAATGGAGCGAAAACTATTTGAAAGAATAGTACAGTGTTCTCCCAAAATCAGCCAGACATTCAGCTGTGCAAAATCGGCAGGATCTTGGACACTAAATGGGTGGCATCCAGTTTTAAAACTGTAGAGTCTGTGTGGAAAAATGACCCGACTCTTCACTAGCATTTCACCACAGCAGCTGAGGATGCCTTAAGAGACAGCGAGACCCATCAGAGTTATAGTGGCCTGGGCCTCGCCATGAGCATATCCTCGCATGCATTTGTTAACAATCTAGACCCTGCAGTGCCTTGCAGAAGTATTCATCCCCCTTGACGTTTTCGTATTTTGTTGCATCGCAACCTGTAATTTAAATATATTTTTATTTGGATTTCATGTAACGGACATACACAGAATAGTCCAAATTGGTGAAGTGAAATTTTAAAAAGTACTTGTTTCAAAGAATTCTAAAAAATTCAAAACGGAAAAGTGGTGCATGCATAGGTATTCACCCCCTTTGCTCTGAAGCCCGTAAATAAGATATGGTGCAACCAATTACCTTCAAAGGTCACATAATTAGTTAAATTAAATACATTTGTTAAATAAAGTCCACCTGTGTGCAATCTAAGTGTCACATGATCTGTCACATGATCTCAGTATATATACACCTGTTCTGTAAGGCCCCAGAGTCTGCAACACCACTAAGCAAGCGGCACCATGTAGACCAAGGAGCTCTCCAATCAGGTCAGGAACAAAGTTTTGGAGAAGTACAGATCAGGGTTGGGTTGTACTAAAATATCAATCTTTGAACATCCCACGGAGCACCATTAAATCCGTTATTTAAAAATTGAAAGAATATGACACCACAACAAACCTGCCAAGAGAGGGCCGCCCACCAAAACTCACAGACCACACAAGGAGGGCATTAATCAGAGAGGCAACAAAGAGACCAAAGATAACCCCGGAAAGAGCTGCAAAGCTCCACAGCGGAGATTGGAGTTTCTGTACATAGGACCACTTTAAGCCACACACTCCACAGAGATGGGATTTACGGAAGAGTGGCCAGAAAAAAAGCTATTACTTAAATTAAAAAATAAGAAAACAGGTTTGGTGTTTGCCAAAAGGCATGCCCAAACATGTGGAAAAATGTACTATGGTCAGATGAGACAAAAATTGAGCTTTTTGGCCATCAAGAAAAATCTCTGGCACAAACAAGACCTCTCGTCACCCCGAGAACACCATCCCCACAGTGAAGCATGGTGGTGGTAGCATCATGCTGTGAGGATGTTTTTCATCGGCAGGGACTGGGAAACTAGTCAGAATTGAAGGAATGATGGATGGCGCTAAATATAGGGAAATTCTTGAGGGAAACCTGTTTCAGTCTTCCAGAGATTTGAGACTGGGAAGGAGGTTCACCTTCCAGCAGGACAATGACCCTAGGCATACTGTTAAAGCAACACGTGAGTGGTTTTAAGGGGAAACATTTAAATGTATTGGAATGGCCTAGTCAAAGCCCAGACTTCAATCCAATTGAGAAGAACCCATCCAACTTGAAGGAGCTGGAGCAGTTTTGCCTTGAAGAATGGGCAAAAGTCCCAGTGGCTAGATGTGCCAAGCTTATGGAGACATTCCCCAAGAGACTTGCAGCTGTAATTGCTGAAGTTCTGAATCTTTTTCTTATTTCTTGTTTTTTTCCACAATAAGAATATTTTGCAATTTTAAAGTGGTATGCACGGTGTGTAAATCAAATGATACAAACCCCCCCAAAAAAATATATTTTAATTCCAGATTGTAAGTCAACAAAATAGGAAAAATGCCAAGGGGGTGAATACTTTCTCAAGCCACTGTTTGTGTGATGCACTTCAGCAACTATCTGAATTGTCACTCAAGCTTCAAAAGTGAAACTGCACAATTTTTTCTGCACACAGGGCATTCACCAAGGAAGCGAGGGTGTTCAGTGCCTTGTCAGAGCAGCCATGCCGACACACACACAACTCAGCCAGAGAGGGATTCAGGAGAACTTTTTCCAGGGTGTCAAACTGAATGGTGGAAGACACAGAGACAGAGTCCTCATTCAGAAGGGTTTTTTCAATAGCTTGGCGAGAAACATGGAGCCTAGAATGTTCTCTCAAGGCGGTCGGGCAGAGGACAATACAGGATACAACCAGTTCATAGAGGAGCTGAAGGTGCTTTAGGCGCAATAGGAGGAGCACTCTACGGAGAAACAGAGATAGAATCTGTCTGGTTTGGATTGACTGTCCAAATACGGTCTTACAGATCTACAGACAGTACAGGAACACTGATGGTAAAGATAAAGGAGAGATTCGAGATGGACTTAAAGATCTGGCGGTCAGCACCTTCCCCATCTCCAGTGCAGAATGCCAGCAGGATTTTTCTAAAATGAATCTGATTGGCTCCTGAACCTGCACCTCAATACCTCCACCATATCAGGGCTACTGTTTCTGAACCTTGTTGACTCAACCCCGGACCAAATTCATCTTGGTACTCTACGTGAAGTCATGGTTTGTTAAAGAAGAAAGACGTCTCAGATGGCTGAACGTGTCAGATGCCGTCTTCAATGAGGTAGGCTGAACGTCTCAGATGCCGTCTTCAATGAGGTAGGCTGAACGTCTCAGATGGAGTCTTCAATGAGGTAGGCTGAACGTGTCAGATGCCGTCTTCAATGAGGTAGGCTGAACGTCTCAGATGGCGTCTTCAATGAGGTAGGCTGAACGTCTCAGATGCCGTCTTCAATGAGGTAGGCTGAACGTCTCAGATGCCGTCTTCAATGAGGTAGGCTGAACGTCTCAGATGCCGTCTTCAATGAGGTAGGCTGAACGTCTCAGATGCCGTCTTCAATGAGGTAGGCTGAACGTCTCAGATGCCGTCTTCAATGAGGTAGGCTGAACGTCTCAGATGCCTTCTTCAATGAGGTAGGCTGAACGTCTCAGATGCCGTCTTCAATGAGGAGCAAAAACGAGAAATAGGGAGGAGAAGACTCACGTGAAAATGGCTGTTTTGGAAAACTAAGGTAGGGATATTTCTTTCCTTTACAAACTTGTTCTGTGAAGTTAATCTGAAAATGGACTTCATACTATCATAGGCAGGAGGCCTGTACATTATCAATTGTGTTCTGCAGTAGCCTACATTGACACATTTTATTGGAAGTATATGATATATATGTATATGATATTGTGATATAAAATCTAATTATTGTGATATTATTTGTTCTACTGCTACATTGATGTCTTTAAAAAGTATATGAAATTCGGGTCTTGTAAGCCCCACTGCTGAGTATGCATGCATATGGTGGGTGTTCTGTCCCCCCCCCCCCCCCCCCCCCCAAAAAAAAATGTTTTGCTGTACATTGATGTCTTTAAAATTAGGTTTATAAGAAATTCAGATTTGTAAGCCCCACAGCTATACTAGATTATGTGGGCACAGTATATGTTTGAGACCAACGCGTGGCCGTCACGTGACGGTGGCTGTGTGAGAAGCGTGCCAGTATCTCTCACATAAATAGAATGAGATTCACTTTCTATGATCTCTCTCCCTCTCTGCTCCGAAAGACATAAGCCTGAACTCTCATCTCTCAAGCGTTACACTTAATCATTTACTTAGACTCTATGCTGTAGGCACCCAAAATATTTGATCAACTTCCAAATTGTGTTTTACAAAAAAAAAAGAGAGAGAAATAGGCTTTTGGCAGGAGTGCATCGTTCATCGTCAGTGAGTGAACTCCCCATCATTGGGAGAATCAGTGAAACTGGAAAGCGTGTTTAGAGTTATAATTTCCTCCTCGTATTGTAGCCTAGCTGTTTGATAGATTCAAGACAAGGTTGTTTTTATTGATCTCAGGTTCTCAGTTTGTCAGTGTCAAAGTAGCTAGTCATTTCCATTATTTGTGTGGTGTTAACAACGATCAACGTCTCCAGTCATGTCAAAATGACGAAGAATTGCGTTATAAGCGTTTATTTCAAAAGGCCAACATTATTCTGCTAAAAATGTACGCCATTGTGTGCAACTTCTGTAAGTGCCTCTACTCTACTGCTCCGATACCGATACGCTAAAACCATGATATGATGCATTCCGGAACTTCACAACACCCCAGGTTAACCCGTAATCACGTGCTCACTGTTTGATCCGGCAACTGCCGATCTACAACTGATGCACAGAAAGGGATGAATCTGTAGCAGTTTAAGGACAGTTACCAGTCCCAGTAAGGTGAATCTATACCAGTTAATAGACAGTAACCAGTCCCAGTAAGGTGAATCTATTCCAGTTAGTAGACAGTAACCAGTCCCAGTAAGGTGAATCTATACCAGTTAATAGACAGTAACCAGTCCCAGTAAGGTGAATCTATTCCAGTTAGTAGACAGTAACCAGTCCCAGTAAGGTGAATCTATACCAGTTAGTGGTTAGTAGACAGTAACCCGTCCCAGTAAGGTGAATCTATTCCAGTTAGTAGACAGTAACCAGTCCCAGTAGCAAAAGAAAAGGCTGCCTCATATCAAAGTAAACAAAATAACAATAATAATCAACAACGGCTCTTACAATGGTAACTCTTTTTTTTTACTGATATTTTTAATACGTTGATAATTTGTCAAAATAGTGACATTGAACCATTGCAGTTTTGCCGTCTGTCTCTTTTTGTGACATATCTTCTTTACAAATACATAATTTCTCACATACCTGTAACCGTAGGGCTACGCGAGTAAGTGTTTGGTGTTTCAATATCAACATTGTCTCTTAATTGTCACCAGTTCTAAAATATAAATATTGATGTTGGGGGGGGGGGGGGGTGCTTTGTGAAGTGCAATTCATTGGCTAAAACAGAGAGCGATCAATCAATTGAGTCGTAGCAGGGTGTTGCGTTCCGTCTTCACAGAGGCGTGCGTAACGTCAATCAATCAATTCATAGAATATATTAGGCAGTGAAGTATTGCTGTTCTGTATATATCATGTGCATCATGTGCAAGCATCAACATAGGAAACATATAGCATATTAGTCATAAGATACCCTCTGAGCTATATATTACACTATATACAGTGCATACACACATTGGGGCTGGGAGTTGATTTAAAAAAAAATAATAGATTCACGATTCCTAACAGTGGTGAGAAATTGGAGAAAAAAAAACTCCTTCACACGGAGTCAATTCCTTTTTTAATCTGAATTCCTGTAATCTAATCCAATGATGATCCGTTCCAGTGAGATGTCTGTTGTTGAGTTATTTGAGGTGAAGGAGTCCGTTTGAGGCGAAGAACTCGTTGAACAAACAGCTGACCATCCACAGTACCAAAAGTAAACCCGGCAAACAAAATTAAGTTCTTAGGACGTCCTCAGGACGTCTTGAAATGGTCCCCATAAAGTGGTCAGGACTTTGTGTCATGGTCCCCTGGAGGTTTTGTCTAGTTCCCGACTTGTTCATGATGGTCAGAAAGAGACGGTCCCCCCATTACACATCAACCCTTGTTTCTTTTGTCTATTCCTGATTGGTGATCAACTGATCCATTTACAACTCATACTTTTTTTGGTAATGTTTAGGGACACTTACACAAAAAGGGACGTTCTAATGTACGTTGTTTCAACTTCCATACGTGACACACTTTGACGTAGATTTAGTACGTTGTGTACGTTTATTCACACACAGAAATTATTATTCCACACGTCCTCACCTGGAATGTGTAAGGGACTTGTGACAATCTACAGACTTTTTGGCACAGCATACTGCAAATCCAGCGGTTGTGTGTCCAAATTCTAGGTGGGGTCATGTTGAAAAGTCTGTACGATCATGTCAATCCATCACGTGACAAAACAAACCTCTAGGGGACCATGACACAACGTCCCAGGAATGTCCTTAAAATATCCTCGGGGACGTCCCCATGACCAGGACCATGACACAACGTCCTAAAAACGTCCCCCGGGACCAACTGGGAACTAGAAAAAGGTCCCCCAGTGAACGTTCCATTGGGACCATCATGCGTTGTTCTTAGAATGTTATCAGAGCGTCTGTGAGATAACGTTGTGCAGAAACCCTTTTAAGGGACCTAGTGGAAATGTCCTCAGGATGTCCCCTGTTTGCTGGGAATCCTCAATCATGAATTGTTAAATTCCAAAATTCCGCATATAAAGAAAGAGAGAAAAAGACAAATATTTATAGAACGTACAAAGTCAGCAATGGAATAGTGTGTCATCACAATGGTGACAGCCAAGCACTCGCAAAGGAAGTGTCATCTAGATCAATCCATTCTCATTCAGTCCTCGCAATGGACATGTTTCACCCATCAAACCAAAGTCAGTAATAAGTACTATAAAAACAAGCACATCTCCATGGGCATCAAAGTCACTCCGGGATGACGTTTCCTCTAGGTACAGATCTTGGATCAGTTTCCCCTACCTTAATCCTAACCTTAACTACTAGTGGGGCAAATGTAAAACTGACCCAACATCAGCGACTTGGGGCAACTTTTACCCTACTTCACTAAAGTCAGTAATGGTAATATCCATTTCATTGTGTTCCTTTAGGCGTAGAAAATGAGTTCAGGTATCTGACCGCCCTGTACTCCTGTCCCATTGGTGCTGTCTGACGAACATTGGAACTGGTAGGTCACCTTCCCACACTGCACCTCTGTCATTCCTTCCTGACCAAAGTAACTCAACTCGTTCCCATCCAGAACTACAGAAGCCGTGTAGAACGTATCGGGTTCTATCTGCACGGGGTACTCAAACCACACGGGGAACGTGTTACTAGAACCGTCAGAGAAGTATTTACTCAGGTTATGTCCAAGGAGAATGCCTTGGCGCTTGAGCTCGATCTTAGCCGAGTACTCTGCCGAGCCGCAGCTGGAGCCATAGAGTCCGAACCCGGCGATGAAGACGCGTTTGTCCACGGCGAACTGGATGCTGTCGCACCGCCCTCGGTAACGCCATTGGTTGCTGCGGTAGGCGCAGGATTGGAACCGGTGGCAGCGTTGCGGAGATAACCCCTTCCGGGGCTGGCTGGCGAACAGGAGTTCCGGTTTCCTGGCAGCGGTGTACCACAGGAAGATGTCGTTTGTCTCATTCAGGGTCAGGACGCCCGACTGGGCGGCACCATTGGCGAAGTCGTCCAATGCCATGGTGGGGATACGGATCAGGAACACGGCCTTACCGAGAACCTTGAATAGAACACAGTACACATTGGAACCATATAAACGTTGCTTTGCTACAAGTATGTTAGCGTGTCGGGGGAAATGCAAGGGAATATTAGACTTTTTATTTTCTTTTATTTATACTGTATGTTTTGTTTTACTCCATGTGTAACTCTGTGTCGTTGTATGTGTCGAACTGCTATGCTTTATCTTGGCCAGGTCGCAGTAGCAAAATGAGAACTTGCTCTCAACTAGCCTACCTGGTTAAATAAAGGTGTTCTCAACTAGCCTACCTGGTTAAATAAAGGTGTTCTCAACTAGCCTACCTGGTTAAATAAAGGTGTTCTCAACTAGCCTACCTGGTTAAATAAAGGTGTTCTCAACTAGCCTACCTGGTTAAATAAAGGTGTTCTCAACTAGCCTACCTGGTTAAATAAAGGTGTTCTCAACTAGCCTACCTGGTTAAATAAAGGTGTTCTCAACTAGCCTACCTGGTTAAATAAAGGTGTTCTCAACTAGCCTACCTGGTTAAATAAAGGTGTTCTCAACTAGCCTACCTGGTTAAATAAAGGTGTTCTCAACTAGCCTACCTGGTTAAATAAAGGTGTTCTCAACTAGCCTACCTGGTTAAATAAAGGTGTTCTCAACTAGCCTACCTGGTTAAATAAAGGTGTTCTCAACTAGCCTACCTGGTTAAATAAAGGTGTTCTCAACTAGCCTACCTGGTTAAATAAAGGTGTTCTCAACTAGCCTACCTGGTTAAATAAAGGTGTTCTCAACTAGCCTACCTGGTTAAATAAAGGTGTTCTCAACTAGCCTACCTGGTTAAATAAAGGTGTTCTCAACTAGCCTACCTGGTTAAATAAAGGTGTTCTCAACTAGCCTACCTGGTTAAATAAAGGTGTTCTCAACTAGCCTACCTGGTTAAATAAAGGTGTTCTCAACTAGCCTACCTGGTTAAATAAAGGTGTTCTCAACTAGCCTACCTGGTTAAATAAAGGTGTTCTCAACTAGCCTACCTGGTTAAATAAAGGTGTTCTCAACTAGCCTACCTGGTTAAATAAAGGTGTTCTCAACTAGCCTACCTGGTTAAATAAAGGTGTTCTCAACTAGCCTACCTGGTTAAATAAAGGTGTTCTCAACTAGCCTACCTGGTTAAATAAAGGTGTTCTCAACTAGCCTACCTGGTTAAATAAAGGTGTTCTCAACTAGCCTACCTGGTTAAATAAAGGTGTTCTCAACTAGCCTACCTGGTTAAATAAAGGTGTTCTCAACTAGCCTACCTGGTTAAATAAAGGTGTTCTCAACTAGCCTACCTGGTTAAATAAAGGTGTTCTCAACTAGCCTACCTGGTTAAATAAAGGTGTTCTCAACTAGCCTACCTGGTTAAATAAAGGTGTTCTCAACTAGCCTACCTGGTTAAATAAAGGTGTTCTCAACTAGCCTACCTGGTTAAATAAAGGTGTTCTCAACTAGCCTACCTGGTTAAATAAAGGTGTTCTCAACTAGCCTACCTGGTTAAATAAAGGTGTTCTCAACTAGCCTACCTGGTTAAATAAAGGTGTTCTCAACTAGCCTACCTGGTTAAATAAAGGTGTTCTCAACTAGCCTACCTGGTTAAATAAAGGTGTTCTCAACTAGCCTACCTGGTTAAATAAAGGTGTTCTCAACTAGCCTACCTGGTTAAATAAAGGTGTTCTCAACTAGCCTACCTGGTTAAATAAAGGTGTTCTCAACTGGCCTACCTGGTTAAATAAAGGTGTTCTCAACTAGCCTACCTGGTTAAATAAAGGTGTTCTCAACTAGCCTACCTGGTTAAATAAAGGTGTTCTCAACTAGCCTACCTGGTTAAATAAAGGTGTTCTCAACTAGCCTACCTGGTTAAATAAAGGTGTTCTCAACTAGCCTACCTGGTTAAATAAAGGTGTTCTCAACTGGCCTACCTGGTTAAATAAAGGTGTTCTCAACTAGCCTACCTATTTAAATAAAGGTGTTCTCAACTGGCCTACCTGGTTAAATAAAGGTGTTCTCAACTAGCCTACCTGGTTAAATAAAGGTGTTCTCAACTAGCCTACCTGGTTAAATAAAGGTGTTCTCAACTAGCCTACCTGGTTAAATAAAGGTGTTCTCAACTAGCCTACCTGGTTAAATAAAGGTGTTCTCAACTAGCCTACCTGGTTAAATAAAGGTGTTCTCAACTAGCCTACCTGGTTAAATAAAGGTGTTCTCAACTAGCCTACCTGGTTAAATAAAGGTGTTCTCAACTAGCCTACCTGGTTAAATAAAGGTGTTCTCAACTAGCCTACCTGGTTAAATAAAGGTGTTCTCAACTAGCCTACCTGGTTAAATAAAGGTGTTCTCAACTAGCCTACCTGGTTAAATAAAGGTGTTCTCAACTAGCCTACCTGGTTAAATAAAGGTGTTCTCAACTAGCCTACCTGGTTAAATAAAGGTGTTCTCAACTAGCCCACCTGGTTAAATAAAGGTGTTCTCAACTAGCCCACCTGGTTAAATAAAGGTGTTCTCAACTAGCCTACCTGGTTAAATAAAGGTGTTCTCAACTAGCCTACCTGGTTAAATAAAGGTGTTCTCAACTAGCCTACCTGGTTAAATAAAGGTGTTCTCAACTAGCCTACCTGGTTAAATAAAGGTGTTCTCAACTAGCCTACCTGGTTAAATAAAGGTGTTCTCAACTAGCCTACCTGGTTAAATAAAGGTGTTCTCAACTAGCCTACCTGGTTAAATAAAGGTGTTCTCAACTAGCCTACCTGGTTAAATAAAGGTGTTCTCAACTAGCCTACCTGGTTAAATAAAGGTGTTCTCAACTAGCCTACCTGGTTAAATAAAGGTGAAATAAAATAAATACAACATAAAAATAAAGTATTTCTTCAAGGAATGTAGTGAACTGTAGTTAAACATTTATAAAAAATATAAATACTTGAGTAAAGTACAGATACACTCGAAAGTACTTAAGGACAGTACAAGTATATGTACTTTACTCCACAGATACATTTCATCAAAATCTACCATCAGAAATACCTTTCTCTTGTTGTCTATGGAGGTGGTGAGGTCCTGTCTCTGACACTCTGCCTCGGCCCAGCTCAGCGCTGCCTCAAACACCACCTCCTCTTTGGCGTTGAGGGTCTCTCTCTGGAGGATACTCTCTAGTGTCTGGGAATCGATGTCAGTGAAACCCTCCGACCGCAGGGCCAGCTCTGCCTGAGCGTCAATAACCTGGTGGGATGGAGGTGGACAGCAGAATGTAGCTAGTCTGGAATGATTCATTGCATTTTCTACACAGAGATCGTTTTGGCCATAACTAAAGGGCCAAGTTTCCTATTTTAGCCAAATGACTCGTCACTGAACTAGGACTCAAGTATAAAGGACTTATGATGGAGTTAACCCTAACCCTTATTCTAATCCTAAAATTAACCCTTATTCAAAACATAACCCTAACCCTTATTCTAACCCTAACCTTTACCCAAACCCTAACACTAACCCTAACCCTAACCCTTATTCTAACCCTTACCCTAACCCTAAACCCTTATCCTATCCCTAACCCTATCCCTAACCCTTTATCCTAACCCTAAACTTAACCCTTATTCTAACCCTAACCATAAACTCAACCCTTATTCTAAACCTAACCTAAACCCTTATCCTAACCATAAACGTAACCCTTATTCTAACCCTAACCATAAACTTAACCCTTATTCTAACCCTAACCTAAACCCTCATCCTAACCATAAACTTAACCCTTATTCTAAACCTAGCCCTAACCCTTATTCTAACCCTAACCTTTACCCTAACCCTAACCTCTTATCCTAACCCTAACCCTTATTTTAACCCTTACCCTAACCCTAACCCTAACCTTAACCCTGACCCTTATTCTAACCCTTACCCTAACCCTAACCCTTATTCTAACCCTAACCCCTTATCCTAACCCTTCTTCTAACCCTAACCCTAACCCTAAACCCTTATCCTAACCCTAAACTTAACCCTTATTCTAAACCTATCCCTAACCCTTATTCTAACCCTAAATCCTTATTCTTACCCTATCCCTAACTCTTATTCTAACCCTAACCTAAACCCTTATTCTAACCCTAACCCTAACCCTTTTTCTAACCCTAACCTTAGTAACAGAACCGGAGTAACCAAATAAAGTGTGACCCCATATACATCACTCACCTCCCAGCAGCGTTGTGTGAGTTCGGGCTCTTCGAACAGACAGCTCTGTGACAGCAGGACGCAGGCATTCTTAGCGGACAGGCTGGTCTCTAGGAAGTTAACACAGGCTCTGGCCAGGTGAGGCACAATGTACTTCTTAGCAGCGTAGAGCGTGGCCAGCACTGTGTCAGCACTCAGGTCTATCTCGTCACAATAGATGTACCTGGGGGACAGGTAGAGGAGTTGGTTTAGTCGACAGGTAGTCAACAGGTTGTCAACAAAACATATTACCAATAAGGGCAGTGGATATATATAAAGTGCATTCAGACCCCATTTTGTTAACTTACAACCTTGTTCTAATACCCCATGAGGACAAAGTGAAAACAGGTTTTAAGAGATTTTGGCAAATGTATTAAAAACTAAAACAGAAATAAGTTATTTACATCAGTATTCAGACCTTTTGCTATGAGACTCAAAATTAAGCTCAGGTGCATCCTGTTTCCATTGATCATCCTTGAGATGTTTTCACAACTTGATTGGAGTCCACCTGTCATAAATTCAATGGATTGGACATGATTTGTAATGGCACAGTTGACAGTGCATGTTAAAGCAAAACCAAGCCATGAGGTTGAAGGAATTGTCCTTAGAGCTCCCAGACAGGATTGTGTCGAGGCACAGATCTAAGGAAGGGAACCAAAACATTTCTGCCGCATTGAAGGTCCCCGGGAACACAGTGGCCTCCATCATTCTTAAATGGATGAAGTTTGGAACCACCAAGACTCTTGCTAGATCTGGCCGCCTGGGGAGAAGGGACTTGGTCAGGGAGGTGACCAAGAACCCTGATGGTCACTCTGACAGGACTCCAGAGTTCATCAGCGGAGATGGGAGAACCTTCCAAAAGGACTTCCATCTCTGCAGCACTGCACCAATCAGGTCTTTATGGTAGAGTGGTAAAAGGTACATGACAGCCCACTTGGAGTTTACCAAAAGGCACCTAAAGAATCTCAGACCACGAGAAACACGATTCTTCGGTCTGATGAAACCAAGATTGAAATCTTTGGCCTGAATGCCAAGCGTCAAGTCTGAAGGAAACCTGGCACCATCTCTACGGTGAAACATGGTGTTGGCAGCATCATGCTGTGGGGATGTTTTTCAGCGGCAGAGACTGGGAGAATAGTCAGGATCAAGGGAAAGATCAACTGATTAAAGGACAGAGATCCTTGATGAAAAACTGCTCCAGAGCGCTCAAGACTTCATACAAAGGTTCACCTTCCAACAGGACAATGACTCTAAGCACTCAGCCAAGACAAGGTAGGAGTGGCTTTGGTACAAGCCTCTGAACGGCCGGACTTGAACTCGATCTAACATCTCTTTAGACCTGAAAATAGCTGTGCAGCGACGTTCCCCATCCAACCTGACAGAGCTTGAGAGGATCTGCAGAGATGAAACTCCCCAAATACCAAGTGCCAAGCTTGTAGCGTCATACCCAAGAAGACTCGAGGCTGTAATCTCTGCCAACAAAGTACTGAGTAAAGGGTCTGAAAACGTTCTGTTTTAACAATTCACCACCTGTTTTTTGCTTTGTCATTATAGGGTATTGTGATGTCATTATGGGGTAAAGAATGTGACCAACTGTTGACAGTATGTATTAGGTAGAGGTTGCTACAGTACAGATTCATTTACCAAATTTATATTCATGAGAGGACAACACAGACTGCACTGAGGGTCAAACACATAACAACGTCAGCAACTCAAATGGCACCCTATTCGCTGCATAGGACCCTGGTCAAAAGTAGTGCACTACATAGGGAATAGGTTGCAATTTGGCGAGCAAACAGCACTGGATGTATTATTCAGGCAGCCTAGAGGACACCATTTGTTTTCATATTTCAGATGTATCCCGTAAAGCACAACAACAATGTATTTTCTGACACTGGTGTGAGGACTGGGAATATGTGAAAGGTAAAAATAGATATTAACTACAGTGAAGAGATATAGGGCTGGAGGCAGGAACACAGAGTTTAATCCATTTTGCAGTAACACAACAGCTGGTATACTCCTACACACGTATGCCTCCCAAATGGCCCCCACTGTCTCCTACATTGTGAAACACCCTACATAGTGCACTACTTTCGACCGGAGCCCCTATGAAGGCCTATTGGACGCTGGCCTAAAGCAGTGCACTACATAGGGAATAGGGCACCATTTGGGAGTTAGACACTGAGCTTCTATACCACTCAGTACCCACACAGGGGCAGGAACAACACGACTCACACAGGAGAGAAACAGCAGAGAGAGAGAAAGGGAACAATGTTTATATATCTATAAATTTTTATAGCACTGTATATAACCATAATATTACATTTGAAATGTCTCTATAACTACGTAACTTTTGCAAGTGTAATATGTATTGTTTATTTTGGATTGTTTATTATCTATTTCACTTGCTTTGACAATGTTAACATATGTTTCCCATGACAATTAAGCTATTTGAATTTAATTGAGAGAGAGAGAGAGAGAGAGAGAGAGAGAGAGAGAGAGAGAGAGAGAGAGAGAGATTGACGGGTGGCTGTGTGGAAATGTGACCATTGCTTCAATTTATCCAATTTTCTCATCTTCACAAGTGTCTTATGTGTTAGTAGGGGGGTATATAGTGTCTATGTGTTAGTATATATATAAATATATATATATATATATATATATATATATATATATATATATATATATATATATGTAGTGCCTATGTGTTAGTATATATATATATATAGTGCCTATGTGTTAGTAGGAGGTTTATTTGTGCTACAGAGATACAGGAGAACAATGGGAGAGAGAGAACAATGGGAGAGAAGAGTAGAGTAGAGTAGAGTAGAGTAGAGGAGAGGAGAGGAGAGGAGAGGAGAGGAGAGGAGAGGAGAGGAGAGGAGAGGAGAGGAGAGGAGAAAGAGGGAGGTGAAAGACGAGAGGAGGAAAGAGCAGAGGAAGAAAGGAAGCGAGGGGAAGAGTGAGGTGAAAGAGGAGAAAGGAAGAGGAAAGTGAAAGAAGAGAGAAGAGAGGAAGAGGGAGTTGAAAGAGGAGAAGAAGAGAGGGGAGGTGAAAGAGGAGAAAGGAAAAGGGAAGTGAAAGAGGAGAGAAGAGAGGAAGAGGGAGTTGAAAGAGGAGAAGAAGAGAGGGGAGGTGAAAGAGGAGAAGAGGAGAGGAGAGAGGAAGATGGAGGTGAAAGAAGAGAGGGGAGGTGAAAGAGGAGAGGAGAGAGAGAGGATGAGGGAGGTGAAAAAGGAGAGGAGAGAGGATGAGGGAGGTGAAAGAGGAGTGAAGAGAGGAGAGAGGAAGAGGGAGGTGAAAGAGGAGAAAGGAAAAGGGAAGTGAAAGAGGAGAGAAGAGAGGAAGAGGGAGTTGAAAGAGAAGAAGAATAGAGGGGAGGTGAAAGAGGAGAAGAGGAGAGGAGAGAGGAAGAGGGAGGTGAAAGAAGAGAGGGGAGGTGAAAGAGGAGAAGAGGAGAGGAGAGGAGAGAGGAAGAGGGAGGTGAAAGATGAGAGGAGAGAGGAAGAGGGAGGTGAAAGAGGAGAAGAGGAGAGGCGAGAGGAAGAGGGAGGTGAAAGAAGAGAGGGGAGGTGAAAGAGGAGAAGAGGAGAGGATAGAGGAAGAGGAAGGTGAAAGAGGAGAAGAGGAGAGGCGAGAGGAAGAGGGAGGTGAAAGAAGAGAGGGGAGGTGAAAGAGGAGAAGAGGAGAGGAGAGAGGAAGAGGGAGGTGAAAGCGGAGTAGAATCCTTCCTTACTTCAACATGGCCAGGAACGCTGCAGGCTCCACGTCCGGAATTCGGATTTCATCCTTGTTTTCCGCCAGCTCTCCATAAAACATGGCATGGAACACAGAACTACCAACAGCCAGAACATACTGTTGGACAGAGAGAAAATAAGTTAAGGAGAAAGAAGGAGAGAGAGAGAGAGGGAGAGATAGAGAGAGAGCGAGAGAGAGAGAGAGAGATAGAGAGAGAGAGAGAGAGAGAGAGACTCGTTCTGCCCCTGAACAGGCAGTTAACTCACTGTTCCTAGGCCGCCATTGAAAATAAGAATTTGTTCTTAACTGACTTGCCTAGTTACATAAAGGTAAAAATAAAAAGAGAGAGAGAGATTTGGAAAACACTAAACAAACAACAACACGAAGAGTTATCTACCCAAAATTGAGATGTTTGGATAAACAACTTCTCCATTATTTTTGGCCCTATATCAAAGAACAAACAGCAAAAACATAGACATGATAAAAAAAAAATCTTAGAATCAACTATTAAAGACTACCAGAAGCCACTGGATTCTCCAATTACATTGAATGAACTACAGGACAAAATACAAACCCTCCAACCCCAAAAAGCGTGTGGAGTTGATGGTATCCTCAATTAAATGATTCAATAAATAGTTGATGGTGTCCTCAATTAAATGATTAAATAAATACCGACAGGCTCAAATCAGTCTTTTGTGGCAATGATTGAAACTGTGTTTTTTTACATAATAAATAAATAAAATAAATAAAAGTGGAGACTCAAGAGCTAATAAAATGATACAGTGGCTTGTGAAAGTATTCACCCCCCTTGGCATTTTTCCAACCTGGAATTAAAATTAAAAAATGAAAAACAAACTCAACAAATATTTTGGAATTTTATACACAATACAGTGGCAAGACAAAGATGACTGCGAGAGCACAGTGCCGAATGCTCAACGAGGTTAAGAAGAATCCTAGAGTGTCAGCTGAAGATTTACAGAAATCCCTGGAACATGCTAACATCTCTGTTGATGAGTCTAGTAAAACAATAAACAAGAATGGCGTTCATGGGGAGGACACCACGGAAAGAAGCCATTGCTGTCCAAAAAAAAACATTGCTGCATGTCTGAAGTTTGCAAAAGAGCACTTGGATGTTCCACAGCGCTTCTGGCAAAAATATTTTGTGGACAGATTAAACTACAGTTGAGTTGTTTGGAAGGAACACAACACTATGTGTGGAGAAAAAAAGGCACAGCACACGGACGTCAAAACCGACTGTAATGTATGGTGGAGGGAGCAGCATGGTTTGGAGTTGCTTTGCTGCCTCACGGCCAGGACAGCTTCCTATTATCAAAGGATAAATGAATTCCCAAGTTTATCAAGACATTTTTCAGGATATTGTTTTTTGATTGAGGATTGGCTGCCATTTGTCCATAATAATCTGACCGTCTATGACAGTGACCCAAAACACAGAAGTAAATCAACAACAAAATGACTTCAACAGAGGAAAATATACCTTCTGGAGTGGGCCGGTCTCTAAGCACTTCTGGGAAAATTGGAAAACACTAAACAAACAACAACACGAAGAATTATCTATCCAAAATGGAGATGTATGGGTAAACCACTTCTCCAATCTTTTGGGCTCTATAACAAAGAATAAAGAGCAAAAACATATACATGATCAAATACAGATCTTAGAATCAACTATTAAAGAACCCACTGGATTCTCCAATTACATTGAATGAACTACAGGACAAAATAAAAACCCTCCAACCCAAAAAGGCCTGTGGTGTTGATGGTATCCTCAATGAAATGATCAAATATACAGACAACACATTTAAATTGGCTATACTAAAAGATTTGTGATCTGTTGCCACAAGAAAAGGGCAACCAGTGAAGAACAAACACCATTGTAAATACAACCCATATTTATGTTTATTTATTTTCCATTTTGTACTTTAACTATTTGCACATAATATGACATTTGAAATGTCTTTTTTCTTTTGGATCATTTGTGAGTGTATTTTGTTATTGTTCATCTCATTTCTGTTCATCCATTTCACTTGTCAACATATATGTTTCCCATTGAATTGAATTGAATTGAGAGAGAGAGAGATAGTTGAACTGTACTAGTACATTTAGATAGAGAAAGAGATAGAGGCGGAATGTATGCTGATTCATGCAATCACTCCAATCACTCTAGTTGTTTTTAGTCTATACAGTACATCCATATGAATCATTGTCTTGTACAGCTTCATCCCTCTCCCTCTCTCCTCTCTCCTCTCTCCTCTCTCTTCTCTCCTCTCTCCCCTCTCCCCTATCCTCTCTCCCTTCCCCTCTCTCCACTCTCTCCTCTCCACTCTACTCTCTCCTCTCTCCACTCTCTCCTCTCCACTCTACTCTCTCCTCTCTCCACTCCACTCTACTCTCTCCTCTCTCCACTCTCTCCTCTCTACACTCTCTCCTCTCCACTCTCTCCACTCCACTCCACTCTCCTCTCTCCTCTCCTCTCTCCTCTCTCCTCTCTCCTCTCTCCTCTCTCCACTCTATCCTCTCCTCTCCACTCTCTCCTCTCCACTCTCCTCTCCTCTCTCCTCTCTCCACTCTCTCCTCTCCACTCTACTCTCTCCTCTCTCCTCTCTCCTCTCTACACTCTCTCCTCTCCACTCTCTCCACTCCACTCTCCTCTCTCCACTCTCCTCTCTCCTCTCCACTCTATCTTCTCCCCTCTCCTCTCCTCTCTCCTCTCTCCTCTCTCCTCTCTCCACTCTCTCCTCTCTGCGCTCTCCACTCTCATCTCTCCTCTCTCCACTCTACTCTCTCCACTCTCTCCTCTCCACTCTCCTCTCTCCTCTCTCCTCTCCTCTCTCCTCTCTCCTCTCTCCTCTCTCCTCTCTCCTCTCTCTCCTCTCTCCACTCTCCACTCTCTCCTCTCTCCTCTCTCCACTCTCCTCTCTCCTCTCTCCTCTCTCCTCTCTCCTCTCTCCTCTCTCCCCTAGAGTTTATTTGACCGTGCAATATGCTGGAGCACTCACAAAGATTCCCCACAATCAGCAGCAATGCTTAACTACAGTTGTAAGAATCATAATTGCCCCCCGGGGGGCCAGAAGGATACACAGGCAGAGTCCCAAATGGCAAAGTAGTGCACTATATAGTGAATAGGGCTCTGGTCTAAAGTAGTGCACTATATAGATAATAGGGCTCTGGTCTAAAGTAGTGCACTATATAGATAATAGGGCTCTGGTCTAAAGTAGTGCACTATATAGAGAATAGGGATCTGGTCTAAAGTAGTGCACTATATAGAGAATAGGGCTCTGGTCTATAGTAGTGTTCTATATAGGGAATAGTGCTTTGGTCAACAGTAGTGGACTATATAGGGAATAGGGCTCTGGTCAACAGTAGTGCACTATATAGGGAATAGGGCTCTGGTCTAAAGTAGTGCACTATATAGGGAATAGGGCTCTGGTCTAAAGTAGTGCATTATATAGGGAATAGGGCTCTGGTCTAAAGTAGTGCACTATATAGGGAATAGGGATCTGGTCTAAAGTAGTGCACTAAATAGGGTGTCATTTTGAACATACCCCCTGGAGAAGAACCAGAGTATCCCAATGACACCCTATTCCCGTTAGAGTGCATTAGAGCCCTAAGTAGTGTGCCATGTAGACAATAGGGTGCAATTTTACACCTCCAGTGTTTTATAATGAGAAGAGAAGATTGTGAAGAGGGTGCTGAAGACTCTTTTCTATGTTGCTAATGAACTGTCTCTGGTAATGATCACCACACCGCAGATGATACACAGAAAGAGAGGACAGACAGAGGAACAGAGAAGAGAGAGAAGACCGAGAGGGAAGTACCTTGTCAGTTGTACAACTGAAATGTGTCTTTCACACTTAACCCAACCCCTCTGAATCAGAGAGGTGTGGAGGGCTACCTTAATCGACATCCACAGTGCCCGGGGAACAGTAGGTTAACTGCTTTGCTCAGGGGCAGAAGGACAGATTTTAAATGGTCAGCTCGGGGATTTGATCCAGCTACCTTTTGGTTACTGGCCAAACGCTCTAACTACTAGGCTACTTCTGCTGCCCCGAGAGGAGAGACATTAGGGAGAAGAGAGGGAGAAGAGAGGGAGAGGAGAGGGAGAGACGTTAGGGAGAAGAGAGGAAGAGGAGAGAGAGAGACGTTAGGGAGAAGAGAGGAAGAGGAGAAAGAAACATTAGGGAGAAGAGAGAGAGAGAGAGAGAGGAGAGGAAGAGGGGAGAGACAGGCGTGAGGGAGAAGAGAGGAAGATGAGAGAGAGACGTTAGGAAGAGGAGAGAGGGAGAGGTTAGGGAGAAGAGAGGAAGAGGAGAGAGGAGAGGAAGAGGAGAAAGAGAGATGTTAGGGAGAGAGAGGAAGTGGAGAGAGAGAGAGAGGTTAGGGAGAAGAGAGGGAGAGGAGAGAGAGACATTAGGGAGAAGAGAGGGAGAGGAGAGAGAGAGGAGAGAGACATTAGGGAGAAGAGAGGAAGAGGAGAGAGAAACATTAGAGAGAGAGAGAGAGAGAGAGAGAGAGAGAGAGGAGAGGAAGAGGGGAGAGACAGACGTGAGGGAGAAGAGAGGAAGACGAGAGAGAGAGAGAGAGAGAGGAGAGAGGGAGAGGTTAGGGAGAAGAGATGAAGAGGAGAGAGAAACAGACGTGAGGAGAGAGAGAGAGGAAGACGAGAGAGACAGACGTGAGGGAAGAGAGGAAGACGAGAGAGAGACGTTAGGAAGGAGAGAGGTTAGGGAGAAGAGAGGAAGAGGAGAGAGGAGAGGAAGATGAGAAAGAGAGATGTTAGGGAGAGAGAGGAAGTGGAGAGAGAGAGAAGTTAGGGAGAAGAGAGGGAGAGGAGAGAGAGACATTAGGGAGAAGAGAGGAAGAGAGAGAGGGAGACGTTAGGGAGAAGAGAGGAATAGGAGAGAGAGAGACATTAGGGAGAAGAGAGGAAGAGGAGAGGAAGAGGACAGAGAGAGACATTAGGGAGAAAGAGAGAGGACAGAGAGAGACATTAGGGAGAGAGAGAGGGAGAGGACAGGAGAGAGAGAGAGTTTAGGGAGAAGCGAGGGAGAAGAGAGGAAGAGGAGAGAGATACGTTAGGGAGGAGAACTAGAGAGGAGATCGAGAGGAGAATAGAAATGCATGACTCAAGTGGAATCAATTTTAAGTAGGGGACAGTTGATGTGTTAAAAAAACCCATCTCAAATAGGACTAATCGGTCAGCAAATATCAGAAATGTGACTTCTAACTGACCCTAACTGACCCTGTTAAATATGACCCAGTGTTTACAGTAATATGACCCAGTGTCTACAGTAATATGACCCAGTGTCTACAGTAATATGACCCAGTGTCTACAGTAATATGACCCAGTGTCTATAGTAATATGACCCAGTGTTTACAGTAATATTACCCAGTGTCTACACTAATATGGCCCAGTGTTTACAGTAATATGGCCCAGTGTCTACAGTAATATGACCCAGTGTTTACAGTAATATGACCCAGTGTCTACAGTAATATGACCCAGTGTTTACAGTAATATGACCCTGTGTCTCCAGTAATATGACCCAGTGTCTACAGTAATATGTTCCAGTGTCTACAGTAATATGACCCAGTGTCTACAGTAATATGGCCCAGTGTCTACAGAAATATGACCCATTGTCTACAGTAATATGGCCCAGTGTCTACAGTAATATGCCCCAATGTCTACAGTAATATGACCCATTGTCTACAGTAATATGACCCATTGTCTACAGTAATATGGCCCAGTGTTTACAGTAATATGCCCCAATGTCTACAGTAATATGACCCAGTGTCTACAGTAATATGGCCCAGTGTTTACAGTAATATGGCCCAGTGTTTACAGTAATATGACCCAGTGTCTACAGTAAAAAATAAAATAAAATAAAACTTTGAGTAAGATCTTATTTTGATAAAAGTGGACATCTATCAGGGTTGGTCAAGCTGGTATAGGTAGAGATGGTTATTATTGTTATGTTCTTTAGAGAGAGGCCAATTGAAATTCAGCTGGACACAGACTTCAGAGTACGGTATCGTACTATTGTAAATCGTTAACGTTGCCAGTACAGTTACTGCTGCTCACCCCATCATAACTTGGTCAATGAAATCATAATGCATATCTGAACGCCTGCAAAATGGATATCAGACACACACACACACACACACACACACACACACACACACACACACTCACACACACACACACACACGTCATAAAGTCCTGCTCTACAGATCGTCATAATCGCATGCTCCCATTTGCAGACTGTACTGGCTCTGAATGGGTTTGTCATGGTATCCTTTTCCCGGTGTAGTGCACTACTTTCAACCAGGGCCTTACGGACTCCAATCAAAAGTAGTGCACTATGTAGGGTTATAGGAGGCTATTTGAGATGTAGACTCAGCCAATTATCCACAATGCCTTTCCATAACTGCATTCCATAAAATGAGCAAAGTGCATCCCTGCCAACCAATCACGGGCCAATATATTTCACCCTAAAATGAACAGAGCGATGACTCATGCTTGGCTCAGCTCTTGTATGTATTCTGGGAATGAATATGGGCAGAAGGCTGCAGTCAGAGTCAATTTTAAAAGCACAACCCTTAATTCAGGAGTCAATTGGTATACCGTATATCCTTCAAACTCAACTCTGGACATCGATGCCAGTTCCAATGCATTTAAAAAATATATATATATACAGTGCCTTGCGAAAGTATTCGGCCCCCTTGAACTTTGCGACCTTTTGCCACATTTCAGGCTTCAAACATAAAGATATAAAACTGTATTTTTTTGTGAAGAATCAACAACAAGTGGGACACAATCATGAAGTGGAACGACATTTATTGGATATTTCAAACTTTTTTAACAAATCAAAAACTGAAAAATTGGGCGTGCAAAATTATTCAGCCCCCTTAAGTTAATACTTCGTAGCGCCACCTTTTGCTGCGATTACAGCTGTAAGTCGCTTGGGGTATGTCTCTATCAGTTTTGTACATCGAGAGACTGACATTTTTTCCCACTCCTCCTTGCAAAACAGCTCGAGATCAGTGAGGTTGGATGGAGAGCATTTGTGAACAGCAGTTTTCAGTTCTTTCCACAGATTCTCGATTGGATTCAGGTCTGGACTTTGACTTGGCCATTCTAACACCTGGATATGTTTATTTTTGAACCATTCCATTGTAGATTTTGCTTTATGTTTTGGATCATTGTCTTGTTGGAAGACAAATCTCCGTCCCAGTATATATATATATATAGTTCCCGTCTAATCAGGGACCTCTGCCTGGGACACCAGGTGTGTTCAATTCATTATCAGGTAAAACAGAAAACCTGCAGGCTGCAGGGTTTGAGGTGAATATATATCTATTTATTTAACCTTTATTTATCCAGGCAAGTCAGGTTAATTAAGAACAAATTCCCTATTTACAATGACGGCCTACCCCGGGCCAAACCCGGACGACGCCGGGGCCAATTGTGCGCCTCCCTGTGGGCTCCCGATCACGGCCGGATGTGATGCAGCCTGGTATACCTCTGCACTAGATCATAAGTCATATGTACATTGAACAGCTAGTAACTATTGCAGCCCATTGCCACCCACACCGACTCTATGGGTCTTTTTCCCTGACCCCCCATGAAGCCTAGTTTCTGGACTAACAAACCACCCAATTAGCACATTTGGTTCCTTGGAATTTGTGGGAACGTACGTTTTCAATTTCCCCATTGGTTTCCCATTGGTTTCCCATTGGTTCTGGGAACAAAGCGTTTCCTGACTGGTTAAACTGAACGTGTTTTGTTTTTAAACATGCTGAGAACGGAACTAGAAATGTTGCATGAACGTTCATTTTTGGTTGCAGAGATGTTCTAAGATGAATTCACTATGGTTCCCTGGAAGTTTTCCCGGGAGATTCTATGAACGTTTCGAGAACGTCAATTCTAGGTTATTAGTTGAAGGTTGTGTTAACGTTCTGATAACGTGTTTCAATAAGGGCTGTTAGTAACAGTGGTTAACTGTTTTGAACTCCAAGCACAATTAAGACCCATGGGAACTACATTTGCTCAGGCATTACTCTTGTAAACACATGTATTTGCATTGTGGCGCGGCATCAGTGAGATCCCAACCAATGATCATCTGTTCTCTATCCATGGATTGAGTCCACTGCACCACCAGGATGGAGATAGAATGCTGTGTTTTTTTTGTTAACTCATACGAAGCTGTTCATTTTTTGTCTATTCAAACAGACCCCATTTCAACGGAAACAAGGACTCATTAAGATCAGCTGTGGACAATTAGTGGGTTACGGCCAACACACCTGAACACACTTAATTAACAAGATTAGAGGATAGAGAGAGAGTTTGTTGTAACGCTGAGAACGGAATGTACGTGTTTTAAAATTAACATTCTTAGAACGTTCTTTGAACGTTTACTAAAGTTGTCTTGTGGTTTTTATATGGAACGTTTTCTTAATGTTCTGAGAACAGTGATGATAATGTTCTTAAATAGAACCATGAGGAAACATGCAGAAAAAAAACGTTATGCTCAAGTACTAAACATCCAACAGAAGAACGTTGTTTCTTAACGTTCTCTGAACATTCTGAGAACATGACTTTAAATAGAATCATGAGGAAACCTGCCTAAAATGTGATGCTGCATTCCCACCTAAGAAACACATGGTTCTCAGAATGTTATGTGCTAGCTGGGTAAACACATTTGATCAATCTCCGTTGATAATGCTTTTGATTCCAGCACTATAGGCGTAATATGTGTCTCGAAAACTGGCCATGTGTGGAGATTCTCCATTGAGCGTCCTTTAAACCCAGCACCAGGTATAATCTGGGTCAGGGAAAACTGGCCTTATGTGTTTTAGCAGAGTATGTTGTCGCTAGCCAGTCATATGTGATGATAATGTTCTGTTCATGGTGAAGCATGGGTCCATGAAAATGTTATGAACGGGGGGGGTGGGGGGGGTGAGTAATAATTAATGCAAACATCTGGTAAACACAATGATGTCAGGCAGAGAAGGTCGGGGTACAACAGCACGTAGAAATATAATTACTAGAACGGTAATAGCCCTTCAGTATAGTCATGACCTTTCTATTTAATCTATTTCTATGATCAGACAGTCTACGAAATAGTAAGACAGTCTAAGAAAATCACAGAGATCCTTTTATGTGTAATTCTATGCTCACAGGGCCGGACTACCGCACTTGGGTCCCTGGGGGAGACAGCAATATATGTCACAATGTCCTAAAATAATAAAACACAGTGTGGTCCCAGATCTGTCTGAGCAGCTATACACTAATGCACATAAATGGAAGGTAATTCCCTTTTTATGCACTTTTCTCTCTATGCGTATTCTGACCTTGAACTTAAGCAGGAGAATAGCATGTTATTCATCCACTATTTGTAGGCGCTAGAGATCAAAGATAAGAAGGTGTGGTGGAGGTGTGTCTACAGACATGTCGTATTCCAGTCTATCCATCCTCCTCCTCCTCCACCTCCTCCTCCACTACACTCTCTTCATCTCTCCATCCTCCTCCTCGTCCACCTCCTCCTCCACTACACTCTCTTCATCTCTCCATCCTCCATCTCCTCCTCCACTACACTCACTCCCTTCATCTCTCCATCCTCCTCCTCCTCCTCCTCCACCTCTTCCTCCACTACACTCTCTTCATCTCTCCATCCTCCTCCTCCTCCTCCTCCTCCTCCTCCTCCTCCACTACACTCTCTTCATCTCTCCATCCTCCATCTCCTCCTCCACTACACTCACTCCCTTCATCTCTCCATCCTCCTCCTCCTCCTCCTCCTCCACCTCTTCCTCCACTACACTCTCTTCATCTCTCCATCCTCCTCCTCCTCCTCCTCCTCCACCTCCACTACACTCTCTTCATCTATCCATCCTCCTCCTCCACCTCCTCCTCCACTACACTCTCTTCATCTCTCCATCCTCCTCCTCCTCCATCTCCTCCTCCACTACACTGTTTTCATCTCTCCATCCTCTTCCTCCACCTCCTCCTCCACTACATTCTTCATCTCTCCATCCTCCTCCTCCACCTCCACTACACTCTCTTCATCTCTCCATCCTCCTCCTCCACCTCCTCTTCCACTACACTCTCTTCATCTCTCCATCATCCTCCTCCACCTCCTCCTCCAATACACTCACTCCCTTCATCTCTCCATCCTCCTCCTCCACCTCCTCCTCCACTACACTCACTCCCTTCATCTCTCCATCCTCCTCCTCCTCCTCCTCCTCCTTCACTACACTCTCTTCATCTATCCATCCTCCTCCTCTACCTCCTCCTCCACTACACTCTCTTCATCTCTCCATCCATCCTCCTCTACCTCCTCCTCCACTACACTCTCTTCATCTCTCCATCCATCCTCCTCCTCCTCCTCCTCCTCTACCTCCTCCACTACACTCACTCCCTTCATCTCTAAATCCTCCTCCTCCTCCTCCTCCTGCACTACACTCTCTTCATCTCTCCATCCTCCTCCTCCAGCTCCTCCTCCACTACACTCTCTTCATCTCTCCATCCATCCTCCTCTACCTCCTCCTCCACTACACTCTCTTCATCTCTCCATCCATCCTCCTCCTCCTCCTCCTCCACTACACTCACTCCCTTCATCTCTCCATCCTCCTCCTCCTCCTCCTCCACTACACTCTCTTCATCTCTCCATCCTCCTCCTCTACCTCCTCCTCCACTACACTCTCTTCATCTCTCCATCCATCCTCCTCTACCTCCTCCTCCACTACACTCTCTTCATCTCTCCATCCATCCTCCTCCTCCTCCTCCTCCTCCTCTACCTCCTCCACTACACTCACTCCCTTCATCTCTAAATCCTCCTCCTCCTCCTCCACTACACTCACTCCCTTCATCTCTCCATCCTCCTCCTCCCCATCCTCCTCCTCCACTACACTCTCTTCATTTCTCCATCCTCCTCCTCTACCTCCTCCTCCACTACACTCTCTTCATCTCTCCATCCATCCTCCTCCTCCTCCTCCTCCTCTACCTCCTCCACTACACTCACTCCCTTCATCTCTAAATCCTCCTCCTCCTCCTCCTCCTGCACTACACTCTCTTCATCTCTCCATCCTCCTCCTCCACCTCCACCTTCACTACACTCACTCCCTTCATCTCTACATCCTCCTCCTCCTCCTCCTCCTCCACTAAACTCCCTTCATCTCTACATCCTCCTCCTCCACTACACTCTCTTCATCTCTCCACCCTCCTCCTCCACCTCCTCCTCCACTACACTCTCTTCACCTCTCCATCCTCCTCCTCCTCCACTACACTCTCTTCATCTCTCCATCCTCCTCCTCCACCTCCTCCTCCACTACACTCTCTTCATCCCTCCATCCTCCTCCTCCTCCACCTCCTCCTCCACTTCACTCCCTCTCTTCATCTCTCCATCCTCCTCCTCCACCTTCACTACACTCCCTCCCTTCATCTCTCCATCCTCCTCCTCCTCCTCCACCTCCACCTTCACTACACTCCCTCCCTTCATCTCTCCATCCTCCTCCTCCACCTCCTCCACTATTCTCCCTCCCTTCATCTCTCCATCCTCCTCCTCCTCCACCTCCTCCTCCACTACACTCCCTCCGTTCATCTCTCCATCCTCCTCCTCCACCTCCTCCACTACATTCCCTCCCTTCATCTCTCCATCCTCCTCCTCCTCCACCTCCACCTCCACCTTTACTACACTCCCTCCCTTCATCTCTCTATCCTCCTCCTCCACCTCCTCCTCCACTACACTCCCTCCCTTCATCTCTCTATCCTAGCCTAGTGGTTTGCGCTTTGGACTAGTAACCGGAAGGTTTCATGTTCAAATCCCCGAGCTGACAAGGTACAAATCTGTCGTTCTGCCCCTGAACAGGCAGTTAACCCACTGTTCCTAGGCCATCATTGAAAATAGGAATTTGTTCTTAACTGACTTGCCTGGTTAAATAAAGGTAAAATAAAAAAATAAAAAACATTTAAAACTACACTCCCTCCATTCATCTCTCCATCCTCCTCCTCCACCTCCACTACACTCCCTCCCTTCATCTCTCCACCCCCCTCCTCCTCCACTCCCTCTCTCCATCTCTCCTCCTCTTCCTCCTCCTCCTCCTCCTTCACTCAACTGTCTTTCTCAGTCTCTCTGTCCCTCCCCTCCTTCTCTTTCTCCTCCTCCTCCACTCCCTTTCTCCATCTTTCCTCCTCTTCATCTTCCTCCTTCACTCAACTGTCTGTCTCAGTCTCTCCGTCCTTCTCCTCCTCCTCCACTCCACTCCCTCTCTCCATCTTTCCTCCTCTTCCTCCTTATCCTCCTTCACTCAACTGTCTGTCTCAGTCTCTCCATCCTTCCCCTCCCCCTCATCCTCCTCCTCCTTTTTGACTCCTGTCTCCCTCCCTTCATCCTTTAGCCTCATGTAGTTAAATAATTGAGTGGAGTCTGAAAGACACATGGCGAAGGAAGTGAGAGAGGAACACAAAGGATTCCTCCTTCTAAACCTACAGTGTTGTCTGCTATGAAGCGACGAAGCAGAGTCTATGTGATGATAGTAACGGTACCGATACTGACAGATGATGATGTAATGATACTAACAGTAATGATACTAACAGTAATGATATTAACAGTAATGATACTAACACTAATGATACTAACACTAATGATATTAACAGTAATGATACTAACAGTAATGATATTAATGGTACTAACAGTAATGATACTAACAGTAATGATACTAACAGTAATGATACTAACAGTAATGATATTAATGATACTAACAGTAATGATACTAACAGTAATGATATTAATGATACTAACAGTAATGATAATAACAGTAATGATATTAATGATACTAACAGTAATGATACTAACAGTAATGATATGAATGATACTAACAGTAATGATACTAACAGTAATGA
Organism: Oncorhynchus clarkii lewisi; assembly: GCF_045791955.1. Taxonomy (NCBI): domain Eukaryota; kingdom Metazoa; phylum Chordata; class Actinopteri; order Salmoniformes; family Salmonidae; genus Oncorhynchus; species Oncorhynchus clarkii. Next base: position 3,538,734 of record NC_092162.1, on the reverse strand, counting down.
TACTAACAGTAATGATAATAATGATAGTAGCAGTAATGATACTAACACTAATGATATTAACAGTAATGATATTAATGATACCAACAGTAATGGTATGACTGATACTAACAGTAATGGTACTAACAGTAATGATACTAACAGTAATGATACTAACAGTAATGATACTAACACTAATGATATTACTGGTACTAACAGTAATGATACTAACAGTAATGATATGGATGATACTAACAGTAATGATACTAACACTAATGATACTAACAGTAATGATACTAACACTAAGGATATTAACAGTAATGCTATTAATGATACTAACAGTAATGATACTACTGATACTAACAGTAATGATACTAACAGTAATGATACTAATGATACTAACAGTAATGGTACTAACAGTAATGATACTAACACTAATGATATTAACAGTAATGATACTAATGATACTAACAGTAATGATACTAACAGTAATGATACTAACATTAATGATACTAACACTAATGATATGAATGATACTAACAGTAATGATACTAACAGTAATGATACTAACAGTAAAGATACTAACAGTAATGATATTTAACAGTAATGATATTAATGATACTAACAGTAATGGTATGAACGATACTAACAGTAATGATACTAACAGCAATGATACTAACAGTAATGATACTAACATTAATGATATTAATGATACTAACAGTAATGATATTAATGATACTAACAGTAATGATACTAATGATACTAACAGTAATGATACTAACAGTAATGATACTAACAATAATGATACTAACAGTAATGATATTAATGATACTAACAGTAAAGATACTAACAGTAATGATACTAACAGTAATGATATTAACAGCAATGATACTAACAGTAATGATACTAACAGTAATGATACTAACAGTAATGGTACTAACAGTAATGATACTAACAATAATGATATTAATGATACTAACAGTAATGATACTAACAGTAATGATACTGACAGTAATGATACTGACAGTAATGATACTAAGGATACTGGCCCTTACCCTGTGTCCTGGTAGTCTCTGCGTCCCTCCTGTTTGTCCAACCACAAAGTGAACGTCGGCCATCAACTCATTGTTGAACATCACAGAGTTCCTGAGAAACAGATCAGAGAATGATTGAAGGACTTCATTGGACAGAGTAGTAACCTGTTCGGTATTTTATGTCAACCCCTAATATATTACTGGTCGACAGAGAGAAAGGTTGTGTCAGGGGATCTTTGATCGTACTGTCACTGTTTTGATCGAATCTGTCACATAGAGTAATATCTAGATTGAGAGAGAGAGGGAAAGAGAAAGGAGGAGAGAGAGAGAGAGAGAGAGAGAGAGAGAGAGAGAGAGAGAGAGAGAGAGAGAGAGATCTCAAGAGAGGGATTGACAAGGACAATTAAAAATGGAATTAAATAAATCAAGGAGAATCAATATGAAAAAGGTAACTCCTACTACTACACGGATTTATAGCCACAGGCAATCACATTCAATCTCACACAATTTAATTTCAGAAACTGAATTGACTACATGGCCTGTACTTTGTTCTGTTGCTCAGGAGAAACCAGAAGAACTCTGGATGCAGCTGTTAAATGGTCTACTAGCTTTTGGCAAGAATTCAATACTCGGTTAATTACAACTCTTTAGCTTACAGAGATGGGAATCATTCCTCACATTAACACCCCTTAATGCAGAATTCAGCACACTCGGAAAGAATATAACGAATGTCATTACCCGATTGTTAACTTGAGTGTGTCAGAGTATGATCGCTGATCCAAGATCAGTTTTGCCTTTTAAATCATAATGAATAAGAGAGCGGATCTGATACTAGATCACCTACTCTGAGACTCTTTCTGACCTGATCCTAGATCACCACTCCTACTGAGACTATGACCTGATCCTAGATCACCTACTCTGAGAATCTTTATGACCTGATCCTAGATCACCTACTCTGAGACAATGAATGACCTGATCCTAGATCACCTACTCTGAGGCACTTTATGACCTGATGCTAGATCACCTACTCTGAGGCACTTTATGACCTGATCCTAGATCACCTACTCTGAGACTCTTTATGACCTGATCCTAGATCACCACTCCTACTGAGACTCTTTATGATCTGATCCTAGATCACCTACTCTGAGACTCTGTATGACCTGATCCTAGATCACCTACTCTGAGACTCTTTATAACCTGATCCTGGATCACCTACTCTGAGACTCTGTATGACCTGATCCTAGATCACCTACTCTGAGATTCTTTATGACCTGATCCTAGATCACCACTCCTACTGAGACTCTTTATGATCTGATCCTAGATCACCTACTCTGAGACTCTGTATGACCTGATCCTAGATCACCTACTCTGAGACTCTTTATAACCTGATCCTGGATCACCTACTCTGAGACTCTGTATGACCTGATCCTAGATCACCTACTCTGAGATTCTTTATGACCTGATCCTAGATCAGCACTCCTACTGATACTCTTTCTGACCTGATCCTAGATCACCTACTCTGAGACAATGTATGACCTGATCCTAGATCACCTACTCTGAGACTCTTTATGACCTGATCCTAGATCAGCACTCCTACTCTGATACTGACCCTGGTCCTCACCGTCCATATACAATAGTGGTGTTCGTTGTGATCTACAGGTTAAACTAATCCTATATCTGCACTCCTACTAAAAGGGTTTCTGGAAAACCAGGGAGTTTGGGGAACGTTACTGTAATGTTTTAACTCTACTCAATACCCTGATAACCTGCTCTGTGTCCTGGCTCTAGAGGAGAGTACCCAGGCTGGTCCAGGCTCTAGAGGAGAGTACCCAGGCTGGTCCAGGCTCCAGAGGAGAGTACTCAGACTGGTCCAGGCTCTAGAGGAGAGTACCCAGGCTGGTCCAGGCTCTAGAGGAGAATAACCAGGCTGGTCCTGGCTCTAGAGGAGAGTACCCAGGATGGTCCAGGCTCTAGAGGAGAGTACCCAGGCTAGTCCAGGCTCTAGAGGAGAGTACCCAGGCTTGTCCTGGCTCTAGAGGAGAGTACCCAGGCTGGTCCTGGCTCTAGAGGAGAGTACCCAGGCTGGTCCTGGCTCCAGAGGAGAATATCCTGCTCTGTGTCCTGGCTCTATAGGAGAGTACCCAGACTGGTCCAGGCTCTAGAGGAGAGTACCCAGGCTGGTCCTGGCTCTAGAGGAGAGTACCCAGGCTGGTCCTGGCTCCAGAGGAGAATATCCTGCTCTGTGTCCTGGCTCCAGAGGAGAGTACCCAGGCTGGTCCAGGCTCTAGATGAGAGTACCCAGGCTAGTCCAGGCTCTAGAGGAGAGTACCCAGGCTGGTCCTGGCTCTAGAGGAGAATAACCTGCTCTGTGTCCTGGCTCTAGAGGAGAGTACCCAGGCTGCTCCAGGCTCTAGAGGAGAATAACCAGGCTGGTCCTGGCTCTAGAGGAGAATAACAAGGCTGGTCCTGGCTCTAGAGGAGAGTACCCAGGCTGGTCAGGCTCTAGAGGAGAGTACCCAGGCTGGTCCTGGATCTAGAGGAGAGTACCCAGGCTGGTCCAGGCTCTAGAGGAGAGTACCCAGGCTGGTCCTGGCTCTAGAGGATAGTACCCAGGCTGGTCCAGGCTCTAGAGGAGAATAACCAGGCTGGTCCTGGCTCTAGAGGATAGTACCCAGGCTGGTCCAGGCTCTAGAGGAGAGTACCCAGGCTGGTCCTGGAGCTATAGTAGATGCTTTCTCAGTGCTCAGTCCAAGTTACAATATGATTGCCTGTGCGTGGGTCTACAAGATGATGATTCCTGTTCAGCCTGTGGTACACAGTTACTGTACCTATCTCACTCATATAGTAGTGTACAAACCTGTTCTGGGTTGAGAGCCCCCAAACTGAGCTCTGGACCTTGAAGTCAGATCCATTATGTTTTGCATTCTTCCTCTCATATAAGGGACTGATTAAGACCACCACTACTACAGACTTCGTGGGGCAAGATATGAATACACCTGCTCTACCAAGTGCTGAGGTAACATTACAGTATGATTCCCTGGTCTGTGTTCTTGAAGATGCTGAGGTAACATTACAGTATGATTCCCTGGTCTGTGTTCTTGAAGATGCTGAGGTAACATTACAGCATGATTCCCTGGTCTGTGTTCTTGAAGATGTTGAGGTTACATTACAGTATGATTCCCTGGTCTGTGTTCTAGAACATGTTGATATTCTGTTACAGTATGATTCCCTAGTCTGTGTTCTAGAAGATGTTGAGGTTACATTACAGTATGATTCCGTGGTCTGTGTTCTAGAACATGTTGATATTCTGTTACAGTATGATTCCCTAGTCTGTGTTCTAGAAGATGCTGAGGTTACATTACAGTATGATTCCCTGGTCTGTGTCCTAGAAGATGTTGAGATTCTGTTACAGTATGATTCCCTGGTCTGTGTTCTAGAACATGTTGAGATTCTGTTATAGTATGATTCCCTGGTCTCTGCTCACTGTCCAGCCTGGGACCTGACCCAGAACAGCAAAGTGTAAATATCCAAAAGGAACTAGTGAACATGAGTAAGTTAGTGTCACCTACTTCTGTAGCATATGAGTTAGTTAGTTAGTTAGTTAGTGTCACCTACCTGTCTAGTATATGAGTTAGTTAGTTAGTTAGTTAGTGTCACCTACCTGTCTAGTATATGAGTTAGTTAGTTCGTGTCACCTACCTGTCTAGTATATGAGTTAGTTAGTTAGTGTCACCTACCTGTCTAGTATATGAGTTAGTTAGTTAGTGTCAACTACCTCTCTAGAATAGGGGTTAGTTAGTTACTTAGTTACTTAGTTAGTTAGTTAGTTAGTTGGCGTCACCTACCTCTCTAGAATATGAGTTAGATAGTTAGTCACCTACCTCTAGAGTATATTAGTTAGTTAGTGTCACCAAGCTCTCTAGTACACACATTAGTTAGTGAGTTAATTAGTTACTTAGTGTCACCAACCTCTCTAGTATATGAGTTAGTTAGTTAGTGTAACCTACCTCTCTAGTATGAGTTAGTTAGTTAGTGTCACCTACCTCTCTAATATATGAGTTAGTGTCACTTACCTCTCTAGTATATGAGTTAGACAGTTAATGTCACCTCCCTCTCTAGTATATGAGTTAGTTAGTGTCACCTCCCTCTCTATTATATGAGTTAGTTAGTGTCAATTAGCTCTCTATTATAAGAGTTAGTTAGTGTCACATACCTCTCTAGTATATGAGTTAGTGTCACCTACCTCTCTAGTATATGAGTTAGATAGTTAATGTCACCTACCTCTCTAGTAAATAAGTTAGTTAGTGTAACCTAACTCGCTAGCATATGGGTTTGTTATGGGTTAGTTAGTTAGTCTCACCTACCTCTCTAGTATACGACTTAGTTAGTGTCACTTAACTCTCCAGTAAATGAGTTAGTTAGTTAGTGTAACCTACCTCTCTAGTATATGAGTTAGTGTCACCTACCTCTCCAGTATATGAGTTAGATAGTTAATGTCACCTCCCTCTCTAGTATATAAGTTAGTTAGTGTAACCTAACTCGCTAGCATATGGGTTAGTTAGTTAGTCTCACCTACCTCTCTAGTATATAAGTTAGTTAGTTAGTGTCACCTACCTCTCTAGTATATAAGTTCGTTAGTGTAACTTAACTCGCTAGCATATGGGTTTGTTATGGGTTAGTTAGTTAGTCTCACCTACCTCTCTAGTATACGACTTAGTTAGTGTCACCTAACTCTCCAGTAAATGAGTTAGTTAGTTAGTGTAACCTACCTCTCTAGAATAGGAGTTAGTTAGTTAGTTAGTGTCACCCACCTCTCTAGTATATGGTATAGTTAGTTACTGTGTTAGTGTAACCTAACTCTCTAGTATATGAGTTTATTAGTTTGTGTCACCTACCTCTCTAGTTAATGATTTAGCTAGTTAGTGTCACCTACCTACTAGGTATATGGGTTAGTTAGTTCCAAAGTTAGTGCCACCTAACTCTCTAGTGCATGAGGTAGTTATTTATTTAGTTAGTACATGCATTAGTTAGTTAGTTAGTGTCACCAACCTCTCTAGTATATGAGTTAGTTAGTTAGTGTCACCTATCTCTCTAGTTGATGACTTCGTTAGTTCGTGTTCCCAACTGTCTAGTGTATGAGTGTGCTAGTTAGTCAGTTAATTGTTCAGTTAGTTAGATAGTTTGTTATTTAGTGTCACCCACCTCTCTAGTTAATTACTTACTTAATGACTTACTTACTTAGTTAGTTGTTAGTGTTACCTACCTCTCTAGTATATGAGTTAGTTAGTTAGTTAGTTCGTGTTACCTACCTCTGGTATATATGAGTTAGTTAGTTATTGTCACCTACCTCTCTTGTGTATAAGTTAGTTAGTTAGTGTCACCTACTTCTCTGGTATATGAGTTAGATAGTTAGTGTCACCTACCTCTCTAGTATATGCGTTATCTAGTTAGTGTCACCTACCTCTCTGGTATATGAGTTAGTTAGTTAGTTAGTTTCACCTACCTCTTTAGTATATGAGTTAGTTAGTTAGTTAGTTAGCTAGTTAGTTAGTTAGTGTCACCTTCCTCTCTCATACATTAGGGTAGTTAGTTAGTGTCACCTATCTATCTAGTATATGAGTTAGTTAGTTATCTAGTTAGTGTCACCTACCTCTATGGTATATGAGTTAGTTAGTTAGTTTTACCTACCTCTTTAGTATATGAGTTAGTTAGTTAGTTAGTTAGTTAGTTAGTTAGTTAGTTAGTTAGTTAGTTAGTTAGTTAGTTAGTGTGACCTACCTCTCTAGTATATGAGTGAGTTAGTTAGTGTCACCAACCTCTCTTGTATATGAGTTAGTTAGTTATTTAGTTAGTTAGTTAGTTAGTGTGACCTACCTCTCTTGTATATGAGTTAGTTAGTTCATTGGTTAGTTAGTTAGTTAGTGTCACCTATCTATCTAGTATATGAGTTAGTTAGTTATCTAGTTAGTGTCATCTACCTCTCTAGTATATGTATTAGTTAGTTTGTTTCAACTATATATCTATTATATGGGTTAATTAGTTTGTTAGTTAGTAACTTGGTTAGTTAGTTAGTGTCACCTACCTCTCTCGTATAGTAGAGTACAGCCCCTGCCAGTTACAGTTCTGAATTGTATTGTTATTATTCAGGTTCTGTTGTTGGTACTCCTGCACTGTGGCCGACGACCCTCCGCCCTGCTTCTTAGCACTGGGGAATATATCTGCTGCCATCTTCTTCTTCTTCTTCAGGGTAATGATCTCGTAGCACACCGGCGGCAGCTTGGACCCGGTACTGCCCCCGGAAGCGCCACCGACGTTAACTGTCTTTTTGGAGCTCTTCGAACTCGCCGACTTGCTCTTAACTGACTCTGGGAGCATCAAGAGGAAGGTCAGACATTTCATTTTACGGTCCTTGGCATCGACCATGAGTGTGTTGTTCTGCAGAGCAGTGGGAGAGTATGCAGAGAAAAGACATCAACTGGCAGAGTAGAAGTGGAAGAGGAGGACAGAGGTGCCGAGGAGGGGGAAAAGGAGGATGCTCAGACAGGACAGTGGTATCAGAGAGTTGTGCAGTAGCAGAAAAACAGCAGCAACAACGAGCAACGAGCTCAGTCAGTCAAAAAAAAATACTTGAGTAGGAAATCAGTTAGTAAGAATGTGTCAGACATTGGGAAATCCTCTCCTACTCCAAATGTGTCTTCAGTAGCAGAATAAGAGAGTAGTGCAGAGAAACCAGCTCAGAAACACCCCTGCACTCCTACTGTATGATTGACTCAGCTTTTAGGGAGCAAACAGTCCCAGTACGGGTTATCCTTCTCTCGCCATGACTTTTTTCTGAATATAGACAGAATCCAATGTTTTTTTCTGAAGAGAAACAGGAACAATCTGACAATCCAATGGATGATCCTAAGGGACGTTTCCTTTCACCTAGTTTTCCTTTTTTAAGTTTGATCTTTGTGACAGACGATGTTTGTCCCAGATAACGTACCAATGATGTCCTTATTGAAATCACTCTTCGCCGCTCTCTCCTCCTCTCCTCTGCTGTGCGCTGGTGTGACAGCCTAGAGATTTAGTGGAGATGCAGTGGTCCTGAGGCAGACAGCCTGTTTTTTTTATCTTCCTCTCTCTCTCTCTCTCTCTCTCTCTCTCTCTCTCTCTCTGTCTCTCTCCGTTTCTCAGCTCCTGTCTCTCCGGTCTCTGGCTCCTCTCCCCACCTCCTGTATTATGCTGACTACAGCGGATGAATGGATGAGCACAGAAAAGAGGAGAGAAGAGAGAGAAAACTAGAGAACCCCCCCCCCCCCCCATCAAACGGCACAAGGCATCCTCCGCAGCCTCGGCCAATAGGCACGCTCAGGCCTCCTGATTGGCCGCAGCTGAGTGCGGTACCTACTAGGATATGCTAAGTGAACTCCTTCTATTAAAGTGACAGCCATGGCCCCTAATAATGATACACTATTTGGCTGCACCCTATTCCCTATTTAGAGCTCTGATCCTATCTAATGTGGTTTATAGTGAATAGGGTGACATTTTGGACGAGAACACATACAACATATTCATATACTGTTTTATTTACATACTCTGTTTTAGCTTCAATCTAAACTTCAAGCATTCTGCCTCTCCCACATATGTATCTGATATTGTTAATATTGTAAATACAAATGCTGATTTCTAAGCGTCTTTGTAAGGGGTGGAATTTGCTTTAAAAAAAATAATATCTTTTTTTTTTTTTACATTCTATATTCATAAAGTTGAATTCCACACGGGGATTCAGTCACACGAATGTTAATACAGTATATTTACATAGTTAGGGACATTTGAAGAAAGGTCGTTTAATTGTAGGATTGTTCGTTTTTTTAGGATATAATAATCAGTTATTTACTACTATAATTATTATATCTGTGTTTATAAGGGAGCCAATGTCACTGCAGGTAATTCTTCTTTCTTTCTTTCTTTTTATTTTACCTTTATTTAACCAGGGAAGTCAGTTAAGAACAAATTCTTATTTTCAATGACGTTCTAGGAACAGTGGGTTAACTGCCTGTTCAGGGGCAGAACGATAGATTTGTACCTTGTCAGCTCAGGGTTTTGAACTGACCAACGCTCTAACCACTAGGCTAGCCTGTCGTTCCCGGCCAAAACATGCTGCTGTCTTTGACCTGCCTTGGTCTCTTTGGGCTATAAGTCCAAGCCACTCTATGTGTAACACACTAAAGCAGCTATTATCTAAGTAAGACTGTTCTCATTCAGTTCAACGGGCATGACGGTTTGGTATTGCATCGATTTTCTAACGTGAAGTTTTGAAGTTAAGTGAGATTTTACACGGGATGACAAAAAAAAGAAGTTACTCTCGTTAGATGAATCGTAGCACCTTTAACACCAGGACAATGTGTACAACACTGTAATATTTTCGTATGTTTTTAAATCTAACTGTAGCACACTGGAAGTAGTCTACAGTTATGTGCTTCCTTATCACTGCCGAAGAGGTATTTGGTCATGTTTGTGAAGTTAACTGAAAAGAAAATCCAGTATCATTGCTGTTTACTCTTACATGTCAGCCTCTTTGGTCTTAGTCTGAGATTTATGGTTCAGAGGAAAATAATAACCAACCCTATGCCAACATATAACTTCATCTAGAAGATACCAGGTTGACTAGTGCCAATATATAACTCCTCTAGAAGATACCAGGTTGACTAGTGCCAATATATAACTCCTCTAGAAGATACCAGGTTGACTAGTGCTAACATATCACTCCTCTAGAAGATATCAGGCTGCCTAGTGCCAACATATCACTCCTCTAGAAGATATCAGGCTGCCTAGTGCCAATATATCACTCCTCTAGAAGATATCAGGCTGCCTAGTGCTAACATATCACTCCTCTAGAAGATATCAGGCTGCCTAGTGCCAACATATCACTCCTCTAGAAGATATCAGGCTGCCTAGTGCTAACATATCACTCCTCTAGAAGATATCAGGCTGCCCAGTGCCAATATATCACTCCTCTAGAAGATATCAGGCTGCCTAGTGCTAACATATCACTCCTCTAGAAGATATCAGGCTGCCCAGTGCCAATATATCACTCCTCTAGAAGATATCAGGCTGCCCAGTGCTAATATATCACTCCTCTAGAAGATATCAGGCTGCCCAGTGCCAATATATCACTCCTCTAGAAGATATCAGGCTGCCTAGTGCTAACATATCACTCCTCTAGAAGATATCAGGCTGCCCAGTGCCAATGTTTCACTCCTCCTTGCAGCAACGCTGTATAATACTGTACCCTGTGTGTGTGTTCTCCCATCATGCAACAACATTATAAACTACTGTAACCTGAAAGCCACTGGAGACGTTACCTTGGTAACCATATCCACAGCAGCATCAAGACTGGCAGAAAAAGGTGGCGGTAGACATGGGGGGGATGTGGACTTAATGATAAGGGGGTGGAATGGGACCTAATGGTATAGGAATGTAATGGTAAGGGGGAGGAATGGGACCTAATGGTATAGGAATTTAATGGTAAGGGGGAGGAATGGGACCTAATGGTATAGGAATTTAATGGTAAGGGGGAGGAATGGGACCTAATGGTATAGGAATTTAATGGGAAGGGGGAGGAATGGGACCTAATGGTATAGGAATTTAATGGGAAGGGGGAGGAATGGGACCTAATGGTATAGGAATTTAATGGTAAGGGGGACCTAATGGTATAGGAATTTAATGGGAAGGGGGAGGAATGGGACCTAATGGTATAGGAATTTAATGGTAAGGGGGAGGAATGGGACCTAATGGTGTAGGAATTTAATGGTAATGGGGACCTAATGGTATAGGAATTTAATGGTAAGGGGGAGGAATGGGACCTAATGGTATAGGAATTTAATGGTAAGGGGAGGAATGGGACCTAATGGTATAGGAATTTAATGGTAAGGGGGAGGAATGGGACCTAATGGTATAGGAATTTAATGGTAAGTGGGAGAAAAATGTATACACTCACTACTGTAAGTCGCTCTGGATAATAGCGTCTGCTAAAGGACTAAATTGTAAATGTAAACTCCGAAATCTTGTGGATAGGTATTAAATGTGAATGTTTAAAGTCAGTGTTAAAGTTTGGGATAGGCTTCAAACAAACACAACTATCCACCATCCACAACGCCCTAGCAAAACCCGAAACCTACCTGAAGGTAACAGCACTCCTTGTTGCCCCTAGTGACCGGTTTCCACCTCATCTCGCGACGTTCTCAGACAAGGGTGGACGTTGTATACGGACTTGTATCAAGTGTGACCTGGCTTTCTTTTGAACGAATCTCTTCCTTGTTTCACGCCTGGTAGTTTAAAGGATGGGAACACTTCCTCCATGCCATGTTTCCTGTAGGATGACAATTTCTGTATTTCAAATTTTTATTTGATGAATTCTGGGTTCCTGTTCTTTAGGCCAAAGGCAGATGACCTCTGACCTTGTATATTCCAGAATGAGACAGTAAAATCGTTGTGTTCCGTATTGTCTAGTGTTGTTTTTGTGTGGTTTAGAAGCACACCATTCACAGTAGGTGTGAGCAGAGTGTGTTGGACATTCGATACATGGAAGAGAAGAGGAGAGCCGCACACTCTAGGAGCTCAGACGCAATCATTTAATAACCAATGTGAAACCCTGATGAAGACAGCTTGTCTGTCGAGACCTTGGTTATTAGGGTATTACATTATTGCATCTGAGCTCCTAGAGTGCGCGGCTCTCTTTTTCTCATGCTTTTCTCTTCCAGGTGTTCTACTCTGCTAGCCTCTCCTAAACAGGTGTTCTACTCCGCTAGCCAGCACCTCTCCTAAACAGGTGTTCTACTCCGCTAGCCAGCACCTCTCCTAAACAGGTGTTCTACTCCGCTAGCCAGCACCTCTCCTAAACAGGTGTTCTACTCTGCTAGCCAGCACCTCTCCTAAACAGGTGTTCTACTCCGCTAGCCAGCACCTCTCCTAAACAGGTGTTCTACTCCGCTAGCCAGCACCTCTCCTAAACAGGTGTTCTACTCTGCTAGCCAGCACCTCTCCTAAACAGGTGTTCTACTCTGCTAGCCAGCACCTCTCCTAAACAGGTGTTCGACTCTGCTAGCCAGCCCCTCTCCTAAAAAGGTGTTCTACTCCGCTAGCCAGCACCTCTCCTAAACAGGTGTTCTACTCCGCTAGCCAGCACCTCTCCTAAACATGTGTTCTACTCTGCTAGCCAGCACCTCTCCTAAACAGGTGTTCTACTCCGCTAGCCAGCACCTCTCCTAAACAGGTGTTCTACTCTGCTAACCAGCACCTCTCCTAAACAGGTGTTCTACTCTGCTAGCCAGCAACTCTCCTAAACAGGTGTTCTACTCTGCTGGGGGGGGGGGGTGCATTTGTGGGGGTTGGGCCTGTTGCTCTGCTCACAACCTGGGCATATATGAGGCTGTCATGTTGTGGTCCTTGCTGAAGGGGGAGAGGGGGCAGAAGGGGCATAGGCCTGATTGGGGGGGGGGGGTCTATAAAGGGTGTGGCCAGGATTTGTTTTTGGGGGGGGTCTCGGCTGGTTGGGGTGGGGCTGTGACTGGTGATGCTGTGGTCTGGGTGTAGGTCCTCTTGGCGTGGATTCTCGGGACTGAGTCTCTCTCTGTATCTCTTCACCCACTTCCTTTTTGTCTCTCTCTGTCTCTCTCTGTCTCTCTTTCTCTCTCTCTCTCTCTCTCTCTCTCTCTCTTTTTCTCCCACTCTCTCTCTCCCTGTACAGCTTGATTGTTGATAGAGTATTTGTGCTAATCACTCTGCATACAGGATACAGGATGCTGCCCCATCAGTCAGGGTGATGGATAGCGAGGTCAGATCTCTGACAGGCTGTTATCTATAATCCACTCTAGCATGCATTATACTGACTAGGTCTCAGCTGGACAGGCCTGGACTGAGGTTGGCTGGGGTGGTTTCAGTAGATGGTTCCTGGATTGATTTTATATAACATTTTGACCTTTGCTGTACATAACAGTACAACTGGGTCCTGTTTATCTTAATTAACCTTGCTACAATAATAAATCCTCCCGTTATAAAAAAATACAGTTATTATTATTTATTATTCAAAACGGCATATTTAAACTTTTCTGATCTCTGGAAGCAAAACCTACTTGAAGGCAACAGAGCTCACTGTTGCCCCCAAGTGGCCTGTTCTCCACGTCATCTCCCGACGTCCTCAGATATGAACGTTGAATACTGATTTGTACCACGGGTGACCCGCGGTACTCACACCCCCCCCCCCGTCTCTAATGCCTGCATTATTGTATGCCGCTTGGCCTAAAAAATATATGTACCAGTTAGATTTTCCTCGGTTGCCCATGCTATTTCAATATTTCAACAATAAATCATTATTTTTTTTTTTTCATTTTCCTTGTGGATTGATTGATTTCCACGTTATAGGTGTTTTTCGAGATGAGTGATGAGTGATGAGAAGAGAATCGTCCAGCTCGTTGTGTATTTCACTACACCCCCCCCCCCCCCCCCCCCCCCATATGCCGTGTCTTTAAATATGCAGACAGACGGATTAAAAGTATGTTTACGTTGTAATACTTCTGACAGTCGCCTTTCTATCTCCGCCCACAACTTCCGGACTTTATAGCCCAGAAAGCATGGATTATTGAGTCTATATTGGTTTTACATTTAAGACATGACTCGGCTGTTGTGCTGCAGAATTTGAGATGTTTGTCTCTTGTATAATAAATTATATACATGAGTAAATACTGGATTAATCATACATTTTCATGAAGTATAATTTTTGTTAGTTATGTTCCAACATTCCCTCCATCATGTGTCAATATCCGTTGTTTTTGAGTTTTCCAAGAGATTGTCAGCTGGATTTGTGTATCTTACCTGTCATATTCTGACTCAAAGTTGTATGTATTTCAACCAAAATTACGTTTGACCTCTTCTTCGGGATCTGTGTCCCGTCCATGGCACGGTTGAGCTAACGTAGGCTAATGTGATTAGCATGAGGTTGAGCTAACGTAGGCTAATGTGATTAGCATGAGGTTGAGCTAACGTAGGCTAATGTGATTAGCATGAGGTTGAGCTAACGTAGGCTAATGTGATTAGCATGAGGTTGAGCTATCGTAGGCTAATGTGATTAGCATGAGGTTGTAAGTAACAAGAACATTTCCCAGGACATATCTGATATGGGTAGAAAGCTTAAATTATTGTTAATCTAACCGCACTGTCTAATTTACAGTAGCTATTACAGTGAAATAATATCATGCTATTGTTTGAGGAGAGTGCACAGTTTTGAACATGAAAAGTTATTAATAAACAAATTAGGCACATTTGGGCAGTCTTGATACAACATTTAGAACATAAATACAATGATTCATTGGTCAGTTCATCAGTCTAAATCGTTGCACATACACTACTGTCATCTAGTGGCCAAAATCTAAATTGCACCTAGGCTGGAATAATACATTACGGCCTTTCTCTTGTATTTCAAAGATGATGGTACAAAAATAAATACGAAAGAACGGTTGGTTTATTCGTGTTATTATCTTTTACCAGATCTATTGTGTTATATTCTCATATATTCCCTTCACATTTCCACAAACTTCGGCAGTTAGATATGGGTATTTAATTTTAGGCAAAAATGGGAAAAAATGGTCGGATCCTTAAGATAAACAAATCAAAATGTATTTGTCAAAATATGTTAAACTTATTTCCCCTTTTTCACAAACAAGCATTTTCTGTTTGGAGCAAATTTGACTGTCAGAGATCTGCTGCTCTCGCACTGAGAAAGAGAAGCTTGGGAAAGCTGCTTTTTACTCAAACATAATTATAAAAGTGCAACCAGAACCATGTCAAAAACAAAATACATCAGACCTGTTTATTTTGGACCTGTACAAATATCTACACACATGAAAGCCTCCAGGTCAAAATGACCCACAACATCATGTTTGCATACAAAATCTACACAGACATTCCACAACACATCAGTGTCCACATTTTGAAGTTAGGTTCATGACCCTAAATAAGGAAAAGTCATTTAATTTCATGGAGAAAAGGAGAGCTTAACTAATATTTTATACAACTCAAAAGTGGAAATGGGTCAAATTGACCCGCAACATAATTAGAGGGTTCAGTCAGTTCAGATGGTAGAGCCTGGTGAGAGGAAGGCTCAGCCGGGGTTTAGTCAGTTCAGAGTGTAGAGCCTGGTGAGAGGAAGGCTCAGCCGGGGTTTAGTCAGTTCAGATGGTAGAGCCTGGTGAGAGGAAGGCTCAGCCGGGGTTTAGTCAGTTCAGATGGTAGAGCCTGGTGAGAGGAAGGCTCAGCCGGGGTTTAGTCAGTTCAGATGGTAGAGCCTGGTGAGGGGAAGGCTCAGCCGGGGTTAAGTCAGTTCAGATGGTAGAGCGTGGCGAGGGGAAGGCTCAGCCGGGGTTTAGTCAGTTCAGATGGTAGAGCGTGGCGAGTTGAAGAGAGAGGCACAGGTGCAGCAGATGATCTAGCAGCGACTGCAGAAGGTTAAGGTGATCAAACTCTCAGTAGGTCTCAGAAAAGCGAGACAGGGAAAGAGTTAGCAGACAGCAAACACGTCTTCACTGCTCTGGTGCGCTCCAGAAAGGGCAGAGTTATTACATTGACGTGGTTGGGAGGTACAGTAAGCAGAGAGCAGCAGAGAGGCAGGCTGAAAGGCTCATCATTAAAGACAATGTGGAACTCAATTATAAAATGGACTGACGATCCATTTTAATATTAAGCATGACTTACGCAGAAAACCACATGCAAGTAGATATTTATTAAACCGTACTTTGCTGTGGGAATTATCTTATCTCTAGGCAGAGTCTAGACTTGAGGTAGGTGATTGTCCTGCTGGTTATGTTTTCCCCTTGCAGTTTAAGGTTTAAGACTATTTCTTATTCACATCAGCCACAGTTTCTGTCTTGCTGCCCCACCTCGTTCACTGCAGCGGTGACACTCTCCCAAGATCCCTGTTTGTCAACCCACTATTTAGTCCACCGAATAATACTTGTTGCCTATGTTCAATCTCCTCGACCGACGCCGTGATCTCCTCTTCCAGAATTATTTTCCCCCTGTTTTAGTCCATGGCTATTCCTGACTAAACACTCATTTGTGATAGAATTCTATAAGGGGACATCGCTGATTGAAAGGCACGTTCAGTTGCCATACATTTTAAGTTAATTTGAGATTTATAGATCACAGGAGCGTTAGTTACAAGTGGGCTTCTTAGAACCTGCGTAAGTAAGGTTTTTATGCTCAGTATCTTTTATGAATCGAATGTAAGCTTTGCGAACAGAGAATTGATGGCTTCTGTGTCTCCGCTTAAGAATAAATTCACGAAAGAAATTAAGAATTTGTCTGACATTCTTGTTTTTATGAGAAATATTAATTGTGTTGAAAATTCAAAACTGTCTGTATAGTTAACGTATATATTGCTCAGCTAGAATGATTAATTACGTTTAAAAAACAAATAAACCTCAACACCTCAGAACTATAAGGCACTATAAGGTATGTACAGTAGCTAAAGTGTTTACACATTACAACAAAATAATGAATATTTGGTGTTTAATATAGTCATGAATATTTGGTGTTTAATATATTCATGAATATTTGGTGTTTAATATATTCATGAATATTCAGTGTTTAATATATTCATGAATATTTGGTGTTTAATGAATTCATGACGAAGAGGAGGAAATCCGTTATAACTACCGGGCAAAAGGACATGACAAAATGACCGTTACTGGTATAAGACTTGCTGCCACTCTAAATCTGTCCCCTACACAAATTGATAGGGCACTATAACCACCTGGGAAATACAGAATTCTCACTCACGGGTGAAACCAATAGAGCAGGGTTCCCCAACTGGCGGCCCACCAGCTGAATTTGGCTCATGGGTGGATTTTTTTGTCCCTCCAAGTTTTTTGAGCCAAAGATATGTACATACATATTTAGTTCAGTGGAGGATGCGGAGGGGAGGACGGCTCATGATAATGTCTGGAATGGAGTCAATTGAATGGTATCAAGCACATCAAACCTTTGGTTTCCATCTGGAAACCATTCCGTTGACTCCATTCCAGCCATTGTCAACTCAGCAGCCTCCACTGATTTGTTTAACGGGAGTAAAATCTGTTCCCGAGTATTCTCACGCATCATAGGAGAGACGCGTGATCGGATACAACTGTAAACAAGGTTTGAAATGATTGTTTTAGACAAACACATCTGTCAATTTGGAGTCTAGTCACAATTTGCACAATTTCCCCGTACCATCCGCTCAAGGACAAATCGTCCCTTGGCTGAATCTAGTTGATGATCCCTGAAATATAGCCTCTTACAAGTCACTCCCTAAATATGTCAATGAGCCAGAAACAACAATACCATGCACCTACTAGTGGTCAAAAGGTTTTTGGCGCTCCAAAGACACGGTGAGGTACTGTGTTCTGTGGGGTGGAATTACATTACCATTTGAAATACAGAAATAATTTTCCCACAATGCACCATCATTTACAATATGCTGGAGTAAAATATTTCAGAGTATTGTACTGTTGATAATACCTCAAATGACCAAATAATTGATAGTTTTCCGTGACAGAGTGGGTTAGGGGACGGTGAGATAAGACAGAGGGCAGACAGAGAGGGAGAAAGGGAGGACAGGATCTGTCTGACAGAAATGTAGCAGACAAAACAATCACTTCCATCACACAGACAGGAACATTTTGAAGAGTGACATTATTGGAGACAAAATAGTTGACATTTCATCCTGTATTTCTCCCTCTCCCCTCTTCCCTCTCCTTCCCATCTTCCCCTCTTCCTTCTCCTCTTCCCTTCTTCCTCTCCCCTCTTCCCTCTCCTTCCTATCTTCCCCTCTTCTTCCTCTCCTTCCCATCTTCCCCTCTTCTTCCCATCTTCCTCTCTTCCTTCTCCTCTTCCCTTCTTCCTCACCCTCCTTCCTCTCCTCTTCCCTCTCCTTCTTCCTCTCCTTCCCTTCTCCTCCTCCTCCTCCTCTCTACTTTCCACCTCTCCCCCTTCTCCTCTCCCTTTTGCAATTCAACGTCTGACACGAAATTAACATTAACATTTAACAAATTAATAGGACCCTACACATCATGTCGCAGTCACCTTCATATTTACCCATTATTCAGAGCCAGCCAAATTAACCTTCTCAGGACTAATTCCTAGTGATTTCTCTGAAGTGTCACCACACACACACACACACACACACACACCACAACACACCACACCAAACTGCTGTTTTATCATTAGCAGCATGAACAAAGTGACAGTAATCACACTAATGAGGTGTTAGCATGAAGCTAACATACAGAAGCCCTCTGCCTTT
Organism: Oncorhynchus clarkii lewisi; assembly: GCF_045791955.1. Classification (NCBI taxonomy): domain Eukaryota; kingdom Metazoa; phylum Chordata; class Actinopteri; order Salmoniformes; family Salmonidae; genus Oncorhynchus; species Oncorhynchus clarkii. Next base: position 3,520,404 of record NC_092162.1, on the reverse strand, counting down.
CTCTGTAGATATTTTGTTAGTATTAATTAAGCTAACAATCAGAAGCCTTCTGATTCTCTCTGTAGATACGGTGTTAGTATTAAGCTAACTTACAGTTAGCCCTCTGACTCTTAATATACCTGTATATAGGGTTAGCATTAAGCTAACAATCAGAAGCCTTCTGATTCTCTCTGTAGATACGGTGTTAGTATTAAGCTAACTTACAGTTAGCCCTCTGACTCTTAGTATACCTGTATATAGGGTTAGCATTAAGCTAACATTAAACTAACGTACAGATAGCCTTCTGCCTCTTTGTAGTTATAGGGTTAGCATTAAGCTCCTGGTAATATTGATAGCGAGAGAGATAATATTATAGCCAATAATTATAAATATCTGTATTTATTTAAAATTCTTGACTGTTTAAAGTTTAATGATTTCTTTGTCTCTTTCCATTTTGTTTATTGTCTATTCCACTTGCTTTGGCAATGTAAACATATGTTCCCCATGCAAATAAAGCCAGTTGAAATGAGAGAGAGAGAGAGAGAGAGAGAGAGAGAGAGAGAGAGAGAGAGAGAGAGAGAGAGAGAGAGAGAGAGAGAGAGAGAGAGAGAGAGAGAGAGAGAGACAGAGAGAGTTACAGAGAGCTTGTAGTCCCATCCACCAAACTACCAGGTGTGAAACAGGGAAGGGACTCAGGGGGTATGCTAATTTGGTATAGAGCAGACCTAACTCACCCTGAAAAAAAAAAATCAAAACAGGAACCTTTTACATTTGGCTAGAAATTCAAAAGGAAATGATCTCAACAGTGAAAAATGTTCTCCTGTGTGCTACCTATATCCCCCCACTAGAATCCCCTTTAATACATTTTATTATATTTTGTTATATTATTTTATTTATTTAACTAGGCAAGTCAGTTATGAACAAATTCTTATTTACAATGATGACTACTCCGGCCAAACCCGCACGACGCTGGGCCAATTGTGCGCCGCCCTACAGGACTCCCAATCATGGCCAGCTGTGATACAGCCTGGATTCGAACCAGGTACGCTTGCACTGAGATGCAGTGCCTTAAACCACTATGCCACTCGGGAGCACAAAACAGCTTCTCCATCCTGGAGGGGAAATCAATCATTTCCAGGGACATGTACTAGTCTGTGACAACCTAAATGCCAGAACTGGACAATAACCTGACTCCCTCAGCACACAGGGGGACAAACACCTACCTGGAGGTGACAGCATTCCCTCCCCCACATGCTCCCCTAGGCACAACTACGACAACATAACCAAACTAAACGGGTCTCAACTCCTGCAGCTCCATCGCACGCTGGGTATGTACATAGTTAATGGTAAGCTTCGAGGGCACTCCTATGGTAGGTACAACTATAGCTCATCTCTTGGCAGAAGTACTGTAGACTACTTTATCACTGACCTCGAACTAGAGTCTCTCAGAACGTTCACACAGTCAGCCCACTGACACCCCTATCAGACCACAGCAAAATCACAGTCTACTTAAACAGAGCAATACTCAATCATGAGGCACCAAAACCAAAGGAATTGAGTACTAATAAGAAATGCTATAGATGGAAGGAATGTAGTGTGGAAACCTACCAAAAAACAATTAGGCAACAAATTCAACCCCTTTTAGACAACTTCCTGGACAAAACATTTCACTGTAATAGTGAAGGTGTAAACTTGGCAGTAGAAAACCTAAACAGTATATTTGACATTTCTGCTTCCCTATAAAATCTAAACATTTCAAACAGAAAACCGAAAATGAACAACAATGACAAATGGTTTGATGAAAAATGTAAAAAAAACCTAAGGAAGAAGTTAAGAAACCTATCCAACCAAAACCAGAGAGACCCAGAGAACCTGAACCTACGCCTTCACTATGGTGAATCACTAAAACAATACAGAAATACACTATGGAAAAAAAGGAAAAGCATGTAAGAAATCAGCTCAATGTAGTTGAAGAATCCATCGATTCTAACCACTTCTGGGAAACTTGGAAAACACTAAACAAACAAGACGAAGAGTTATCTATCCATAATGGAGAAAAACCACTTCTCCAATCTTTTTGACTCTATAACAAAGAACAAACAAGAAAAACATTCAAATCTCAGATTAAACTATTAAAGACTACCAGAACCCACGGACTCTCTGTCACGTCCCAGTTTCCCAGTCCCTGCCGATGAAAAACATCCCCACAGCACGATGCTGCCACCACCATGCTTCACTGTGGGGATGGTGTTCTCGGGGTGATGAGAGGTGTTGGGTTTGCAGCAGATATAGCTTTTTCCTTGATGGCCCAAAAGCTAGATTTAAGTCTCGTCTGACCAGGGTACCTTCTTCCATAAGTTTGGGGAGTCTCCCACATGCCTTTAGTGAACACCAAACGTGTTTGCTTATTTTTTGATTTAAGCAATGGCTTTTTTTCTGGCCACTCTTCCGTAAAGCCCAGCTCTGTGGAGTGTACGGCTTAAAGTGGTCCTATGGACAGATACTCCATTCTAGCTCATTCACGGTTATCGTTGGTCTTTCTGTTGCCTCTCTGATTAATGCCCTCCTTGCCTGGTCCGTGAGTTTTGTTGGGCGGTCCTCTCTTGGCAGTTTTGTTGTGGTGCCATATTCTTTCCATGTTTTAATAATGGATGTAATGGTGCTCTGTGGGATGTTCAAAGTTTCTGATGGTTGTTTATAACCCAACCCTGATCTGTACGTCTCCACAACTTTGTCCCTGACCTGTTTGGAGAGCTCCTTGGTCTTCATGGTGCCGCTTGCTTGGTGGTGCTTTTTGCTTAGCGGTGTTGCAGACTCTGGGGCCTTTCAGAACAGGTGTATATATACTGAGATCATGTGTCAGATCATGTGACACTTAGATTGCACACAGGTGGACTTTATTTAACTAATTGTGTGACTTCTGAAGGTAATTGGTTGCACCAGATCTTATTTAGGGGCTTCATAACAAATGGGGGGAATACATACGCACATACCACTTAAAAAAAAAATACAATTATAGTTTTTTTGAAACAAATTATTTTTTAAAATTCCACTTCAAAAATGTGGACAATTTTGTATTTGTCCGTTAGATAAAATCCTAATAAAAATTCATTAAAATGACAGGGTATAAATCAACAAAATAGGAAAAACACCAAGGGAGATGAATACTTTTGCTAGGCACTGTAGATTCTGTTTTCTTTATTATTTTGGTCAGGCCAGAGTGTGACATGGGTTCATTTATGTGGTGTGTTTTGTCTTGGGGTTTTCGTAGGTATCGGGATTGTGGTTTAGTGGGGTTCTCTAGCTAAGTCTATGGCTGTCTGAATTGGTTCTCAATCAGAGGCAGGTGATTATCGTTGTCTCTGATTGGGAACCATATTTAGGCAGCCATATTCTTTGAGTGTTTCGTGGGGGATTGATCCTGTCTTTGTTGTCACCAGAGAGGCTGTATAGGTTTTCACGGTACGTTTATTATTTTTTTTTATTGTTAGTTTTTTCTTCTTCATTAAACATGTTTCAAGAATACCACGCTGCATTTTGGTCCGACTCTCCTTCACCCCAAGAAAACCGTAACACCAACAAAGGAGGACCTACAGCAGCACCTACATCTTCTGCACAGATTCTGTCAGACCTGGACTCAGTGAATCTCAGAATGACAAAAATAATGGTGTTCCAAAATAGGTCCAGTTGCCAGTATCACAAATACAAATTCCATCTCGACACTGTTGTCCTAGAACACACAAAAAACAATACATATCTCGGCCTTAACATCAGCAGCACAAGAAACTTCCACAAAGCTGTGAACGAGCTGAGAGACAAGGCAAGAAGGGCCTTTTATGGCATAAAAAGGAACATAAAATTCAACATACTAAATTCAACATACTAAATTAATTAAACAAGAAATCACAGAATTGGACAAACACCAAATTGAGACTCTCTGGATGCAGAATTCTTAAAAAATATCCTCTGTGTACAAAGTTAAACACCAAATAATGCATGCATAGCAGAGTTAGGCCGATTCCCACTAATTAGAAAACTCCAGAAAAAGAGCCGTTAAATTCTACAACCACCTAAAAGGAAGCGATTCCCAAACCTTCTATAACAAAGCCACCACCTGCAGAGAGATGAACCTGGAGAAGAGCCCCCTAAGCAAGCTGGTCCTGGGGCTCTCAACACAAACACAAACAAACCCCACAGAGCCCCAGGACAGCAACACAATTAGACTCATCCAAAAAACTAAAAGATTATTACTTGACACATTTAAAGAATTAACAAGAGAACTGATTAGAATGCTATTTGGCCCTAAACAGAGAGTACACAGTGGCAGAATACCTGACCAATGTGACTAACCCAAAATTAAGGAAAGCTTTGACAATGTACAGACTCAATGAGTATAGCCCTGCTATTGATCAAGGCCACCTTAGGCAGACCTGGCTCTCAAGAGAAGACAGGCTATAGTATCAGATATGAAGGTAAGACGCAGATACAGACCATGTCGAGTAAACAATGTTTTAATTATCCCACAGAGGCAGGCCATAATTTGACATCTAAAATATCTTTATTCTTTTGGACATTTTGTGAGTGTCATTTTTACTATTCATTTCAATTAAGTTTATTTCACTTTTGTTACTTATCTATTTCACTTGCTTTGGCAATGTTAGCACATGTTTCCCCATGACAATAAACCCCCTTAAATAAACAAATTAAAACATTGATAGAGAGAGAGATAGATGGCGGGAGAGAGAGAGAGAGAGAGAGAGAGAGAGAGAGAGAGAGAGAGAGAGAGAGAGAGAGACAGAGAGAGAGAGAGACAGAGAGAGAGAGAGAGAGTAAATCAGATTCAGATACACAAAACAATCAAAAGTTATATGGGAGAGCAGAGATTAAAAGATTGCAGAAGACTGAAGAAGGAGGAGGAGGGCCGTTATTTAAAAGTCAAGTCAGTTAAGAACAAATTCTTATTTACAATGATGGCCTATCAAAAGGCAAAAGGCCCCCTGTGGGCTTGGGGTTAAAATAAAATCAATCAATCAATATAAATATAGGACAAAACACACATCACAACAAGAGACACAACACTACATAAAGAGAGACCTAAAGACAACAACATAGCAAGGCACCAACACATGACAACACAGCATGATAGCAACACAACATTGTAGCAGTACAAAACATGGTACAAACATTATTGGACGCAGTCAACAGCACAAAGGGCAAGAAGGTATAGACAACAATACATCACACAAAGCAGCCACAACTGTCAGTAAGAGTGTCCATGATTGAGTCTTTCATGAAGAGATTGAGATAAAACTGTCCAGTTTAAGTGTTTGTTGCAGCTCATTCCAGTCGCTAGCTGCAGCGAACTGAAAAGAAGAGCGACCCAGAGATGTGTGTGCTTTGGGGACCTTTAACAAAATGTGACTGGCAGAATGGGTGTTGCATGTGGAGGATGAGGGCTGCAGTAGATATCTCAGATAGGGGGGAGTGAGGCCTAAGAGGGTTTTATAAATAAGCACCAACCAGTGGGTCTTGCAACGGGTATACAGAGATGACCAGTTTACAGAGGAGTATAGAGTGCAGTGATGTGTCTCATAAGGAACATTGGTGGCCAATCTGTTGGCTGAATGGTTAAGAACCTCTAGCCGCTCGAGAGCACCCTTACTTTCCAATCTATAAATGATGTCTTTGTAATCTAGCATGGGTAGAATCAGGGTTAGTTTGGCAGCTGGGGTGAAAGAGGGGCGATTACGATAGAAGAAACCAAGTCTAGATCGAACTTAGGCTGCAGCTTTGATATGTGCTGAGAGAAGGACAGTGTACCGTCTAGCCATACACCCAAGTACTTGTATGAGGTGACTACCTCAAGCTCTAATCACCTCAGAGGTAGTAATAACACCTGTGGGAAGAGGGACATTCTTCCCATGACCTTTGTTTTGGAGGCGTTCAAAACAAGGTTAAGGGTAGAGAAAACATGTTGGACACTGGACAGAGCTTTGTTGTAGAACATTTAGCACAACATCCGGGGAGGGACCAGCTGAGTATAAGACACTGTATCATCTGCATATAAATAGATGAGAGAGCTTCCTACTGCCTGAGCTATGTTGTTGGCGTAAATTGGGAAGAGCGCGGGGTCTAGGATTGACCCTTGGGGTATTCCCTTGGTGACAGGTAGTGGCTCAGGCAGCAGATTTTCTGACTTCATACACTGCACTCTTTGAGAGAGGTAGTTAGCAAACCAGGGCAAAGATCCCTCAGAGACACCAATACTCCTTAGCCGGTCCACAAGAATGTAATGGCCTATTTTATCAAAAAGCTTTGACCAAGTCAATAAAAATAGCAGCCAACAATGTTTAGAATCAAGGGCAATAGTGACATCATTGAGGACCTTTAAGGTTGCAGTGACACTTCCATAACCTGAGCGGAAACCAGATTGCATAACCGAGAGAATACTATAAACATCAAGAAAGCCAGTCAGTTGATTATTGGCAAGTTTTTCAAACACTTTTGATAAACTGGACAAAATAGAAATAGGCCTATAACAGCTAGGATCAGCTTGATCGCCCCCTTTAAATAAAGGACAAACAGTGGCTGCCTTCCAAGCAATGGGAAGCAATGGGAGAGACAGGTTAAAAAGGTTAGAGATAGGCTGGGCGACGATAGGGGCAGCAACCTTTAAAAAGTATGGGAATACCCCCCTGAAATGGACAAAAATGAATGGGAACATATTGGCACCGTACGAAACATATACACTATGTACAACACCACTCAAATGGACGGCATTTCATTCAAAACGTATTGCAAATGTCATATGGCAACTGCCAAGTGTCACACAGTAAAAATCCAATAGATGGCGAGCGTGCTCCGCTGTAAATGTTCATATTGCAATTGCACCTCAAGTCATGACCCAAGAGTCGAATTTTGAAAATGTGAAAAAAATGTGAAAAACTTATCGCCCCCATAAAACTCCTTCCTTAACACCTCTTAAGGTATGGGGTGCAGCATTTTCACTTTTGGATAAATAGCGTGCCCAATTTCAACTTCCTGCTACTCATGCCAAGAATATAAGATATGCATATTATTAGTAGATTTGTGATGTCCCATAAACATCACAAATGGTCCTTTTGTTCGATTAATTCCGTCGATATATATCCAAAATGTCCATTTATTTGGCGCGTTTGATCCAGAAAAAAACAGCTTCCAATTTGCGCAACGTCACTACAAAATATCTCAAAAGTTACCTGTAAACTTTGCCAAAACATTTAAAACTACTTTTGTAATACAACGTTAGGTATTTTTAAACGTTAATAATCGATCAAATTGTAGACGGGACTATCTGTGTTCAATACAGGAAGAAAACAAATCAACGCTACTTTTCTAGTCTCTCTCAAAAAGTACACTTCAAATGACACAAATTCAAGATGGCCGTACTTCTTCATTACACAAAAGGTATTATGAAAGGGTCTAAAACATCTGACCCAGATGGTTTTTTTGGGGAGCTCCTTTAGCAACTCAGACTCAGTGGCCGCCTGCAGGGAGAAACTTTGTAGCGGGGCAGGGGAAAAAGAGGGAGAAGTATCGGGGATAGTCGCATTAGAAGGGGTGGGAGATGAGGAAATGTTGGACGGGCAAGGAGGAATGGCTGAGTCAAATAGGAATCTTGACTTAATGAAGTGGTGATTAAATTACTCAGCCATGTGCTTCTTGTCAGTAACAACCACATCATCAACTTTAAGGGACATGGGCAGCTGTCTTTAACCATTTTCCAGAGGAGGAGGAATCATTCTTTGACCAAGGTCTTTAAACGATAGACAATATCATGTGCCGAGCCTTTCAAAAGAAGATCCAAGCGTCTTTGACAGAGGGGATCAAGCTGATTATATACCAATTTACAGAGGCCGTGTCATGAAGGAAGGCTTGCTCATTAAAGTTTTTTAGCAAGCGTCTATGTCAAATCAGGACAGGGCATGTAACTGAGCAGCCAATCACAGGCTGTAAAACAGTTATCAACTAAGGTCAATACAGAAAAACACCAGACTGACCCATCAGTGTTATTTGTGAGGATAACATCGAGGAGAGTAGCCGTTTCCGGGCGTTTTGGAGTCATATCATGTGAGAAGTGGGAGCTCATGAGAAGTGTTTTATGCCATGTGACTTCAGAGCTTGCAGATAGAGGTTCACAGGTCCTTAGTTTTGAGCAGAATATATCATTTAGATGTAGAGTGGGTAAATGTATGTAATCTGTCAATTAGCTAGAAGTTCTCTGCAGTTAGAAACGCTTTCTATTGTTTTAATGCGGTGACATTGAAATGTGTGTGTGTGTGTGTGTGTGTGTGTGTGTGTGTGTGTGTGTGTGTGTGTTAGTGTGTTGTGTGTTTTTGTGTGTTGTGTGTGTTGTGCATCAGGCGTCTGCTCTCTTTCTCAATTAGTTCCTGTAAACTTAATTAAAAGGTCAAAAGAGAATGATGGATTGTGGGGGATTTTAATTGAAACACTTTGCTTCCCCAATGGCAACCTATTCCCTATATAGTGCACTACGTTTTACCAGAGCACTAGAGCCCAATAGCAATCTATTCCTTATATAGTGCACTACGTTTTACCAGAGCAGCAGAGCCCAATAGCAACCTATTCCTTATATAGTGCACTACGTTTTACCAGAGCAGCAGAGCCCAATGGCAACCTACTACGTTTTACCAGAGCAGCAGAGCCCAAAAGCAACCTATTCCCTATATAGTGCACTACTTTTGACCAGAGCAGCAGAGCCCAATAGCAACCTATTCCCTATATAGTGCACTACGTTTTACCAGAGCAGCAGAGCCCAATAGCAACCTATTCCCTATATAGTGCACTACGTTTTACCAGAGCAGCAGAGCCCAATGGCAACCTATTCCTTATATAGTGCACTACGTTTTACAGCAGAGCCCAATAGCAACCTATTCCTACGTTTTGACCAGAGCAGCAGAGCCCAATATAGTGCACTACGTTTTACCAGAGCAGCTAGAGCCCAATGGCAACCTATTCCTTATATAGTGCACTACGTTTTACCAGAGCACTAGAGCCCAATAGTGCACTACCTATTCCTTATATAGTGCACTACGTTTTACCAGAGCAGCAGAGCCCAATAGCAACCTATTCCCTATATAGTGCACTACGTTTTACCAGAGCAGCAGAGCCCAATAGCAACCTATTCCCTATATAGTGCACTACGTTTTACCAGAGCAGCAGAGCCCAATAGCAACCTATTCCGTATATAGTGCACTACGTTTTACCAGAGCAGCAGAGCCCAATGGCAACCTATTCCTTATATAGTGCACTACGTTTTACCAGAGCAGCAGAGCCCAATAGCAACCTATTCCTTATATAGTGCACTACGTTTTACCAGAGCACTAGAGCCCAATAGCAACCTATTCCCTATATAGTGCACTACGTTTTACCAGAGCAGCAGAGCCCAATAGCAACCTATTCCCTATATAGTGCACTTTGACAAGAGCAGCAGAGCTTTTTTTTTTGAGAAACATGTTAAGTGTTTCCAAACGGCACCATTTGACCCGTATAGTGCAGGTCTCATATGGCTTTGGTCAAAAGTAGTGCACTATATAGGGAATAGGGTGCCATTGGGATGCATTATTTATGTACCTAGATTAGATGTAAAGTGAGCAACTGCATCGCTGCTGAGGGAGGGAGAGAGAGAGGGAGGGAGAGCAGATATGTCTTCATCAGTTCCCCTGTCAGGCAATTTCCGACCATTCATTCTGTTAAACGGTTTGGATTGCTATATTCATCTGCACACTGACTAAGTGTTCACTGGCTTTATCAGTGTAGGCCAAGTGCTTTATGGAATGGTCGAATTTCAAACAATTGTTACCTGTAGGGAAATGAGGGAGGGTCATGCTTTTTCAATATCAGTCGGGGAGTGTTTAGTATTTTTTTTTATTGGTTTTAATGGCTGTGAGAGAAAAACTGAGAATCGATCAACAACATTGCAGTTACTCTACAATATGAAGATAATTAACCGAGTGAAAAGAAGGAAGCCTTTACAGAATAAAACATGTCCAATACATACATCCTGTTTTGCAATTAACTCAAAACAACACATTGTTGAGAACTACTCTCCTTATTTTCAAGCATAGTGGTGGCTGCATCGGCTTATGGGTATGCTTGTCATCATTAAGGACTGGGGAGTTTTTCAGGATGAAAATAAATGGAATGAAAGCTAAGCACAGGCAAAATCCTGGGGAAAAACTGGTGCAATGTGCTTTCCGCCAAACGCTGGGAGAGGAATTCACCTTTCAGCAGGACAATAACCTAAAACACAAGACCAAATCTACACTGGAGCTGCTTACAAAGAAGACAATGAATGTTCTTGAAGTTTTGACTTACATTGCATTCGGAAAGTATTCAGACCCCTTGACGTTTTACACATTTTGTAACGTTACAGCTTCATTCTAAAATGGATTAAATATACTTTTCCCACATCAATCTACACACAATACCCCATAATGACAAAGAAATACATGTTTTTTTTAGACAAGGTTACTAAATTATTACAAACAAAAAATGGAAATATCACACATACATATTTACTCAGTACTTTGTTGAAGCGCCTTTGGCAGCGATTACACCATCGAGTTGTCTTGGGTATGACACTACAAGCTTGGCACACCTGTATTTGTTGAGTTACTCCTATTATTCTACGCAGATCCTCTCAAGCTCTGTCAAGTTGGATGGGGAGCGTCACTGCACAGCTATTTTTAGGTCTCTCCAGAGATGTTCGATTGGATTCAAGTCCGAGCTCTGGCTGGGCCACTCAAGGACACTCAGAGACTTGTCCCGAAGCCACTCCTGCGTTGTCTTGGTTTTGCGCTTAGAGTCGTCGTCCTGTTGGAAGGTGAACCTTCGCCCCAGTCTGAGGTCCTCAGTGCTCTGGAGCAGGTTTTCATCAAGGATCTTTTTTTTAACCTTTATTTAACTAGGCAAGTCAGTTAAAACTTATTTGGGATAAGGGGCGGTATTTTCACGTTCGGATGAAAAGCGTGCCCAAAGTAAAGCTAGCATATAATTAGTACATTTGGATAGAAAACACTCTGGAGTTTCTAAAACTGGTAGACAATTGTCTGTGAGTATAACAGAACTGATTTGACAGGTGAACATATGGGTCCAGTGAGTGGTTGGGCTGGCTGGGGACACGGCGATTCAGACAGCTAGCAGGCTAACAAGCCAACAGTTAGTAGGCCGGGGCTAAACAAGCTAGCAGCTAATAGACCGGGGCAAACTAGCAGTTAGCAGGCCGGGTTAGAAAGCAGTTAGCATGGGCTAGCAGTTACAGACCGGGCAGGTAAGCTAGCAGTTAGCAGGCCAGGTTAGCAAGCAAGCAGTTAGCAAGGGCTAGCAGTTAGCAGACCGGGCAGGCAAGCTAGCAGTTAGCAGACCGGGCCCGGCAAGCTAGCAGTTAGCATACCGGGTTAGCAAGCAAGCAGATAGCAAGGGCTAGAAAGTTAGCCTTTGGGGGACGTCGCGATGGGGGTAAGTCTGTTTTTGCCTCTTCATGCGGTGACGTCGATAGACCAGTTGTGTAATTAGTAGGGTTCCAATAAGCTCTAATAGGCCTAGCTGGTTAGCATAATGGGCCTTCAGCGGGCGTCGTGCCTGAGGGGCCTGTAGGAGTCCTCGGGCAGATTATGTCGGTATTCCAGTCGTAGGGGATCTGCGGGGTTCCGTACCGGCTGTAGAAGGGGTCCGGATATTGTAGCCCAGGAGTATAATAATAAAAATGCATAATTATTCACCCCGCAAAAAGTAAATACTTGGTAGAGGCCCCTTTTGCAGCAATTACAGCTGCAAGTCTCTTGGGGTATGTCTCTATAAACTTGGCAAATTTAGCCATTGGGATTTTTGCCCATTCTTCAAGGCAAAAATGCTCCAGATCCTTCAAGTTGCATGGGTTCTGCTGATGTACAACAATCTGTAAGTCATACCACAGATTCAAAATTGGATTGAGGTCCGGGCTTTGACTAGGCCATTCCAAGTATTTGCCATCCATCATTCCTTCAATTCTGACTAGTTTCCCAGTCCCTGCCGATGAAAAACATCCCCACAGCATGATGCTGCCACCACCATGCTTCACTGTGGTGATGGTGTTCTCGGGATGTTCAGAGGTGTGTTTTCAATTTTTAAAATGCTTTATTACAAAGAAACACAAGGAAGGGGTAACACTAAAGTATTAGAACATGAAGGACAAACAATACAGCATCAAGACACTATCAAACACTACACCATCAAGACACTATCAAACACTACAGCATCAAGACACTATCAAACTTGTATCAGTCTTTCTGCAGCAGAGCCATCCTTATGTGTGAGGGAGCATGTGCATGATAGTGATATAAAATACATGTCATTGTTTCCTTTTTCATGATCACAATCTTGTGAAACCCGAACCCTCCAAGATCCCCCCCACAGTTCCCCAATAGCTGTCCCTCAACCATTCGAGACCCCTCCCACAGTCCCCCCCCCCCCCCCCCAGAAGAAAAATGAATAAAAATACAATGAATTCCATTTCCCCCCCCCATTCCAACCCCCCAATGCACCGACAACCAAGAGAAAGATCTAAAGAGAAAAAAGGAAAAGACAGAAGAAAACCGCAAACAACAAATTAAGAAAAATAATACATTTAAAACAAAGGACATCAAGGACAAGTGAAATCATAACAACAATGCCAACTGTATATGTTTGTGTGCATGTCTGGCACTATTATATGTATGCGTGTGTTCTTGTATGTGTTTATTTGAATGAGAGTGTGTACAGTGGGGCAAAACAAGTATTTAGTCAGCCACCAATTGTGCAAGTTCTCCCAGTTAAAAAGATGAGAGAGGCCTGTAATTTTCATCATAGGTACACTTCAACTATGACAGACAGAATTCGATTTTTTTTCTCCAGAAAATCACATTGTAGGATTTTTTATGAATTTATTTGCAAATTATGGTGGAAAATAAGTATTTGGTCACCTACAAACAAGCAAGATTTCTGGCTCTCACAGACCTGTAACTTCTTCTTTAAGAGGCTCCTCTGTCCTCCACTCGTTACCTGTATTAATGGCACCTGTTTGAACTTGTTATCAGTATAAAAGACACCTGTCCACAACCTCAAACAGTCACACTCCAAACTCCACTATGGTCAAGACCAAAGAGCTGTCAAAGGACACCAGTTTTGATCCTTAATATGTTGAAAGGTGTTGGGTTTGCCGCAGGTCTAGCATTTTCCTTGATGGCCCAAAAGCTACATTTTACTCTCATCTGACCAGAGTACCTTCTTCCATAAGTTTGGGGAGTCTCCCACATGCCTTTTGGGAACACCAAACGTGTTTGCTTATTATTTTCTTTAAGTAATGGCTTTTTTTCTGGCCACTCTTCCGTAAAGCCCAGCTCTGTGGAGTGTACGACTTAAAGTGGTCCTATGGACAGATACTCCAATCTCCGCTGTGGAGCTTTGCAGCTCCTTCAGGGTTATCTTTTGTTCTCTTTGTTGCCTCTCTGATAAATTCCTTCCTTGCCTGGTCTGTGAGTATTGCTAGGCAGGTTTGTTGTGGTGCCATATTCTTTCCATTTTTTAATCATGGTGCTCCGTGGGATGTTAATTTCTTTCGCTTTTTTTGTCAATTACACATGTGTAAGAACTGTATGAATATACTTTTGTCCAATTTTGATATCAAATTTTTTTTTTTTTTAATTACATGCGCATAAGGCATATGTTTTGTCCATTTGCAATATGATTTCATAGGAAGTCAAAAGTCAAAAGTCAAAAATGTCAAAATTTGGTAAAAAACTTCACACATCCTTAAAAAAGTGCTTTCTGGACCGTTTTTCAAAATTCTTTCAATTTTTATGTCAATTACACATGTATAAGAACTTTATCAACATACTTTAGTCATACTTTATTATCATTTTTTTTTTTTTTTTACTAGTGCATAAGGCATATGTTTTCTCCATTTGGAATATGATTTCATAGGAAGTCAAAAGTCAAAGTCAAAAGTAACGATTTTCCTCCGTGCAACTGGTGATCTGAAATGTGCAACTGGTGATCTGAAATGTGCAACTGGTGATCTGAAATGTGCAACTGGTAACCCAAAAAAAATAATTTGATTCTATGTTTCCTTACTTTTTCAAAGTCACTGTGCATTTGCAATATGTTTTAATGGGCAGGTACCATCACGAATTTGTCATGCTATAAAAATCCTGCAGGAATGTGAAATTGACTGGCCCGATGAACTCGGGATGGCTTTGCAGTGATTCTGGGTCATCTCAATCGCTCGTTTGGGTTGATTTCAGAATGTCGCTTTTGGTGATGTTTTTTCACTATAGAATCATATTGCAAATGCACGTGCAACTGCTCACCCAAAAAAAAAATGTTTAGATTTTTTTTGTTTATGTTTCCTTACTTTTTCAAAGTCACTGTGCATTTGCAATATGTTTTTTCACTATAGAATCATATTGCAAATGCACATGCAACTGGTCATCCCCCCAAAAAATTTTTAGATTTTTTTTGTTTATGTTTCCTTACTTTTTCAAAGTCACTGTGCATTTGCAATATGTTTTTTCACTATAGAATCATATTGCAAATGCACGTGCAACTGGTCATCCCCCAAAAAAAATTTTAGATTTTTTTTGTTTATTTTTCCTTACTTTTTCAAAGTCACTGTGCATTTGCAATATGTTTTTTCACTATAGAATCATATTGCAAATGCACATGCAACTGGTCATCCCCCCCCAAAAAATGTAGATTTTTTTTATGTTTCCTTACTTTTTCAAAGTCACTGTGCATTTGCAATATGTTTTTTCACTATAGAATCATATTGCAAATGCACATGCAACTGGTCATCCCCCCAAAAAAATTTTAGATTTTTTTTGTTTATGTTTCCTTACTTTTTCAAAGTCACTGTGCATTTGCAATATGTTTTTTCACTATAGAATCATATTGCAAATGCACATGCAACTGGTCATCCCCCCAAAAAAAATTTAGATTTTTTTTGTTTATGTTTCCTTACTTTTTCAAAGTCACTGTGCATTTGCAATATGTTTTTTCACTATAGAATCATATTGCAAATGCACGTGCAACTGGTCATCCCCCCCAAAAAAAATTAGATTTTTTTTGTTTATTTTTCCTTACTTTTTCAAAGTCACTGTGCATTTGCAATATGTTTTTTCACTATAGAATCATATTGCAAATGCACATGCAACTGGTCATCCCCCCAAAAAAAATTTAGATTTTTTTTGTTTATGTTTCCTTACTTTTTCAAAGTCACTGTGCATTTGCAATATGTTTTTTCACTATAGAATCATATTGCAAATGCACATGCAACTGGTCACCCAAAAAAAAAAATTTGGATTTTTTTTGTTTATGTTTCCTTACTTTTTCAAAGTCACTGTGCATTTGCAATATGTTTTTTCACTATAGAATCATATTGCAAATGCACATGCAACTGGTCATCCCCCCCAAAAAAAATTAGATTTTTTTTGTTTATGTTTCCTTACTTTTTCAAAGTCACTGTGCATTTGCAATATGTTTTTTCACTATAGAATCATATTGCAAATGCACGTGCAACTGGTCATCCCCCAAAAAATTTTTTAGATTTTTTTTGTTTATTTTTCCTTACTTTTTCAAAGTCACTGTGCATTTGCAATATGTTTTTTCACTATAGAATCATATTGCAAATGCACATGCAACTGGTCATCCCCCCCAAAAAAAATTAGATTTTTTTTGTTTATGTTTCCTTACTTTTTCAAAGTCACTGTGCATTTGCAATATGTTTTTTCACTATAGAATCATATTGCAAATGCACGTGCAACTGGTCATCCCCCAAAAAAATTTTTAGATTTTTTTTGTTTATTTTTCCTTACTTTTTCAAAGTCACTGTGCATTTGCAATATGTTTTTTCACTATAGAATCATATTGCAAATGCACATGCAACTGGTCATCCCCCCCAAAAAAATTTAGATTTTTTTTATGTTTCCTTACTTTTTCAAAGTCACTGTGCATTTGCAATATGTTTTTTCACTATAGAATCATATTGCAAATGCACATGCAACTGGTCATCCCCCCCAAAAAAAATTAGATTTTTTTTGTTTATGTTTCCTTACTTTTTCAAAGTCACTGTGCATTTGCAATATGTTTTTTCACTATAGAATCATATTGCAAATGCACGTGCAACTGGTCATCCCCCAAAAAAATTTTTAGATTTTTTTTGTTTATTTTTCCTTACTTTTTCAAAGTCACTGTGCATTTGCAATATGTTTTTTCACTATAGAATCATATTGCAAATGCACATGCAACTGGTCATCCCCCCCCAAAAAAATTAGATTTTTTTTGTTTATGTTTCCTTACTTTTTCAAAGTCACTGTGCATTTGCAATATGTTTTTTCACTATAGAATCATATTGCAAATGCACGTGCAACTGGTCATCCCCCAAAAAAATTTTTAGATTTTTTTTGTTTATTTTTCCTTACTTTTTCAAAGTCACTGTGCATTTGCAATATGTTTTTTCACTATAGAATCATATTGCAAATGCACATGCAACTGGTCATCCCCCCCAAAAAAATTTAGATTTTTTTTATGTTTCCTTACTTTTTCAAAGTCACTGTGCATTTGCAATATGTTTTTTCACTATAGAATCATATTGCAAATGCACATGCAACTGGTCATCCCCCCCAAAAAAATTTAGATTTTTTTTGTTTATGTTTCCTTACTTTTTCAAAGTCACTGTGCATTTGCAATATGTTTTTTCACTATAGAATCATATTGCAAATGCACGTGCAACTGGTCACCCAAAAATAAAAATTTTGGATTTTTTTTGTTTATGTTTCCTTACTTTTTCAAAGTCACTGTGCATTTGCAATATGTTTCAATGGGCAGGTACCATCACGAATTTGTCATGCTCAAAATTTTTTAGATGTATTTTTTTTTGTTTCTTACTTTTTCAAAGTCACTGTGCATTTGCAATATGTTTTAAAGGGCAGGTACCATCACGAATTTGTCATGCTATAAAAATCTTGCAGGAATGTGAAATTGACTGGCCCGATGAACTCGGGATGGCTTTGCAGTGATTCTGGGTCATCTCAATCGCTCGTTTGGGTTGATTTCAGAATGTCGCTTTTGGTGATGTTTTTTCACTATAGGATCATATTGCAAATGTACAAGAGTCAAGTGGACAAGAGTCCATCAGTCAATTAGATATCATTCTGACCACCAAACTGATACAAACTGACACCAAACCCACTTTTTCCAACTCGTTTAGTAGCCAACTATTACATACTTCAGAGCTGGCCCAAAATTCACAACCCCTTCGGTTCAAACCATAAAAAAACCATAAAACACGTAGTTACGTTCTAGCTGCGGGTCCATTTCTTATGTTATGTGTTGGCCTAGCTGAGGCGACCCCGAATCCCAAGTTTCGGCTCGATAGGTCATTTGGTGTCCGAGAAAAACCCTAATTGGTGCTGAAAATCCACTATTTTCCATGACTTGCTACGGGGTCCTTGAATGAGCTATTGGACAGAAACGTTGGGGTCTGTCTATATGGGCCGAGACGTTTGCAATGCACCTAGTCTTGCGACTCTGGGACATTTCTAAATGTCGTCATTTTCGTGATGCAAAAATGAATTGAAGTTATTTCAAATGTACGAGGCTGTTTCTCGGTCCGAGAACCTTCTCGAGCCACGTAACTCACCACGCACCATCTACGGGAGGTCTAGAACAGGTTTCTAAAGTTTCGGAACTCTAGGTCCGACGGTTCTTTTTTAGCTCCAACAAAGCTAACTATTGGAGCCACTGTCTGTCTCTACGCACCCCAATACGTCCCTCCTTCCAAGTTGTGTTTTAGTGTGATTTTTTTTTCCTTTGAATTTTTTTGGGAAAAATGACTGATTTACAGTTCATGGGGGTTGCCTAATCACACATATGAAGTTTTGGAAAGATCAGACTTTTTTAACCCTTCGAAACAGCCCCTAAGACACCAATTATGGCACTTCCGGTTGGCACAGGAAGTTATAAATCAACACATATCCTCATTGGGGTATGCTGTTACAGAATCCTGAGTTTTAAGTCCTTACGTTAAGAATTGACTGATCTACACAGGGTTGAATGCACTATGTCTATCAAACTGCATGCAGTGTATGGGTAAACACTTTTAGGGGCATTTTAACCACTTCCGGTTGGTCCAGGAAGCTTAGAATCAACACAGGTAGACCTCATAGTGGCCTGATGGACTGGTACCGAAGACAAGTTCATACGGCATTCATAACCCACATAGGCCTCAGGTTGAAATTAGGGGTGCAGGCAATGTATTCCTATGGGGAGAGATGACACTGTAATCTGTGAGATCAAAAAACACTGTTTTACTGTTAAGGGTTAATGCCACACGGTCAAGGTTAGGCTTGTTCAGATCGGGAGGACCTTAGGAACATTCATGTGGTGCAATTTTTCTTCTCACTCTAACGGTTCTCTCACTGTCACCCAAAAGCAAATGACATTGTGGTGCAGGCTTCATTTTGGGCCTACTATTCTAATGCTCGCTGCGCCTAGACCGAGCGAGCTACGGTCAAGCGGGATATCTCGCTGAACTCGGTACGGCCTAGGGATCATGGTAATGCCATTTCCTGCTCTCTGTGTCTTTAAGCACCGCACTTTATCACTCCATCCTTCCTGTGTGTGTGTGAGGGAGCTTTTCTTTGACATCTGTTGGGATTAATGACTGATTTACAGTTCAGAAGGGTTACCTAGTCACACATATGAAGTTTTGGAGAGATGTGACTTTTTTAACCCTTCGAAACAGAGAGTGTGACCCAATTAAAGGCACTTCCGGTTGGCACAGGAAGCTATAAGTAAACACATGTCTTGATTTACATAGCCACTTACAGAATCCCGAGTTTTAAGTCTTTACGTTAAGAATTGACTGATCTACACAGGGTTGAATGCACCATGTCTATCAAACTGCAGGCAGTGTATGGGTAAACACTTTTAGGGGCATTTTAACCACTTCCGGTTGCTCCAGGAAGCTTAGATTCGACACAGGTAGATCTCATAGTGGCCTGATGGACTGGTACCGAAGACAGGTTCATACGGCATTCATAACCCATATAGGCTTCAGGTTGAATTTTGTGGTGCAGGCTATGTATTCCTATGGGGAGAGATGTCACTGTAATCTGTGAGATCAAAAAACCCTGTTTTACTGTGAAGGGTTAATGCCACACGGTCAAGGTTAGGCTTGTTCAGATCGGGAGGACCTTAGGAACATTCATGTGGTGGAATTGTGCTTCTCACCCTAACGGTTCTCTCACTGCCACCCAAAATCAAATGACATTGTGGTGCAGGCTTCATTTTGGGCCTTCTTTTTTTCAAGTTTGCTGCACTCAGAACGAGCTACGGTCAAGCGGGGCGTCTCCTTGAACTCGGCACAGTCTGGAGACTATGGTGATGCCATTTTTTGTGTTGATTTCAGAATGCCATTTTGGTGATGGTCCCTCTCCGTTTAAACATATTGCAAATGTACAAAAGTCAACTAGCAAGTCAGTGTCCATCAGTCAATTAGATGTCATTATGACACCAAATGGATATCAATTGACACCAAACCCACTTTTTCCTACTCATTTAGTAGCCAACTATCACATATGTCAGAGCAGTCCCATAATTCACAGCGCCTTCGGTTTAAAACATAATAAAAAGGTAAAACACATAGTTACGTTCTAGCTGCGGGTCCAGTTCGGACATTATGTGAAGGCCTATGTGAGGCGACCCCGAATCCCGAATTTCGGCTCGATAGGTCATTTGGTGTCCGAGAAAAACCCTAATTGGTGCTGAAAATCCACTTTTTTCCATGCCTTGCTACGGGGTCCTTGAACGAGCTATCGGACAGAAACGTTGGGGTCTGTCTCTATGGGCCGAGCCGGTTTCAATGCACCTAGCCTTGCGTCTCTGAGACTTTTCTAAACGTCGTCATTTTCGTAATGGTCAAAATGAATTGAAGGTATTGCAAATGTACGAGGCTGTTTCTCGGTCCGAGAACCGTCTAGAGCCACGTAACTCACCACGCACCATCGACCGGAGGTCTAGAACAGGTTTCTAAAGTTTCGGAACTCTAGGTCTGACGGTTCTTTTTTAGCTCGAACAAAGCTAACTATTGCAGCCACTGTCTGTCTCTACGCACCCCAATACGTCCCTCCATTCAAGTTGTGTTTTAGTGTGATTTTTTTTTCCTTTGAATTTTTTGGGGAAAAATGACTGATTTACAGTTCATGGGGGTTGCCTAATCACATATATGAAGTTTTGGACAGATCAGACTTTTTTAACCCTTTGAAACAGCCCCTGAGACACCAATTATGGCACTTCCGGTTGGCACAGGAAGCTATAAATCACCACATATCCTCATTGGGGTATGCTGTTACAGAATCCTGAGTTTTAAGTCTTTACGTTAACAACTGAGTTATTTACGGAGGGTTTAGTATGTGTGTGTTATTTCAGAAAATCATAGAAAATCACAGAAATCTCGCAGAGCTCCGCAGCACACTTTAAAAAGATTCGTATGAACACCCTGCAACTGGATCTGTAACCGTTGAAAAAAAAAAACGCATATTTGTGACCATTGCCAAGTTGTCATTGTTCCGTTTCTCTTAAATGACGATAGATAAATGGCTGGTTCTTTTTTTATTGACACCGGAGGCTCCTTGACTTTGACCTGAAGTGGAAAAATAATTTCTCTATTTCCATTTAGGACCTTTAATCCCAGAAAAACGGCCATAACTCAAAAACCGTCGAGGCCTAGACGCCATCTTGTTCGGGGCCAACTGCCCATTATGCCAAACCTACGCTCACCGAGTTTCGGCTTCGAAATATTTTCCGTTTTCGAGATAAGGCCCCGTCGTGATTCGTGATGTTTTGCCAAAATTGCCATATGATTCCGTATGCCCTCTTGTGGGAAATTCCGGGATAGCGGAAAAACGGTCAAAAACTTGTTTATTTTATAAAACGGAAACCGAATGTCCGACAAAGTTCATTTGATGACTTCCCGGTAGGTCTGGCCCTACCGCACGGCCCGACGCCGACCGCGAATTTTACAAACGATTTCGGACGTCTAGTAAGGGACCGTACATTTGCAATATGGACTTTCTCACTGATCATACACGAAATGCCGAAATGTTCCCTTAAGGTATGGTGTTGCAGACTCTGGGGCCTTTCAGAACAAGTTGATGTATACTGAGATCATGTGACAGATCATGTGACACTTAGATTACACACAGGTGGACTTTATTTAACTCATTATGGGACTTCTGGAGGTAATTGGTTCCACCAGATCTTATTTAGGGGCTTCATGGCAAAGGGAGTGAATACATATGCATCCACACACTACATTTCTGTTTTATTTGTTTTAGAATATTTTGGAATTATTTTTTTAATTTCACTTCACTAATTTGGACTATTTCATTACATTAAATAATTTTTTTTTATATATTTTTTTATTATAAGTTGTAATGCAACAAAATATACTTTTGCAAGACACAGTATATATACAGCAACACCGTCACCCATACACATTTCTGTCTCTTCTATAGACGTTATATACCTGTTTTGCCTCTGTTTTATCATCAAATGAAATATCTTAGTGGGTCTCGAAAATGGCTAATATATGAATGTTCTCTGATGTTAGCAAGTTGTTGATTTAATGAACCTTATTTCTAAGGCTACATATATTAATATGGGCTATTTCCAGCCCTTTCCTGGGTAGCTGATCAGAGATAGATATAATATGGACCAATGCAAACAAAGCAAGAGAAAAACATATACATTCAGCAGTCCATTAATCAGTTGGTGTGTGTGTGTGTGCTGCGGGGTTGAGGCTTGGCTCTCTCATCCCTTCCAGGCTTCTGGGAGGGAGGGTGGACAATTAACCTGTCATAGCGGATGTAAGCAATGTCCCCACGTGCTCTGGTAGCTTTCATGGCTGGCATAAGTTATTTCCTCTTCTGGCGCACAGCTTCAGGATAGTCCTCGTTGAGAAAGATATACGTTCCTCTCAAGTTCTTGGCTCTTTCCAGAACAGCTACCTTGTCCTTGAACCTCAGGAACTTGACCACTATTGGCCTGGGCCTGTTTGCCAGTCCTGTGGGCATGCTCCACCTCAATCTTCCTGTAGTCCTTCTTCAATTTCTCAGAGATCATTTCCCTCAATTGGTCCTCAGACTCCGTCCAGGTTGCATGTGGAGATTCTGCAATTTCGTCCACAACTATGTTGTTCCCCCTTGATTGTCCCTCGAGATAATCAGATTTCTCCTTCATTTGTTATCATGGATTCACACACAGAACTGATGCCCTCTCAATTGACATACAGATTGCTGTCATCTTGCCGTTCTCCTGTTTCAACTCATCGAGCTGACCCTGGGAGAACTGCAAGTTGTTCTTCAGGTCCTGGACCTCTCTGGTCAGGTCGTCCATGTTTTTACTAGTTGAATCCACCAGCATTTGGACAAAACACTTGAAGCTATGTATTTTTCTGTTGTTACAACTGCTTGTTTGTTTAAAAGATCATTCACCTGTGATAGAGAGACACCACTGTCCTCAATGGTCCCGCCGGCTTTGGTCTTTGTAGCTAGCATCATAGATTACGCTGTCGCTCCTCGCAGATCCAGACAGGGCAGGTCACAGGGGAGATTCAAAACAACACACTGGAGGGTTCTATACAGCCACAACCCGGGGACAATCTGCGGCACCAGCCAAAACCCTGCTAGCTTGACAGGCAGCTATCTAGCAGCTAGGCTAGCTGCTTCCCAACCTTGGTCGGCAGGATCACTGGACAGAGAGTAGCAGTCCCAGCAACTGATGTCAACTGCGTTGCGGGGATCCTAACTCAAAAGTTAGCTATTTACTAAGAAACTTTCCAATGCACTTTTAAAACAGCAAACTTTCCAAAACAACAAACCGAGCTCTCCCTCTTTTCTGCATTCAACAGGAAGTGACGAGGTGGTGATTAGGGCAGCTGCTTCACAAAAACTTGGCTCCTCTGCTGGTGAAAGTGCATGGAGCAAGTGGAGTTTGATGAGGGTGGGAGTGATGTGGTCCCAAGGTCTGGTGTGTTTGAGGACTCGTGCAGCTCAATTTTGAATATGTTGAAGTCTGTCCAGAGATTTCATTTCATTTCATTTCATTTCAGTAGACAAAGGTGTGAATGAGGGTTTCAGCAGTGGGGTCAACGACAGAGGGTCTGAGTTGTTTTTGAGGTGGAAGAAAACTGAATTGGTGTGGGATCCAAAAGACAGAGTTGGGTCAAAGGTAACACTAAGGTATGCGATTGTGGAGTTGGGGTCAAAGGTAACACTAAGGTTCCTGACTGTGGAGTTGGGGTCAAAGGTAACACTAAGGTTCCTGACTGTGGAGTTGGGGTCAAAGGTAACACTAAGGTTCCTGACTGTGGAGTTGGGGTCAAAGGTAACACTAAGGTTCCTGACTGGTGAGTTGGGGTCAAATGTAACACTAAGGTTCCTGACTGTGGAGTTGGGGTCAAATGTAACACTAAGGTTCCTGACTGGTGAGTTGGGGTCAAAGGTAACACTAAGGTTCCTGACTGGTGAGTTGGGGTCAAATGTAACACTAAGGTTCCTGACTGTGGAGTTGGGGTCAAATGTAACACTAAGGTTCCTGACTGTGGAGTTGGGGTCAAAGGTAACACTAAGGTTCCTGACTGGTGAGTTGGGGTCAAATGTAACACTAAGGTTCCTGACTGTGGAGTTGGGGTCAAATGTAACACTAAGGTTCCTGACTGTGGAGTTGCGGTCAAAGGTAACACTAAGGTTCCTGACTGTGGAGTTGGGGTCAAAGGTAACACTAAGGTTCCTGACTGTGGAGTTGGGGTCAAAGGTAACACTAGGGTTCCTGACTGTGGAGTTTGGAGTGGATTGTACAGCCATCAATAGTCATGTTGAGTTGACCCAGTTTGTTGTTGAAGGATTTGGGGCCCATGAGCAGGATCTCTGTTGACCCAGATTGCACCGTTTGCAGGCCATCAACTTCGTCTCAGGCCCAACAACACCCGTTTTAATATATCCTCCAAAAACCCACTTTGAGGGCATTATCACATTAATGTTTCTGTAATTGACGGTGCACTTCTTGGTAGGCTTGGGCATGGGGGGGGGGGGCACACTGAACAGTATGGCCTTGTGGTCGGAGATGGGTATGTCCAGACCTGAGGGGTTGGAGGGAGACGCGCCAGTTGTACGCACAAGGTCAAGTCCGTGTACTCTGTCATAGGTGGGGAAGTCGACATGCTGTGTAAAGTTGAACCAATCCACCAGGGACATAATGTCTCTGGCAAAACCACATCCCATCCCGAGTCACATGAATGGTAAAGTCCCCTAGCCATGGTGTGGCAGACAGATGTTAGGAGCGCAGCTAACTCAGAGAGGAAGACTGTAGAGGTTTTAGGTGGCCGGTTAGTGATGTACATGCTATTTTTTCAAAAGAGGTTACCTGAATGCTCTCTGCATTGCTGGCACGCTATCAGACGCCCATAGACTTCCAGTCATTGAGCTAATGCTAGTTAGCATTGGCTCGCTAAACTACCTCTAACTTCCTTCATACACTCTCAGAATAAAAGGTGCTATCTAGAACCTATGAAAGGGTTCTTCGGCTGTCCCCATAGGTGAACCGTTTGAAGAACCTATTTTGTTCCAGGTAGATCCTTTTTGGGTTCTGTGTAGAACCCTTTCCTTAGAGGGTTCTACATGGAACCCAAAAGGGTTCTACCTCGAACAAAAAAAAAAAAGGTTTCTACCTGGTACGAAAAAGGGGACAGCCGAAGAACCTATTTGGAACAAGTTTTTCTACGGGTGTACTGGACATAGAGAGTATCCACGAGTTCATCTGACTCGGGACAAAATACAGAAGTAGCCCTTTAAGACTAAAAGGACATGAAAATGGAAGACAGTGTGTCTGGGAGGATAGTTGCACGTTAAACGTGAAGGTCTGGCATCCCAAAAGCTGCGTATTTGAAACCACAAGATGAACAATTTTAGCATTTAAGCTGAGTAAGCAACTTATCAACATCTCACTACTTTTTAGCTACTTAGCTAGTATGTTATCTAACCCTAACCTTAACCCCTAACTCTAACCCCTAGCCTAGCTAAAGTTAGCCACCTAGCTAACGTTAGCCAAAACAAAATTGAGGTGCCTGTCATGAATTTCGATAAAAAATAATTTATCTCTATTTCACAATAATCTGTGACTAGTGTCTTGATGTACTATATCGTAGACCCTCTGAAACGAGTACAACATATTTACAGGCATAATGCACTGTGATGCAGCTATTATGCATGATGAGACGTGTTATAAGCATGTACGACCCTAGAAAGAGGATACGTCAAAACAATGCACCAGATCCCTGTCTAATATGATATGGCTGTATCTCTCCTTACCTACCCTGTTGGCTTGGATCTGAGGTGGAATTACAAGGGTGTGTGTGTGTGTGTGTGTGTGTGAGTGTGTGTAGTAGTAGTAGATTTATAGTAGGGATGAGGCAGTGAGCGTTTCCATCAGTGATATGGTCACCTGACAACACACAGCTGTCCCTGACGTGCAGTGCCTGTCTGGCCTCTGCACACACACACAAAGACACACACAAACACACACACACACGGACACACACACAAAGACACACACACGGACACACACACAAAGACACACACACACACACACACACACAAAGACACACACACACGGACACACACACAAAGACACACACACACACAGACACACACACACAGACAAAGACACACACACACACACACACGGACACACACACAAAGACACACACACACACACACACACATAAACACACACAAAGACACACACACACCCAAGGACACACACACACACACACACACAAAGACACACATAGACACAAAAACTTACACACTAACAAAGACACACACACACACACACACACACACACACACACACACACACACACACACACAAGACACACACAGAAACATAAACACTGACACACACACACACACACACAAACACACAGACACACACACACAGACAAAGACACACACACACACACACACACACACCCAAAGACACACCCAAAGACACACCCACACCCAAAGACACACCCCCACACCACACACACACACACACACACACACACACACACACACACAGACACACACACTTGCTTACAGCACAACTCACTCCAAGAGAACACACCCCCGCTCCGCTGCACCCAGCCATTACACTGACAAGACACACCCCCGCACACTGACAAGACACACCCCCACACACTGACAAGACACACCCCCGCACACTGACAAGACACACCCCCACACACTGACAAGACACACCCCCGCACACTGACAAGACACACCCCCACACACTGACAAGACACACCCCTGCACACTGACAAGACACACCCCGCACACTGACAAGACACACCCCCACACACTGACAAGACACACCCCCGCACACTGACAAGACACACCCCCTCACACTGACAAGACACACCCCCACACACTGACAAGACACACCCCTGCTCACTGACAAGACACACCCCGCACACTGACAAGACACACCCCCACACACTGACAAGACACACCCCCGCACACTGACAAGACACACCCCTACACACTGACAAGACACACCCCCTCACACTGACAAGACACACCCCCACACACTGACAAGACACACCCCCGCACACTGACAAGACACACCCCCACACACTGACAAGACACACCCCCACACACTGACAAGACACACTCCCGCACACTGACAAGACACACCCCCGCACACTGACAAGACACACCCCCACACACTGACAAGACACACCCCCGCACACTAACAAGACACACCCCCGCACACTGACAAGACACACCCCCACACACTAACAAGACACACCCCCGCACACTGACAAGACACACAAAGTCTATATACAGTGTGTGCAAATGAGGTAAGTTGAGGGAGGTAAGGCAATAAATAGCCCATGGTGGCGAAGTAATTACAATACAGCAATTAAACACTGGAATGGTAGGATGTGCAGAAGAGGAATGTGCAAGTAGAGATACTGGGGTGCAAAGGAGCAAGATAAATAAATGAATACAGTATGGGGATGAGGTAGTTGGATGAGCTATGTACAGGTGCAGTGATCTGTGAGCTGCTCTGACAGCTGGTGCTTACAGCTAGTGGGGGAGATATGAGTCTCCTGCTTCAGTGATTTTTGCAGTTCGTTCCAGTCATTGGCAGCAAATAACTGGAAGGAAAGGCGGCCAAAGCAGGAATTGGCTTTGGGGGTGACCAGTGAGATATACCTGCTGGAGCACGTGCTACGGGTGGGTGCTGCTACAGTGACCAGTGAGCTGAGATAACCTCTTGAAGCTAGGGGGCACTATTTGCATGAAAAAACTCTCAAAATAATGTCTGTGAGTATAACAGAACTGATACTGCAGGCGAAACCCTGAGGAAAGTCAAACCAGGAAGTGGCTTCTATTTTGAAAAATCCATGTTCCATAGCGTGCCTTTGTTCCATTTAAAGGGATATCAACCAGATTCCCTTTCCTATCGCTTACTCAAGGTGTCAACAGTCTTCAGACATAGTTTCAGGCTTTTATTTTGAAAAATTAATGAGAAAGGTAACGTCGCAACCGAGTTTGGGCAGAAATTGCCTCTCCCTCTTCTACTGATAAAGACAGTTGCGGTTGATATATTATCGATTATATATTTTAAAAACAACCTGAGGATTGATTATAAAAAACGTTTGACATGTTTCTGTGGACATTATGGATACTATTTGGAATTTGTCTGCGTTGTCGTGACTGCTTTTTCCTGTGGATTTCTGAACATAACGCGACAAACAAACGGAGGTATTTTGGATATAAAAATAAACTTTATGGAACAAAAAGGAACATTTATTGTGTAACTGGGAGTCTTGTGAGTAAAAACATCCGAAGATCATCAAAGGTAAGCGATTAATTTTTATTGCTTTTCTGATTTTCGTGACCAAGCTACTTTGATGCTAGGTGTTCATAATGTTTTGTCTAGTGATCGATAAACTTACACAAACGCTTGGATTGCTTTCGCTGTAAAGAATATTTTCAAAATCTGAGATGACAGGTGGATTAATGTGAGTCTGTGTCACGATTCTTCAAAATCGAACCCAGAAGCAAACCAGGACAAGGAGAGTAGGAAGAAGGTGAGTATTTATTTACAAGTGAATGTGAATGGGTAGATATATCCAGGTGGCGTAGCGGGTAGCGGTGGTGAGTTGATGGGAGTAAATAGGTGGATCCAATGGGGAAGCGGAATCCTCCGACGACCAGGCGGGAATGGGGTAAATGATCCGGGTGAGTAACTGAAGACAGAACAAACGGAGGTAAGTTCAAGGCAAGCAATACGTAACAAACAACAAAACAAATTCTATCCAACTTGAGGCTGATACTCTGGCACAACATACTGTTCATGGCTAACGATCCGGCAGGGAATGGATGTCAGGTCCGGGCTTATGAAGAGGAGAGATGATGATCAGGACCAGGTGTGCAGATAGCTGATGGGATACAGGTGCGGGTAATCAGAAACCCCAACTGGCTACATTGCCCGGCAACCAGACAGGGTGCGTTCCAGGACGCCGGAAAAAACTCTCCAGGACAGAACATAGGCAAAAAACAGACTCAGGAAACAGGATTCGTGACAGTCTGGAAGGAGAGTTGACAGTTTAGCCAGACACCTAGGTATTTGTAGTTGTCCACATATTCTAAGTCAGAACCGTCCAGAGCAGTGATGCTGGAATGGCGGGCAGGTGTGCACAGTGATCGGTTGAAGAACATGCATTTAGTTTTACTTGCTTTTAAGAGCAGATGGAGTCCACGGAAGAATAGTTGTATGGTATTGAAGCTCGTTTGGAGGTTAGTTAACACAGTGTCCTAAGAAGGGCCAGAAGTATACAGGATGGTGTTGTCTGTGTAGAGGTGGATCAGAGAAGCACAAGCAGCAAGAGCCCGAGATTTGAACCCTGTGGCACCCCCATAGAGACTGCCAGAGGTCTGGACAACAGGCCGTCCAATTTGACACACTGAACTCTGTCAGAGAAGTAGTTGGTGAGCCAGGCGAGGCAGTCATTTGAGAAACCAATGCTGTTAAGTCTGCTGATAAGAATGTGGTGATTTACAGAGTCGAAAGCCTTGGCCAGGTCGATGAATATGGCTGCACAGTAATGTCTCTTTTCAATGGCGGTTATGATATTGTTTAGGACCTTGAGCGTGGCTGAGGTGCACCCATGACCAGCCCATGACCAGCGTGGCTGAGGTGCACCCATGACAAGCTCTGAAACCAGATTGCATAGCGGAGAAGGTACGGTGGGATTCGAAATGGTCGGTAATCTGTTTGTTAACTTAGAAAGGCAGGGTAGGATAGATATAGGTCTGTAGCAGTTTGGATCTAGAGTTTCTCCCCCTTTGAAGAGGGGGATGATCGCGGCAGCTTTCCAATCTTTGGGAATCTGTGGGGTGTGCAGGGCAGTTGACCGGGGTAGGGGTAGCCAGGTGGAAAGCATGGCCAGCCGTAGAAAAATGCTTATTGAAAATCTCAATTATAGTGGATTTATCGGTGGGGACAGTGTTTCCTATCCTCAGTGCAGTGGGCAGCTGGGAGGAGGGGTTCTTATTCTCCATGGACTTTACAGTGTCCCAGAACTTTTTTGAGTTAGTGTTGCAGGAAGCAAATTTCTGCTTGAAAAAGCTAGCCTTGGCTTTTCTAACTGCCTGTGTATAATGGTTTCTAGCTTCCTTATAGGAGGAGAAGAGAAGGGTATAGGTATCTCAAGATGCAGGAAGAGAGGGAGCAGGTCTGGGGAGAAGGAGCGATTGTGCGTAACAGTAATCAATACACATATGGTATCCAGGACACAGCTGGGGGCAAAGGGTGGTCTATAGCAAGCGACAACGGTGAGACTTGTTTCTGGAAAGGTGAATTTTTAGAAGTAGAAGCTCAAATTTGATTGGTACAGAACTCTGCAGGCTATCTCAGCAGTAGATTGCAACCCCGCCCCCTTTGGCAGTATTATTTTGGTGGAAAATGTTATAGTTGGATTGAAATTTCAGGGTTTTTGGTGGTCTTTCTAAGCCAGGATTCAGACACGGCTAGGACATCAGGGTTGGCAGAGTGTGCTAAAGCAGTGAATAAAACAAACTTAGGGAGGAGGCTTCTGATGTTACATTTTTTTAAATAATCGCTAGGACCCATTTCTTAATACTTAGGTCTATTTTTCAAAACTCTTCACACAGTTCTCTTAATCCAACTTTCAGCTTGGCACAGCAGTTCATTTCACATCCAAAATGCACTAAAACTAACAAATCACTTCATACATGTCTCAAATCAACTCATTCCACCATAACACTAGCGAAGGTTGTCACCCAACAAACACACCTTATCACTCATAAAACAATGACCTAAAAAACACTAACAGGTAGCATTACACAATGTTTTCATTTTGTAAAATGTCTTTACATAATACTAATGACAACCTCTCTACTGTTGAGAATTCACTGCAGTATATATGTTACATGGAATGAATGCAGACGTGATGCAACATGCTTCAATATGTTTTATGTTATTGTTTCTGATGACCATATCAACGATTGCAGTTTCCTGCACAGCAGTGAAAATCCTACCCCTCCCGCCTGTGGGCTTTAACAGTTGGGTCCTAAGCAGAAATACAAAAACAAGTGGGTTTTTGGAGGCTTTGCCTAATTGACTTCTGTAATGTGCAGTTCAGTCAGATTCCTCTTGTAGAATGCACATCTTACCTGTTGTTTTGCCGGAAATGTCTCACAATGCCACTGTTGAGTGTTGCAGATGTGGCTGCACTCTCAGCCTCTCTCATTGATAGACCATGATTTATTACATGATCAATTATAGTAGCCCTAATCTCATCTGAGACAACAGCTCTTGATCTTCCTCTCGGTCTTCCACCACGCATACGTACGTACTCCTCTTCCTCTCCCAGCCACTCTTCTTCCTCTGTCAGCCACTTCTCTATCTCAGTCTGGGTCCATGTTGACATTACAGTACAGCATTCATCCTAAAATGTCCCCTTTTGTATAGATGGTAATGAAATTGAAAGACTAACAACTGTGTAGGTGTTCAGCTACAATGGGAATCAGCTGTGGTTGGTCTAATTGTTTTGATAGTATTTATTTTTTTAGATTTGGAATATATTTCAATACGGTATTACTGTACAAATGTAGTAAATGGCTGTCTTATTCAATGTTGTGTTATGTTAGGTTTTAAACTTTAAGTTGAACAGTTTTGAAAAGAGTATGTAAACATGTGCAAATTGGCCTGTAGGCACATAAGGTTTTGGTGGTGGTTGTGACGGAGTGAGAAAATAATACATGAAATTTGAAAGATGTAATCATTGAATGCATTTCGTGCCAAAGCAATGAAAAAGGATCCACAGTTTAGCCCACATAGACTGCAGTTGTCCTCACTGTGTGAAGAGTTTTGAAAAAGCGACCTAAGTATTGAGAAATGGGTCCTAGCGATTGTTAAAAAAAATAAAAAAAACGAACATACATGATACCAAGGCTTTGGTGTGTGTGTGTAGGCCTATATATCAATCAAGGATACTTACATAAGGATACTTGATATAAAACCAACGATGCATTTGTTCAATGACATTTTTGGATTTATAACTGGAAAGAATAGTTTTTGCAGGGTTATTATTCGCCTTTGGTTTGGCTTCACTCATTACTCAATATATATATATATATTTTATTTTTTGGGTGGGTGGGGAGAATTGTATTACTGTTATAATATTATGGAAGCATAAGATATCAGTGGGAAAAGCGAGGGTATGATTTCTACACTGAAAGATTGATGCATAGCTGTGGCTTTAAACTGTGGAACCTGCTCTCCTGTGCTGAATATAGATATATGTGGTAGGTGTGTGTTTTATATAGGTCTAAATGAACCGTACATCTGTCCCTCCTCTTAACCTTGAATCTACACTGATCTGTGTTGGTGTTGGTGAGGATGAGTTTTGGGACTGCAAATCAAACCATTTCAATTGAAAAGACAGACTGCTCCGTCAGCTCTAAACTCCCTGTCTCTTCACTCCCAGAGCTGTTCACTGTCTCCATGTCTCTTCACTCCCAGAGCTGTTCACTGTCTCCATGTCTCTTCACTCCCAGAGCTGTTCACTGTCTCCATGTCTCTTCACTCCCAGAGCTGTTCACTGTCTCCATGTCTCTTTACTCCCAGAGCTGTTCACTGTCTCCATTTCTCTTCA
Source organism: Oncorhynchus clarkii lewisi (assembly GCF_045791955.1). Classification (NCBI taxonomy): domain Eukaryota; kingdom Metazoa; phylum Chordata; class Actinopteri; order Salmoniformes; family Salmonidae; genus Oncorhynchus; species Oncorhynchus clarkii. Next base: position 3,488,114 of record NC_092162.1, on the reverse strand, counting down.
CTCCCAGAGCTGTTCACTGTCTCCATGTCTCTTCACTCCCAGAGCTGTTCACTGTCTCCATGTCTCTTCACTCCCAGAGCTGTTCACTGTCTCCATGTCTCTTCACTCCCAGAGCTGTTCACTGTCTCCATGTCTCTTCACTCCCAGAGCTGTTCACTGTCTCCATGTCTCTTCACTCCCAGAGCTGTTCACTGTGTCCATGTCTCTTCACTCCCAGAGCTGTTCACTGTCTCCATGTCTCTTCACTCCCAGAGCTGTTCACTGTCTCCATGTCTCTTCACTCCCAGAGCTGTTCACTCTCTCCCTGTCTCTTCACTCCCAGAGCTGTTCAGTCTGACAAACACCGCTCTAGCTCTGTCACCTTTCACTGCAGATGCGAAATTGCGACATAGACGGATGCAGTACGTTGAGACTCATCCAATGAAAAACACATATCTCTACCGTAACTTAACTGACAGATTTGTATGGGTATTTTGTCATTATGCTAATTAGATTTCCGCGGGGCTGTGGACTTCGACCTTAGAGGGTTAAAATAATTTACTGTGGTGAAAGCTATGATCCCTTATTGATGGAACTTGTTAAATGTACATCAGTCAGTGTAGATGAAGGGGAAGGATAGCCCCCTTTTTTTCAATTTTCACCTAAATGACGTACCCACATCTAACTTCCTGCAGCTCACGCCCTGAAGCAAGAATATGCATATTCTTGGTACCATTTGAAAGAAAATACTTTGACGTTTGTGGAAATGTCAATTGAATGTAGGAGAATATTACACTAGATCTGGTAGAAGAAAATATGAATAAAAAACCAAACTGTCTTTTCTACCACCATCTTTGAAATGCAAGAGAAAGGTCATAGTTCTAGCCATCACTCTGGTTGTAATTCCGATTGTGTCCACAAGATGGTAGCAGTGTATGTGCAAAGTATCAGATGGATAACTTGACAAATGAGTGAACAACAAGACTTTTAGTGTAAAGTCTCCAGGTACATTTGGGTAAATTGTGAATGAGACATTCACATTCATATTCCAGTTTTCTGCAAGAATATTGTCAAATCTGTATGCTTGGACTTTGATTTAGTTTTCCATACATGAAGGGCACTTTTTGGCATTTACTGTATGATTGATGAGAATCTCCATATTGCAAACGTCCCTTACTAGACATCCGTGAATGTTTGTAAAATTCGCAGACGGCGGCGGCCCGTGCACCAGATCTTTCGGGAAGTCAACGAACGAAGTCTCTCGGACATTTGGTTTCCGTTTTATAAAATGTTCACTAAATTCCACCAGATGGCGAATGGTATCTTATTGCAAATGTACAAAACATCACCAATCACGACATTGCCATTTCCTCTAAACGGAAAAGACTTCGAAGACGAAACTTGGTGAGCATAGGTTTGGACTAATGGGCTGTAAGCCCAGAAACAAGACGGCATCGAGGCCTCAACGCTTTTTGAGTTAAGGCCATTCTTCTGGGATTAAAGGTCAAAAACAAAAAATAGAGGGCTAATTTGACAGTTTCACCTCAAAGTACATGAACCTACGGTGTCAGGAAAAAAAGAACCAGACATTTATCTACCGTAATTTAAGAGATCGTACAATGTACAATTGGTCAAAGAAATGTTTTTTTTTTTAAGTTACAAATCCAGTTGCGGCGTGTTCAGACGAATCCGTTAAAGTTTCGGAACGAGATTTCTGTGATTTTCTGAAATCACACACACTCATTCAACCCTCTGTTATTCGTGCAGTTCGTAATGTAAAGACTTAACTCAAAATTCTGTAAGAGCCGACCCCAAACAGGATATGTGTTCACTTTCAGCTTCCTGTGTTAACCAGAAGTGCCTTTAAATTGAGGTCATATGGGCTGTTTTGAGGGGTTAAAAAGGTCAGATCTTTTCAAAACTTCCTGTGTGTGATTAGGCAACCCTCATGAACTCTAAATCAGTAATTTCTCCCAACAGATGTCAAAGAAAAGCTCTCTCACTCACACACACACACACACACAAAGAGCAAGGATGGAGTGAGACAGTGCTTAAAGACACACAGAGCCTACAAACGCATTACCATGCATAACACTCTAGGCTTTTCCGAGTTCAACTAGATGTCCCACTTGACCGTAGCTTGCTCGGTCTGAGCACAGCGACTGAGAAAGAAAATAGGCCCATAATGAAGCCTGGCCCTAAATTTCAGGGGCTTTTGGGTGACAGCGGGAGAACCTTTAGGTTTAGAAGCACAATTTAACCACAGGAAGGTCCTCCCGATCTGTGCAAGTCTAACCTTGACCATGTGGCATTAACCCTTAACAGTGAAAAGGTGTTTACATCAAACAGTTTGCAATGACATCTCTCCCCATAGGAATACATTGCCTGCACCTCTAAATTCAACCTGAAGCCTATGTGGGTTATGAATGCCTTATGAACCTGTCTTCGATGACAATCCATCAGAGCACTATGAGGTCTACCTGTGTCGATTCTAAGCTTCCTGGAGCATCCGGAAGTGGTTAAATTCACCCTAAAGGTGTTTTGATGTACCAAACCTGCAGTTTGTGAAAATCACTGCATTCAATCCTGTGTAAATCAGTCAATTCTTAAAAGACTTTAAACTCAGGATTCTGTAAAAGCCTTCCCCAATGAGGATATGTGTTTACTTTTAGCTTCCTGTGCCAACCGGAAGTGCCTTAAATTGGGGTCACAGGGGCTGTTTCGCAGGGTTAAAAAAAGTCACATATTTCCAGAACTTCATATGTGTGATTAGGCAACCCTCATGAACTGTAAATCATTCATGTCTCCCATCAGATTTCCAAGAATAACTCACACACCCACACAGCAAAGACGGAGTGACATAGTGCGAGGCTTACAGGCGCACAGAGCCTTTGTTCAAACTATATAACAGCAAAAATCAAATAAATTCCATGCGTTGCTGGAATTTGCCATATGACTTCTCATAATTGGTATTTATTTTATTTATTTCACCTTTATTTAACCAGATAAGCTAGTTAAGAACAAGTTCTCATTTGCAACTGTGACCTGGCCAAGATAAAGCATAGCAATTTGACACATACAACAACACAGTTACACATGGAATAAACAAAACATAGAGTCAATAATACAGTAGAACAAAAGAAAACAAACAGTCTATATACAGTGAGTGCAAATGAGGTAAGTTAAGGAAATATTAGGCCATGGTGGCGAAGAAATTACAATATAGCAATTAAACACTGGAATGGTAGATCGGCAGAAGATGAATGTGCAGGTAGAGATACTGGGGTGCAAAGGAGCAAAATAAATAAATAAATACAGTATGGGGATGAGGTAGGTAGATAGATGGGCTGTTTACAGATGGGCTATGTACAGGTGCAGTGATCTGTGAGCTGCTCTGACAGCTGGTGCTTAAAGCTAGTGAGGGAGATGTGAGTCTCCAGCTTCAGAGATTTTTGCAATTCGTTCCAGTCATGGGCAGCAAAGAACTGGAAGGAAAGACGACCAAAGGAGGAAATGGCTTTGGGGGTGACCAGTGAGATATACCTGCTGGAGTGCGTGCTACGAGTGGGTGCTGCTATGGTGACCAGTGAGCTGAGATAAGGCGGGGCTTTACCTAGCAGAGACTTGTAGATAACCTGTAGCCAGTGGGTTTGGCGACAGGTATGAAGCAAGAGCCAACCAACGAGAGCATACAGGTTGCAATGGTGGGTAGTGTATGGGGCTTTGGTGACAAAACGGATGGCACTGTGATAGACTGCATCCAGTTTGTTGAGTGTTGGAGGCTATTTTATAGATGACATCACCGAAGTCGAGGATCGGTAGGATGGTCAGTTTTACAAGGGTATGTTTGGCAGCATGAGTGAAGGATGCTTTGTTGCGATATAGGAAGCCGATTCTAGATTTCATTTTGGATTGGAGATGCTTGATGTGAGTCTGGAAGTAGAGTTGACAGTCTAACCAGACACCCAGGTATTTGTAGTTGTCCACGTATTCTAAGTCAGAGCCGTCCAGAGCAGTGATGCTGGACGGGCGAGCAGGTGCGGGCAGTGATCGATTGAATAGCATGCATTTAGTTCAGTTGGAAGCCACGGAAAGAGATTTGTATGGCATTGAAGCTCGTCTGGAGGTTAGTTAACACAGTGTCCAAGGAGGGGCCAGAAGTATACAGAATGGTGTCGTCTGCGTAGAGGTGGATCAGGAATCACCAGCAGCAAGAGCTACATTGATGTATAACGAAAAGAGAGTCAGCCCGAGAATTGAACCCTGTGGCACCCCCATAGACTGTCAGAGGTCCGGACAACAGGCCCTCCGATTTGACACACTGAACTCTATCAGCGAAGTAATTGGTAAACCAGGCGAGGCAATCATTTGAGAAACCAAGTCTGTCGAGTCTGCCAATAAGAATGTTGTGATTGACAGTGTCGAAAGCCTTGGCCAGGTCGATGAATACGGCTGCACAGTAATGTCTCTTATCGATGGCGGTTAAGATATCGTTTAGGACCTTGAGCATGGCTGAGGTGCACCCATGACCAGCTCTGAAACCAGATTTCATAGCGGAGAAGGTACGGTGGGATTCAAAATGGTAGGTAATCTGTTTGTTGACTTGGCTTTCGAAGACCTTAGAAAGACAGGGTAGGATAGATATAGGTCTGTAGCAGTTTGGGTCTAGAGTGTCACCCCCTTTGAAGAGGGGGATGACCGCGGCAGCTTTCTAATCTTTGGGAATCTCAGACGATACGAACGAGAGGATGAACAGGCTAGTAATAGGGGTTGCAACAATTCTGGCAGATAATTTTAGAAAGAGAGGGTCCAGATTGTCTTGCCCGGCTGATTTGTAGGGGTCCAGATTTTGCAGCTCTTTCAGAACATCAGCTATCTGGATTTGGGTAAAGGAGAAATGGTGGGGGCTTTGGCGGGTTGCTGTGGAGGGTGCCGTGCAGTTGACCGGGGTTGGGATAGCCATTTGGAAAGCATGGCCAGCCGTCAAGAAATGCTTATTGAAATTCTCAATTATAGTGGATTTATCGGTGGTGACACTGTTTCCTAGCCTCAGAGCAGTGGGCAGCTGGGAGGAGGTGCTCTTATTCTCCATGGACTTTACAGTGTCCCAGAACTTTTTTGAGTTAGTATTACAGGATGCAAATTTCGGTTTGAAAAAGCTTGCCTTAGCTTTTCTAACTGCCTGTGTATATTTGTTCCTAACTTCCCTGAAAAGTTGCATATCACGGGGGCTATTCGATGCTAATGCAGAATGCCACAGGATATTTTTTATATCATCGGCTATCTAGCTAGCTTTGTTTGACCTTGATTGGTGCTTATTTGAAAAAGATACAGTCATTCAAGTGATGCCCACCTGCGTCATTGGCGTGCCATGAAGGCGTCGCTCTCCAAATATGGTGTCCTATAGGATATACCCCTAATGAAATAGTGAAGTCTGGTTACGTTCTAGGATCTCTGAGGAATGCATACGAAAGTGATTTGACTCGTTCAAACAACGTTTAGCGGGAGATTTTCACAGATTCCTTTCTTTGCAAATTGAACGAGTGGAAATACAAAATCGATCGTGCATGCCATATGGACCTTTTAAGGACACAAAAAATGATTTTATCTAACAAAACAACACTTCATGTTATCTCTGGGACCCTGTGGATGATAAATCAGAGCAAGATATCAGAATGTAAGTACACATTTCACCTTCAGAGGTGAATTTATCAAACCTATTGCGTTGAAAAAAGTGTTTTGCTGTTAGGCGCTCTCCTCAAACAATAGCAGGGCATTTTTTCGCAGTTATATTAACGAAAAAAAATTCTGCCAATGTAAGACACTTCTATGTACCGACATTTGTTGTTTCTCTAAAATCTGCAATTTGATATAACGTGCTGCACGATTTACAACTGTCCCGTTGACGGAACGCCGATCCTTAAGTTAAAGAAGGATTTTTAAGCCTTGAGGAGAGAAGGACTAGAAGAGAGGATGAGGAGAGGAGGATGAGGAGAGGAGGATGAGGAGGAGGGTAAATAGGCAAGACAAAATATTTAAGTGCCTTTGAACAGGGTATGGTAGAAGGTGCCAGGGGTCCAACTCAAAATTAGGTGTTTTTAATATTTTGTGCACTAAGTGTACAGAGTGCAAGCACGGTTATGTAGACTGGTGTGGCTGAAATGCCAGGGCTAAAGTTTTGTCCCAGTCAACCCCTGGTACAGAGAGAAAGACAGGGAGAAAGAGAGAGAGAGAGCAATAGAGAAAGAATGAAAGAGAGAGAGAGAACGAAAGAGAGAGAGAGGTCGAGAGAGAGAGAGAGAACGAAAGAGAGAGAGAGGGCGAGAGAGAGAGGGGGAGAGAGAGAGCGAATGAAAGAGAGAGAGAGAGAACGAAAGAGAGAGAGAGAGAGAGAGGGCGAGAGAGAGAGGGAGAGTGTTAGATCAGACTGTGTGTGTATGTGTGTTAGATCAGACTGTGTGTGTATGTGTGTTAGATCAGACTGTCTGTGTATGTGTGTTAGATCAGACTGTGTGTGTATGTGTGTTAGATCAGACTGTGTGTGTATGTGTGTTAGATCAGACATTTTTGCGGTAGTTAACCATAATGAACTACTTGATATTGCATCCGTTCACCTCTTCATCTCTTCCTTCAAATGACTCTGAAGTTAATTTACCACAGAGAACTGAATCTCCATTTTCCCTAAACAGGACATCAAACCAAATATCTCAAATGAAGAACCTGATTGGAATTTTATGATTCACATTAGAAGGTCAAATAGTCTTTATTGAGTGTCCATATCTGTCCATATTTTTGATTTTACTGGACATATATGGTCATATCTCCATTTCCTTCCACCCTTTGCTTATTCCAGACAGGTTACGTGCTGTGTTGATTGCCTAGTTGTGGATTGCAAATCATGATTGATACAGAAATACCCATGCGCATACGCATCTGTAGTAGTGTTACCATAGTGATATTGTAGAATACCCATCTGCAGCAATAGTAGTGTTACCATAGTGATATTGTAGGATACCCATCTGCAGAAGTAGTAGTTACCATAGTGATATTGTAGAATACCCATCTGTAGCAGTAGTAGTGTTACCACAGTGATATTGTAGAATACCCATCTGTAGCAGTAGTAGTGTTACCATAGTGATATTGTAGAATGCCCATCTGTAGCAGTAGTAGTGCTAGCACAGTGAAAGGAACCTGTTGGATGTGCTTTACAAGAGAAAGATATACCAGAACAAGATATTAAACGGGCAGAATCGATTAGACCAGATTGTGTGGAAATTATCATACCAGACTAGAGAACAGAGGAGAGGAGGAGGAGAAGAAGAGGAGGAGGAGGAGGAGAGGAGGAGAAGAGGAGGAAGAGTAAAGGAAGAGCAGAGGAGGAGGTGGAGAGGTTGAGGAGAGGAGGAAGAGGAGAGGAGAAGAGGAAGAGGAAGAGGAAGAGGAAGAGGAAGAGGAAGAGGAGGAGGAGGAGGAAGAGGAAGAGGAAGAGAGGAGGAAATAAGGAGAAGTGGAGTAGTGTAGGAGGAGGAGGAGGAGGAGGAGAGGAGGAGGAAGAGAGGAGAAGTAGAGTAGGAGAGGAGGATGAGGAGAGGAGGAGGAGAGGAGTAGAGTAGGAGAGGAAGAGAAGATTAGTATTTTATATTTCACACTGTCTATTGAAATAAAATTACTTACTGAACAAGGTTATCAACCATGGATATGTTCAGAAGTTACAACGTAGCGCTGGCCAGCTGCTGCTTGGTCTCTCTCTCTCTCTCTCTCTCTCTCTCTCTCTCTCTCTCTCTCTCTCTCTCGCAGTGCACGCTGGGAGTTTTATGTGAGTGTTTGGTGTGGAGGGCTCTGTCCAAACTTATTTTCTTGATTCTGTCTTATCTTTCAGTTTTTATGTTCTATGGTGGAGAGTTAATGCACTATTTGTTTTAGCGGTTTCCACAGGTATTAGTTTCCTGGGGTTTGGAAGGTGTGGTGTGCGCGATGGCTTCTCAGCCTAGCGTGGAGGAGACCCTGTTGTTACGGCATGGATTCAGGTGTGTTCCTGAGAATGGAGTTAAAGTGGAGGGGGTTCTGCTCGCGGTCGGTGAACAGGTAGATGCTGAATTTACACATTCTGCTTCAAGAATGAACAAAGCTGTGGTTGTGTTCATGAAAAGAGCACATTTGATTGGTAGGCTAATTGCTAGTGGAATATTTGTAAGGGGTGTGTTGGTGCCAATTTCGACTCTTTCTACCCCTTCGACAAGGGTGGTGGTTGCAAATGTGCCTCTGTTTATTACGGATGATCAAATCAGGAAAGAGCTGAGTCGTTTTGGTAAGTTTGCTAGCGCTTTTCGTGTACCGTCTTCAGGCTTTCCTTAAAGCATGTTGTTTAGTTCCGGAGGTGTGTTAATGTTTCTGAATAACAATGAGCAACCTTGGCCTAATGTGCATTTTAAAGTGAGGTATGGCTCTACACAGGGTTTGCAAACACAGACAGTCCATGGTGTTTTGGGTGTGGGTATTTGGAGCATAAGAGCTTTGCGTGCCCACATAAAGGCCGTAGACAAGGTGAGGGTACACGCACACCCAGTGGGGGAAATCGAGGTCAATGTGCAGGGGACAATGAGACGCAGGCAGCCTAGTCATGCCAGTGATGGTGGTGTAGATGAGGCTGGGCCTAGTCAGGCTAGAGATGGTGGTGTAGATGAGGCTGGGCCTAGTCATGCTATGGATGGTGGTGTAGATGAGGCTGAGCCTAGTCGATGGTGGCGTAGCTGAGGCTGAGCCTAGTCATGCTATAGATGGGGGTGTAGATGAGGCTGGGTCTAGTCATGCTATAGATGGTTGTGTAGCTGAGGCTGGGTCTAGTCATGCTATAGATGGGGGTGTAGATGAGGCTGGGTCTAGTCATGCTATGGATGGTGGTGTAGATGAGGCTGAGCCTAGTCATGCTATAGATGGGGGTGTAGATGAGGCTGGGTCTAGTCATGCTATAGATGGGGGTGTAGATGAGGCTGGGTCTAGTCATGCTATAGATGGTGGTGTAGATGAGGCTGGGTCTAGTCATGCTATAGATGGTGGTGTAGATGAGGCTGGGTCTAGTCATGCTATAGATGGTGGTGTAGATGAGGCTGGGTCTAGTCATGCTATACATGGTGGTGTAGATGAGGCTGACCCTAGTCAGGCTAGAGATGGTGGCGTAGCTGAGGCTGAGCCTAGTCATGCTATAGATGGGGGTGTAGATGAGGCTGGGTGTAGTCATGCTATAGATGGGGGTGTAGATGAGGCTGGGTATAGTCAGGTAGTGATAGTGGATGAGGAGAGTATAGTGGGGAAGTGTAAGAGACTAGGGGGGGGGAGGAGGAGGAGGAGGAGGATGTCAAGAGGTAAAGGAAAAAGGGGGAGGAGAAAGGAGGTGGGAGGGGAGAAGCTGGTGTGATCAAAGGCCCCAAGGAACCTTTGCCTGGCGGGAGGAATGACCGGAGAGGAAACGCAGGGGTCGGGATGGGAGATGGAGATGAGGAGGTGTGAAGTGAGTCTGAGGAAGAGCATGATGAAGTGGCCACTTTTTCAAACTCCTCTTCAATAGGTCCGGAGCTGACAGCCAGTCAAGCAGAAGGGTCAAAGTATACGATGAGGGAACTGACAAGGTTCCTGAATGAGACCAAGAGGAAATAAGTTAATCTAGGTTTTTTTTCTGATCTGAGAAAGTTTGTAAGATCGGTACAACACGCTATGAAAAATGAGGGCCATGGTGTCCTCTCACCCAGGAAACGGTTTAGGTTGAGGAAGTGGGTCACAACAGTGTGTAAAGGTCTACCTTCAGACACTGTTTAGATTAATAGTTTCTTTCTGGCAGTGTTTTTTTTTAGCTTTGCTATTGGTCTCTTTTTTTGATGGCTTTTCTCCCACCTCTTATGGAGAATCTTTGGGGTAAGCTCGCTTAATGGCTCAAAGAAAGCGTGTAGGGGTAGGCTGCTTATTGTAAAAGTAGAAATTGTCAACATGGGTTTTGTCTTTAAAAATGTGTATGCGCCTAACACAGGGAGAGAGAGGGGGGTTCTATTTGGGAGTCTTAGACAGGAACTCTTTCACAGGTAGCGCCTGAGGAAACGCTGATGGTCGGCGGGGCCTGGAACTGTACAATGGATTTTACGAAAGACAGACACGGATAAGAGCCTCATTCAGGGTCAGTGGGAGTGTTAAGGGACATCATTTGTTAATCAGTTCGACCTAGTGGATGTTTGGAGAACTAAACATCCCCACACAAGACAGTATACATGGGTGAAGGTCTTTGGGGCTAGGGTGAGTGCAGCCCACATCACCACATAACCATGGTTCGGCTGTTTATTTCACCAGGGCCTTTCACCAGGACCTCGGCAGGCATCCTATTGGAAGTCTAATGTAAAGCTCTTACAAGATACTACTTTTTGCTCAGGTTGACAGATTTTTTGGGGAAAGGTGGGGGCAGCGAAGAGAGGAGTATGAGTCTCTGAGTCAATGGTGGGATGTGGGGAATGTCCATATTCGGCATTTCTGTCAACATTATACAGCTCTCTCATCCTCAGAGGCTAGGAGAGTATTAGGAGAACTCAAGCGCAGTATTAGTGAGATGGAGGTAGTGATGGTGGGGCATGGCAATGTAGGCCTTATATAGGGACATGGGCAGTATTTTCCAGGTTAAAGCAAAGGGAGCATTTGTAAGTGCTAGGGTCTCCATGCTAAAGGAGATGGATGCTCCCAGCTCCTCCTTCTTTGGTTTGGAAAGACAGAGCAGTGAAGCTAAGGGTATGCGTTGTCTACGGCTGTCTGATGGGCGGGTGACCTCTGTGGTGGGGGAGATGGGGTTGCGGACTGTGGACTTCTATACTGAGTTGTATAGGGCAGAACTGTGTGATCCTATGTGTGCTCAGGTCTTGTTCGTAGAACTCCCTAAGCTCTCTCTGGCACAGAGGGATCAAATGGACATTCCTCTGCTGTCCCATGAACTGGCAGAGGCCGTATGTTACGGTGCGTGAATGAGGACCCAAAAGCGAATCAACTTAAACAGAGCTTCTTTAATTACCAAACATAGGTAGGCTCAGATGGACCGGCAGATTCCGACAGGACAGGACAAGGTTACAGCAAACATGACGACAGTCTGGTTCAGGCATGAATGACACAAACAAACAAGAATCCGACAAGGACAGGAGCAGAAACAGAGAGAGATATTGGGACCTAATCAGAGGGAAAAAAGGGAACAGGTGGGGAACGGGGTGAATGGGTAGTTAGAGGAGACAAGGGACAGCTGGGGGAAAGCGGGGGAGAAAAGGTAACCTAACACGACCAGCAGAGGGAGACAGGGTGAAGGGAAAGGACAGAGACAAGACAACATGACAGTACATGACAGTACCCCCCCACTCACCGAGCGCCTCCTGGCGCACTCGAGGAGGAAACCTGGCGGCAACGGAGGAAATCATCAAACAGCGCACGGTCCAGCACGTCCCGAGAGGGAACCCAACTCCTCTCCTCAGGACCGTACCCCTCCCAGTCAACTAGGTACTGATGACCACGGCCCCGAGGACGCATGTCCAAGATTTTACGGACCCTGTAGATAGGTGCGCCCTCGACAAGGATGGGGGGGGGGGGGGGGAAGACGAGCGGGGGCGCGAAGAACGGGCTTAACACAGGAGACATGGAAGACCGGGTGGACGCGACGAAGATATCGCGGAAGAAGAAGTCGCACTGCGACAGGATTAATGACCTGAGAGATACGGAATGGACCAATGAACCGCGGGGTCAACTTGCGAGAAGCCGTCTTAAGGGGAAGGTTCTGAGTGGAGAGCCAAACTCTCTGACCGCGACAATATCTAGGGCTCTTAGTTCTACGCTTATCAGCAGCTCTCACAGTCTGCGCCCTATAACGGCAAAGTGCAGACCTGACCCTCTTCCAGGTGCGCTCGCAACGTTGGACAAAAGCCTGAGCGGAGGGGACGCTGGACTCGGCGAACTGAGATGAGAACAACGGAGGCTGGTACCCGAGGCTACTCTGAAAAGGAGATAGCCCGGTCGCAGACGAAGGAAGCGAGTTGTGGGCGTATTCTGCCCAGGGGAGCTGTTCTGACCAAGACGCAGGGTTGCGAAAAGAAAGACTGCGTAAGATGCGACCAATAGTCTGATTGGCCCGTTCTGCTTGACCGTTAGACTGGGGGTGAAAGCCGGAAGAGAGACTGACGGAAGCCCCAATCAAACGGCAAAACTCCCTCCAAAATTGAGACGTGAATTGCGGACCTCTGTCCGAAACGACGTCTGACGGAAGGCCATGAATTCTGAAAACATTCTCGATGATGATTTGTGCCGTCTCTTTAGCAGAAGGAAGCTTAGCAAGGGGAATGAAATGAGCCGCCTTAGAGAACCTATCGACAACCGTAAGAATAACAGTCTTCCCCGCTGACGAAGGCAGTCCGGTGACAAAATCTAAGGCGATGTGAGACCACGGTCGAGAGGGAATAGGAAGCGGCCTGAGACGGCCGGCAGGAGGAGAGTTACCGGACTTAGTCTGCGCGCAGACCGAACAAGCAGCCACGAAACGACGCGTGTCATGCTCCCGGGTGGGCCACCAGAAACGCTGGCGAATGGAAGCAAGCGTACCCCGAACGCCAGGGTGGCCGGCTAACTTGGCAGAGTGAGCCCACTGAAGAACGGCCAGACGAGTAGGAACGGGAACGAAAAGAAGGTTCCTAGGACAAGCGCGCGGCGACGGAGTTTGAGTGAGTGCTTGCTTTACCTGCCTCTCAATTCCCCAGACAGTCAACCCGACAACACGCCCCTCAGGGAGAATCCCCTCGGGGTCAGTGGAGGCTACTGAAGAACTGAAGAGACGAGACAAAGCATCAGGCTTGGTGTTCTTAGAGCCCGGACGATAAGAAATCACGAACTCGAAACGAGCGAAAAACAGCGCCCAACGCGCCTGACGCGCATTAAGTCGTTTGGCAGAACGGATGTACTCAAGGTTCCTATGGTCAGTCCAAACGACAAAAGGAACGGTCGCCCCCTCCAACCACTGTCGCCATTCGCCTAGGGCTAACCGGATGGCGAGCAGTTCGCGGTTACCCACATCATAGTTACGTTCCGACGGCGACAGGCGATGAGAAAAATACGCGCATGGGTGGACCTTGTCGTCAGAGAGGGAGCGCTGAGAAAGGATGGCTCCCACTCCCACCTCTGACGCGTCAACCTCGACAACGAACTGTCTAGAGACGTCAGGTGTAACAAGGATAGGAGCGGATGTAAAACGATTCTTGAGGAGATCAAAAGCTCCCTGGGCGGAAACGGACCACTTAAAGCACGTCTTGACAGAAGTAAGGGCTGTGAGAGGAGCTGCCACCTGACCGAAATTACGGATGAAACGACGATAGAAGTTCGCGAAGCCGAGAAAGCGCTGCAGCTCGACGCGTGACTTAGGGACGGGCCAATCAATGACAGCTTGGACCTTAGCGGGATCCATCTTAATGCCTTCAGCGGAAATAACAGAACCGAGAAATGTGACGGAGGAGGCATGAAAAGTGCACTTCTCAGCCTTCACAAAAAGACAATTCTCTAAAAGGCGCTGGAGGACACGTCGAACGTGCTGAACATGAATCTGGAGTGACGGTGAAAAAATCAGGATATCGTCAAGGTAAACGAAAACAAAGATGTTCAGCATGTCTCTCAGGACATCATTGACTAATGCCTGAAAGACAGCTGGAGCGTTAGCGAGGCCGAAAGGAAGAACCCGGTATTCAAAGTGCCCTAACGGAGTGTTAAACGCCGTCTTCCACTCGTCCCCCTCCCTGATGCGCACGAGATGGTAAGCGTTACGAAGGTCCAACTTAGTGAAAAACCTGGCTCCCTGCAGGATCTCGAAGGCTGAAGACATAAGAGGAAGCGGATAACGATTCTTCACTGTTATGTCATTCAGCCCTCGATAATCTATGCAGGGGCGCAGAGACCCGTCCTTCTTCTTGACAAAAAAAAACCCCGCTCCGGCGGGAGAGGAGGAGGGGACTATGGTACCGGCGTCAAGAGCTGCAGACAAATAATCTTCGAGAGCCTTACGTTCGGGAGCCGACAGAGAGTATAGTCTACCCCGGGGGGGGGTGGTTCCCGGAAGGAGATCAATACTACAATCATACGACCGGTGTGGAGGAAGAGAGGTGGCCCTGGACCGACTGAACACCGTGCGCAGATCGTGATATTCCTCCGGCACCCCTGTCAAATCACCAGGCTCCTCCTGTGAAGAAGAGACAGAGGAAACAGGAGGGATAGCAGACATTAAACATTTCACATGACAAGAGACGTTCCAGGAGAGGATAGAATTACTAGACCAATTAATGGAAGGATTATGACAAACTAGCCAGGGATGGCCCAAAACAACAGGTGTAAAAGGTGAACGAAAAATTTAAAAAGAAATGGTTTCACTATGATTACCAGAAACAGTGAGGGTTAAAGGTAGCGTCTCACGCTGAATCCTGGGGAGAGGACTACCATCCAGGGCGAACAAGGCCGTGGGCTCCTTTAACTGTCTGAGAGGAATGTCATGTTCCCGAGCCCAGGTCTCGTCCATAAAACAGCCCTCCGCCCCAGAGTCTATTAAGGCACTGCAGGAAGCTGACGAACCGGTCCAGCGTAGATGGACCGACAAGGTAGTGCAGGATCTTGAAGGAGAGACAGGAGTAGTAGCGCTCACCAGTAGCCCTCCGCTTACTGACGAGCTCTGGCCTTTTACTGGACATGAAGTGACAAAATGACCAGCGGAACCGCAATAGAGACAGAGGCGGTTGGTGATTCTCCGTTCCCTCTCCTCAGTCGAGATGCGGATACCTCCCAGCTGCATGGGCTCAGCACCCGAGCCGGCAGAGGAAGATGGTAGTGATGCGGAGAGGGAGGCGACGGAGAGCGCGAGCTCCTTTCCACGAGCTCGGTGACGAAGATCAACCCGTCGCTCAATGCGAATAGCGAGTTCAATCAAGGAATCCACGCTGGAAGGAACCTCCCGGGAGAGAATCTCATCCTTTACCTCTGCGCGGAAACCCTCCAGAAGACGAGCGAGCAAGGCCGGCTCGTTCCAGCCACTGGAGACAGCAAGAGTGCGAAACTCAATAGAGTAGTCTGTTATGGATCGATTGCCTTGACATAGGGAAGACAGGGCCCTGGAAGCCTCCTCCCCAAAAACAGATCGATCAAAAACCCGTATCATCTCCTCCTTAAAGTCTTGATACTGGTTAGTACACTCAGCCCTTGCCTCCCAGATTGCCGTGCCCCACTCACGAGCCCGTCCAATAAGGAGAGATATGACGTAGGCGACACGAGCAGTGCTCCTGGAGTAAGTGTTGGGCTGGAGAGAAAACACAATATCACACTGGGTGAGGAACGAGCGGCATTCAGTGGGCTCCCCAGAGTAACACGGCGGGTTATTGATTCTGGGCTCCGGAGATTCGAAAGCCCTGGAAGTGGCCGGTGGATCGAGGCGGAGATGGTGAACCTGTTCTGTGAGGTTGGAGACTTGGGTGGCCAGGGTCTCAACGGCATGTCGAGCAGCAGACAATTCCTGCTTGTGTCTGCCTAGCATCGCTCCCTGGATCTCGACGGCTGAGTGGAGAGGATCCGAAGTCGCTGGGTCCATTCTTGGTCGGATTCTTCTGTTACGGTGCGTGAATGAGGACCCAAAAGCGAATCAACTTAAACAGAGCTTCTTTAATTACCAAACATAGGTAGGCTCAGATGGACCGGCAGATTCCGACAGGACAGGACAAGGTTACAGCAAACATGACGACAGTCTGGTTCAGGCATGAATGACACAAACAAACAAGAATCCGACAAGGACAGGAGCAGAAACAGAGAGAGATATTGGGACCTAATCAGAGGGAAAAAAGGGAACAGGTGGGGAACGGGGTGAATGGGTAGTTAGAGGAGACAAGGGACAGCTGGGGGAAAGCGGGGGAGAAAAGGTAACCTAACACGACCAGCAGAGGGAGACAGGGTGAAGGGAAAGGACAGAGACAAGACAACATGACAGTACATGACACCGTAACCCAGATGTCCCCGGCTGGGCACCGGGGATCGATGGACTACCAGTGGAGTTTTATAAAACATTATGGGGAATAACTGGACAGAACGTATTTTGCGTGTTGCGTCTGTGCGTCGGGGTAGGAGGTTCTGACTCTCCTGCCCAAGAAAGGGGACTTGTGAGAATTTAGGAACTGGAGGCCTGTGGCATTGCTCTGTGCGGACTACAAGATGCTTGCCAAGGTCCTCTCTAACAGACTGAAGTCCCATCTGGACTCTATATTACACAAGGACCAAACATATTGTGTACCGGGACGGTCAATCACGGACAACTTGTTCTTAATCAGGGACATGTTGAACTTGTCAAGAGGTTCTAATGTGAACTTTGGAATTTAGATCAAGAGAAGGCTTTTGATAGAGTGGACCATGAGTATCTGTTTAATGTGATGTTTGGGTTTGGGGAAAGGTTTTCGACCTGTGTGAAGCTGTTGTATGCTGGGGCGTCATGTATGGTCAAGGTGGGAGGGGAGCTCAGTAGGCCAGTCTGGGTGAGACGGGGCATTAGACAAGGATGCCCTCTATCCGGGCAGTCGAATACACTAGCCATTGCATAGAGACTAGTCTGAAGGTGTATGAGGGAGCTTCATCAGCTAAGGTAAACTGGGGCAAGAGCAAAGCTCTTAAGTGAGGCATGGAGGGATAGGGCCACTCCTCTGCTTCCAGGGAGTTTGCAGTGGGGTTGTGAAGGGCTTAAAATGTTGGCGTTGTACCTGGGCTCGGAGAGGTGGGTCAGGAAGAACTGGGAGGGGCTTTCACAGACAGTGGTGTCAAGACTGGAGGGAGCCAGCATGCGCGCTGCTGAGGAGAGTTGGTGGATTAGGGTTGGACCGGCAGCTGTTCATCATGAGGCTGGAGAGGCTGAGTACAGCAGGTCTCTCTGATTTTTACTCTGCAGTGCTGAGGGCCTGGCAGCTGCTAAGGCCCACACGAGAAGGGGGTGGAGCCTGGGCTGTGGGAGGAGCCTATCTTCCACAACCCAGCCATCCCTTTGAGATCAGTTCAGTCGGCCACCCTGCAGAGGCAACTGATGGCAGCGGGTTTACTAAGGCTGGGTGACCTGAGACTGCTGGGAGAGGAGGGGTGGAAAGCCCCGGAAGTCCTGGTATAACAAACAGGAATAACGTCTCTTAGGCTGCTGGAGGGATTCCTGGAGGAGGTCCAGGAGGCACTGTCTGAGCCGGTAAGGGGGGGTGTTTGAGCGGCCAAAGGGGGAGGGGCCACCATTGTGTCTGCCACTGCAGGTGAGGGCAGAGACTGGAGACTGGCAAGGGGGTCCGGAGGACTTGTTAAATTTTAACACTCCGGGCCTGGGGGAGTTTGAAGGGGTGGGAGGTAAAGCCCTCTACAACCTCTGCATTAAGGTAAGGAACATTAGGAGCCAAACAGTAGTGAAGGTACATCAGTGGCAGGGGGTACGTGGGGCGGAGAGTATGGTGGTTTTAGATGGACGGGGCTCTACAAACTCCCAGTACCAAAGAGGTCAGGGGACCTCCAGTGGAGGGTTCTACATGGAGCCCTGGCCACTAACAGCTGGTTGGTACGGGTTGAACCGGGAGTCGGACAGGGGTGTCTTTTCTGTGTTATGAGAGAAACTGTGATTCATGTGTTTTCTGTGTGCACCAGGTTAATGCCATTAATGTCGCTGTTGGAATGTCTGTGTGAGAAGTTGGGGGTGGTTTTTACTGTTGGGATGTTTATAATGGGGTACAGATATTCAAATAAGGAGAAGGCCAAATGTGTTTTGTTGAATATTCTCAGGTAAAGTTGGCTATTTGGCTAACAAAGAGGAACAGGGTCAAAGGTGGGGGGATAACAGACCCTTAACTATTATTTAATGGGATGGTCTCTGCGTGCCTTAGGGTAGAATCTGAGTTCTATAAAATTATAAAAAGGGTGGAGATGTTTCAGGAGATACGGTGTGTTGGGGGGTTGTCTGTATAGCTGGAGAAGATGCATGGATATAAGGTTGTAGAGGTGGCGAGGTTTTTGGTTATTGTGATGTGTTGCTTTATATTGTGGGGTAGAGGGCAAGGTGAGTATGGTACACGTATGCAGGACAGGATATATGTTGGTGTTTTATTGTTAGGGGGGGGAGGTTGATGAAATGAGAAGAAAAAGACAAAAGTCTCTCTCTCATTTCAATTTAAGGGGCTTTATTAGCATGGGGAAACATGTGTTAACATTGCCAAAGCAAGTGAACTAGATAACAAACAAAAGTGAAATAAACAATAAAAAATTAACATTATACATTAAACTCACGGAAGTTCCAAAAGAATAAGGACATTTCAAATGTCATATTATGTCAATATGCAGTGTTGTAAGGATGTGTAAATAGTTAAATTACAAAAGGGAAAATAAATAAACATAAATATAGATTTGTGTTTTTTCTTCACTGGTTGTTATGTTGTCATGGCAACAGGTCACACATCTTGCTGCTGTGATATTGGCACACTGTGGTATTTCAACCAGTAGATATGGGAGTTCACCAAAATTGCATTTGTTTTTTAATTCTTTGTGGATCTGTGTAATCTGAGGGAAATATGTGTCTCTAATATGGTCATACAATGGGCAGGAGGTTAGGAAGTGAAGCTCAGTTTCCACCTCATTTTGTGGGCAGTGAGCACATAGCCTGTCTTCTCTTGAGAGCCAGGTCTGCCTTCATTAGCCTTTCTCTATAGCAAGGCTATGCTCACCGAGTCTGCAGATAGTCAAAGATTTCCTTATTTTTAGGTCAGTCACAGCGGTCAGGTATTCTGCCACTGTGTACTCTCTGTTGAAGGGATACAAAAACTGGCCTTTTGAGGCCTCCACCTCAAACTAAACGGTTCCTGAAGTGAGCATCAATCAATAAAGTTATATTCAAATGCCAGGGTTTTACAGCGTTAATGTACACCACCTATGTTACTAAACAATGGTCAGAAAATCCCACACTTGATTTACAGACCTGAGGTTTTATTGTTTTGAGCATCCATCTATCTAACCTGGCCAAAGAGATGGTGTTCTCTCTGACATGGGTCCATGTGTACTTTCTCGTGCCTCCTTGTTGGCTCCGTCAAATATCACACAGTTCATGTGTTACAACAAGGCATTTAAAAACAGTCCATGAGGTTCTTTGTGGTTTATATCTAAATCACTTTACTGTGCAGTTAAAATCCCTAGTAAGAAATAAATAATCCTCAGTGTTACATTTCTCGATGGTATATGATCATGTCTCTGAAAAAAACACACTCTCTGCCACTACTGGGGCATATACATTTATTAAACACATAGTGATGTTTTCACATCTCGCTCTAAATTTGAATAACCTCCCCTGCTTCAACCTCCTACAAAGGTAACAACCCTCATGACAACAGCCACAAGCCCACTTTTTGAGTTTTTATGACAACACACCAGTGCCCCCCCCCCCCATACACACACTCCTGTTGCCGCATAATTTCATTTTCTGTATTTCTTGTAGAGAATTTATGTCCCTTCTCTTTCCCTTTATTAACTCAAACACTACGGCTCTTTTTTAAACATCTCACGCCCTATTTGGGGTGGCAGGTAGCCTAGTGGTTAGAGTGTTGGGCCAGTAACCAGCAGGTAGCCTAGTGGTTAGAGTGTTGGGCCAGTAACCAGCAGGTAGCCTAGTGGTTAGAGTGTTGGGCCAGTAACCAGCAGGTAGCCTAGTGGTCAGAGTGTTGGGCCAGTAACCAGCAGGTAGCCTAGTGGTCAGAGTGTTGGGCCAGTAACCAGCAGGTAGCCTAGTGGTTAGAGTGTTGGGCCAGTAACCAGCAGGTAGCCTAGTGGTTAGAGTGTTGGGCCAGTAACCAGCAGGTAGCCTAGTGGTTAGAGTGTTGGGCCAGTAACCAGCAGGTAGCCTAGTGGTTAGAGTGTTGGGCCAGTAACCAGCAGGTAGCCTAGTGGTTAGAGTGTTGGGCCAGTAACCAGCAGGTAGCCTAGTGGTTAGAGTGTTGGGCCAGTAACCAGCAGGTAGCCTAGTGGTTAGTGTTGGGCCAGTAACCAGCAGGTAGCCTAGTGGTTAGAGTGTTGGGCCAGTAACCAGCAGGTAGCCTAGTGGTTAGAGTGTTGGGCCAGTAACCAGCAGGTAGCCTAGTGGTTAGAGTGTTGGGCCAGTAACCAGCAGGTAGCCTAGTGGTTAGAGTGTTGGGCCAGTAACCAGCGGGTAGCCTAGTGGTTAGTGTTGGCTGAGTAACCAGCAGGTAGCCTAGTGGTTAGAGTGTTGGGCCAGTAACCAGCAGGTAGCCTAGTGGTCAGAGTGTTGGGCCAGTAACCAGCAGGTAGCCTAGTGGTTAGAGTGTTGGACTAGTAACCAGCAGGTAGCCTAGTGGTTAGAGTGTTGGGCCAGTAACCAGCGGGTAGCCTAGTGGTTAGTGTTGGCTGAGTAACCAGCAGGTAGCCTAGTGGTTAGAGTGTTGGGCCAGTAACCAGCAGGTAGCCTAGTGGTCAGAGTGTTGGGCCAGTAACCAGCAGGTAGCCTAGTGGTTAGAGTGTTGGGCCAGTAACCAGCAGGTAGCCTAGTGGTCAGAGTGTTGGGCCAGTAACCAGCAGGTAGCCTAGTGGTCAGAGTGTTGGGCCAGTAACCAGCAGGTAGCCTAGTGGTTAGAGTATTGGGCCAGTAACCAGCAGGTAGCCTAGTGGTTAGAGTGTTGGGCCAGTAACCAGCAGGTAGCCTAGTGGTCAGAGTGTTGGGCCAGTAACCAGCAGGTAGCCTAGTGGTTAGAGTGTTGGGCCAGTAACCAGCAGGTAGCCTAGTGGTCAGAGTGTTGGGCCAGTAACCAGCAGGTAGCCTAGTGGTTAGTGTTGGCTGAGTAACCAGCAGGTAGCCTAGTGGTTAGAGTGTTGGGCCAGTAACCAGCAGGTAGCCTAGTGGTCAGAGTGTTGGGACGAAGAACCTAAAGGTTGTTAGTTCAAAACCCCAAGCTGACATGGTAAAAACAAGGTAAAAAATCTGTTATTTCTGCCCCTGAAACAAGGCAGTGTCAATTTAAATAAGAATTTGTTCTTAATTGACTTTTAGATTTTTTAAAATAATTTAATTTAAAAAAAATCTATAATAATAGGTTTAAAGAGAATGGCTGAAAAAACAGGAAGAGACAGAAAACACATTTCCGTACGGGGTTGTGACTGAACTCTTGGATTTCCTTTAGAATTGAAATCACTTCTCTCTTCTCACTTTATTGAGTCTAGCGATTTCAGGGCTTGTCAATCCTCTCAAAACCTTTGCTGATTCAATAAACAATTCACTTTCAGGAAAAAAATCTGTTACATTGTAATCATGCATACATTTCTTCCCTTTTGTCAAATTCAGAAATTGACGTACCTTCTCAATCCCATAGCTCCCTTCCATCTCATTTCTCCCGCTATTTTGTTGTGATGTGTCAGATGACTCACTCCCGCTATCCTCCCCCTGAGGAAATCAACACCATCTCTACAACCTGTTTATCCTCAACTGACTTATCAATCTCTACCTTCCTCATAGAGTTAGAACCATCACACCTTAAATTCCTCCTCTTACTCCTCGGTACTTTGAAAACAGCTGCTTCATTTTCCATTGTTTCAATCTCCTCTTGAACTTCAATTGCATTCTCCAGCACCCCCTCAGCGACCTCAATCACAGTCTCACTGACTGTTTCCCTCCCCCGTTCCTCTTTTCCCTGCTCTACTACAACTGCCCCCGTAGCCACAATGCCTTCCTTTCCTATTTTTCCAACCACATCTGTCCACCTTCTCCCTTCTCCTGAACCCTTGTTCATCCCTTCTCAGTGGTGCTTTAGCTGCACCAGCACTAGAGTTGCATCCTTCTTTAAAACCTCTTGAAGCTAGGAGGCACTATTTTTATGTTTGGAAAAATAACGTTCCCAAAATAAACGGCCTATTTCTCAGGACCAGATGCTAGAATATGCATATAATTGACAGATTAGGACAGAAAACACTCTAAAGTTTCCAAAAACTGTCAAAATATTGTCTGTGAGTATAACATAACTGATATTGCAGGCGAAATCCTGAGAAAAATCAAACCAGGAAGTGGCTTCTATTTTGAAAACTCCATGTTCCATAGCCTCCCATTGCTCCATTTAATGGGATATCAACCAGATTCATTTTCCTATCGCTTCCTCAAGGTGTCAACAGTCTTCAGACATAGTTTCAGGCTTTTATTTTGAAAAATGAGCCAGAACGATAACATTGCGTCAAGTGGTCACATGAGTTTTGCTCGCGCAACAGAAATTGGACAGCTATTGTTTTTCCCTCTCCTACTGTGAAAGATATTTGCAGTTGATATATTATCGATTATATATTTTAAAAACAACCTGAGGTTTGACATGTTTCTGTTGCCATTATGGATATTATTTGTAATTTTCGTCTGCGTTGTCGTGACCTCTCTTTCCTGTGGATTTCTGAACATAACGCGACAAACAAACGGATGTATTTGGATATAAAAATAATCTTTATGGAACAAAAGGAACATTTGTTGTGTAACTGGGAGCCTCGTGAGTGAAAACATCTGAAGATCATCAAAGGTAAACGATTAATTTGATTGCTTTTCTGATTTTCGTGACCTAGCTACTTAATGCTTAGTGTACATAATGTTTTGTTATGCTATCGATAAACTTACACAAACGTTTGGATTGCTTTCGCTGTAAAGCATAATTTCTAAATCTGAGACGACAGGTGGATTAATAAAAGGCTAAGCTGTGTTTTGCAATATTGCACTTGTGATTTCATGAATATGAATATTTTTTTGTAAAATTATTTGACTGTGACACTATGCTATTCAGCGGTTGTTGATGACAATTATCCCTCTTAAGGGATGGGTAGCGTCAAGAAGTAAAAATCATGTTTACTTTTCTCCGATGAGACACGATATGTTTCAGGAGATTTGCATCCGAAAAATAACCCTTTTTTTATTGTAAATACAAGTTGACTGTGACGAGAGAGAACTCTCCCTGCAACACTTCATCTCTAACACATGGGGGCACGTTAGAAAGTACAACTTTCTATGCCGGATTCTTAAGAGCACATACCGACCTCTGCATATTCCGCAACACCATTCTATTGTATTCGTTGTATTCACTATTGTATTCATTGTATTCACTATTGTATTCATTGTATTCACTATTGTATTTGTTGTATTCACTATTGTATTCATTGTATTCACTATTGTATTCTTTGTATTCACTATTGTATTCGTTGTATTCACTATTGTATTCGTTGTATTCACTATTGTATTCTTTGTATTCACTATTGTATTCATTGTATTCACTATTGTATTCTTTGTATTCACTATTGTATTCTTTGTATTCACTATTGTATTCATTGTATTCATTGTATTCACTATTGTATTCATTGTATTCACCTTTTCAATAGAATCTAAGAATATCCCTCTATTTATTCTTGAGGCTGGTTTTATCCTATCATACCCAATGAGAGCGCCAACTGCTAAGCTACATTCATCCACTGAACACCCTGCCGCTGCCAGAATCTTTACTCCATGCCGCCAACTAAGTTTTTCAAACCTCAAACCTCCACGAGTGGCCAATGCAACCAAACAACCTCTAACGATCACACCCCCCCTCTAAGTGCTCAGTGACAGTGAGAAAAGAAAACAACTAATCTATATATATATATATATATATATATATATATATATATATATATATATATATATATATATATATATATATATATATATATATATATATATATATATACACACACATTGAAAACACCAAAACCCAACAGGTTGAAAAAAACTAAGTCGCTCTCACAATGACTCCCGCTTCCCGACTCACTCCCAGCATGCACTTCGATGAGAGAGAGAGAGAGAGACCTGTCCAACCAAAAACATAGAGACCCAGGAAAACTGAGTCTACGCCTTCACTATGGTGAATAACTAAAACTAAAAAAATAACATACAGCAAGTCAGAAATCAGCTCAATGTAATTGAAGAATCAATAGACTCTAACCACTTCTGGGAAAATTGGAAAACACTAAACAAACAACTGCATGAAGAATTATTATCTATCGAAAATGGGTAAACCACTTCTCCAATATTTTTGGCTCTATAACAAAGAACAAACAGCAAAAACATACGTGATCAAATACAAATATTGGAATCAACTATTAGAGACTACCAGAACCCATTTGATGATTAAATTACCTTGAATGAACTACAGGACAAAATACAAACCCTCCAACCCAGAAAGGCCTGTGGTGTTGATGGTATCCTCAATGAAATGATAAAATATACAGACAACAAAATTCCAATTGGCTATACTAAAACTCTTTCACATCATCCTTAGCTCTGGCATCTTCCCCAATATTTGGAACCAACGACTGATCACCCAAAATCCACAAAAGTGGAGACAAATTTGACCCCAATAACTGCCGTGGGATATGCGTCAACAGCAACCTTGGGGAAATCCTCTGCATTATCATTAACAGCAGACTAGTACATTTCCTCAGTGAAAACAATGTAATGAGAAAATGTCAAAATTGGCTTTTTACCAAATTATCGTACGACAGACCACGTATTCACCCTGCACACCCCAATTGACAAACAAACAAAATTAAACAAAGGCAAAGTCTTCAAAATAGCCTTTGACTCAATTTGGCATGACAATCTGCTATACAATTGATGGAAAGTGGTGTTGGGGGAAAAACATGACGTTATAAAATCCATGTAGACAAACAAGGGTACGGTTAAAAAAACACACACATTTCTTCCCACATGGCCGTGGGGTGAGACAGGAACGCAGCTTAAACCTCACCCTTTTCAACATAGATAGATAGAGTTAATATCAGTAAGAAATAAATAATGGTGTTCCAAAAAAGGTCCTGTTGCCAGGACCACAAATACAAATTCCGTCTAGACACTGTTGCCCTAGAGCACACAAAATAACTATACATACCTTGGCCTAAACATCAGTGCCAGAGGTAACTTCCATAAAGCTGTGAACGATCTGAGAAACAAGGCAAGAAGGACATTCTATGCCATCAAAAGGAACATAAAATTCAACATACCAATTAGGATCTGGCTAAAAATACTTGAATCAGTTATATGACCCATTGCCCTTCATGGTTGTGAGGTCTGGGGTCTACTCACCAACCAAGAATTCACTAAATGGGACAAACACCAAATTGAGACTCTGTATGCAGAATTCTGCGAAAAAATATCCTCAGTGTACAACGCACCAAATATCATCAGCGTACAACGCACCAAATATCATCAGTGTACAACGCACCAAATATCATCAGTGTACAACGCACCAAATATCATCAGTGTACAACGCACCAAATATCATCAGTGTACAACGCACCAAATATCATCAGTGTACAACGCACCAAATAATGCACGCAGAGCAGAATTAGGCCGATACCTGCTAATTATCAAAATCCAGAAATTCTACAACCACCTAAAAGGAAGCAATTCCCAAACCTTCCATAACAAAGCCATCACCTACAGAGAGATGAACCTGGAGAAGAGTTCCCTAACCAAGCTGGTCCTGGGGCTCTGTTCACAAACACAAACACACCCTACAGAGCCCCAGGACAGCAGCACAATTAGACCCAATCAAATCATGAGAAAACAAAAAGAGAATTACTTGACACATTGGAAAGAATTAACAAAAAAACAGAACAAACTAGAATGCTATTTGGCCCTAAACAGAGAGTACACAGCGTCACACTGATCCAAACTTAAGGAAAGCTTTGACTATGTACAGACTCAGTGACCATAGCCTTGCTATTGAGAAAGGCCGCCGTAGGCAGACCTGGCTCTCAAGAGAAGACAGGCTATGTGCCCACTGCCCACAAAATGAGGTGGAAACTGAGCTGCACTTCCTAACCTCCTGCCAAATGTATGAACATATTAGAGACACATATTTCCCTCAGATTACATAGATCCAAAAATTAAAAAACAAACCTGGTTTTGGTAAACTTAAATATCGACTGGGTGAAATTCCATAGTGTGCATCACAGCAGCAATAATTTGTGACCTATTGCCACAAGAAAAGGGCAACCAGTGAAGAACAAACACCACTGTAAATACAATTTTTATTTTCCCTTTTGTACTTTAACTATTCGTACATTGTTACAACACTGTGGATATACATAATACAACACTTGTATTGTCTTTATTCTTTTGGAACTTATGTGAGTGTAATGCTTACTGTTTATTTCACTTATTTGTATATGATCTACTTCACTAGCTTTGGCAATGTTAACAGATGTTTCCCCATGCAGAGAGAGAGAGAGAGAGAGAGAGAGAAAATACTTTTATTCATTATTTCATCTAATATCACTATCCCCTACAGACATTTTGTACCTGTGTATTTATCCCTCCTTTATCATCTCTGTACCAGTGTATTTATCATCTCTGTACCCCAAACATACAATTATCTGTAAGTTGAGCAGTGAATTTCAAACACAGATTCAACCACAAAGACCAGGGTTTTCCAATCCCTCAGTTAGACAAAGACCAGGGTTTTCCAATGCCTCGGTTAGACAAAGACAGGGAGATTTTCCAACTCCTCACATAGGCAAAGACCAGGGAGTTTTTCCAATGCCTCGGTTAGACAAAGACAGGGAGATTTTCCAACTCCTCACATAGGCAAAGACCAGGGAGTTTTTCCAATGCCTCGGTTAGACATAGAACAGGGAGGTTTTCCAATCCCTCGGTTAGACAAAGACCAGGGTTTTCCAATGCCTCGGTTAGACATAGAACAGGGAGGTTTTCCAATGCCTCGGTTAGACGTAGAACAGGGAGGTTTTCCAATGCCTCGGTTAGACATAGAACAGGGAGGTTTTCCAATCCCTCGGTTAGACAAAGACCAGGGTTTTCCAATCCCTCGGTTAGACAAAGACCAGGGTTTTCCAATCCCTCGGTTAGACAAAGACCAGGGTTTTCCAATGCCTCGGTTAGACAAAGACCAGGGTTTTCCAATGCCTCGGTTAGACAAAGACAGGGAGATTTTCCAACTCCTCACATAGGCAAAGACCAGGGAGTTTTTCCAATGCCTCGGTTAGACAAAGACAGGGAGATTTTCCAACTCCTTTACATAGGCAAAGACCAGGGAGTTTTTCCAATGCCTCGGTTAGACAAAGACCAGGGAGTTTTTCCAATGCCTTGCTTCGAAGGGTGTCTATTGGTAATGGTGTAAAGTACTTAAGTAAAAATACTTCAAAGTACTACTTAAATAATATTTTAAGTAAATGTACTTTAAAATTATACTTAATAATAATTTAGATGTGCTTATGGCACAAACTGCAAAAAAATACCTGTAGTTTACAGTAAATTACCTGTTCCTGAGTTGTAGTGAAAATACAGTAACAGCTTCTATTGTATTTGCTTCTACACCTGCTTCTACACCTGCATTGCTTGCTGTTTGGGGTTTTAGGCTGGGATTCTGTACAGCACTTTGAGATATCAGCTGATGTAAGAAGTGCTTTATAAATACATTTGATTTGATATTTTTACAGCTGAACTGTATTTTTTCAGTACATACTGTTTACAACTAACTATATTTCGACAGCCAAAATGAAAGCATGCTGCTGTATTCTAATTACTGTCTACACTCTGTTGTCTGCTGTTTATGCAAATGTTTTCATTAAATCGTATTTTTAATCATGTACCACTGCCTATTGGTAGATTTTTAAAGCAGACAGAATATCCCTTTGAGCATGGTGAAGTTATTAATTACACTTTGGATGGTGTATCTGTACACTCAGTCACTACAAATATACAGATATCAGATACAGGCATACTTCCTAACTCAGTTGCCGGAGAGGAAGGAAACTGCTCAGGGATTTCACAATGAGGCTAATGGCGACTTTAAAACAGTTAAAGAGTTCAATGTCTGTGATAGGAGAATAATGAGGAGGGATCAACAACAGTGAAGTTACTCCACAATACTAATGTAATTGACAGTGAAAAGAAAGAAACCTGTATGGAATAAAATATTATCCAAAACATGTTTGCAACATGGCACTAAAGTAATACTGCAAAAAATGTGACAAAGCAATTCACTTTTTGTCCTGAATACAAAGTGTTATGTTTGTGGCGAATTCAATAAAACATATTACTGAATACCACTCTCCATATGTTCAATTATAGTGGTGGCTGCATCATGTTATAAGTATGCTTGTAATCATTAAGGACTGGGTAGTTTTTCAGGATAAACAATAAATGTAAAGGAGCTAAACACAGGCCAAATCCAAGTGAAACACGTGGTTCAGTTTGCTTTCCACCAGTAACCGCCAGTAACCAGCAGGTAGCCTAGTGGTTAGTGTTGGCTGAGTAACCAGCAGGTAGCCTAGTGGTTAGTGTTGGCTGAGTAACCAGCAGGTAGCCTAGTGGTTAGTGTTGGCTGAGTAACCAGCAGGTAGCCTAGTGGTTAGTGTTGGCTGAGTAACCAGCAGGTAGCCTAGTGGTTAGTGTTGGCTGAGTAACCAGCAGGTAGCCTAGTGGTTAGTGTTGGGCCAGTAACCAGCAGGTAGCCTAGTGGTTAGAGTGTTGGGCCAGTAACCAGCAGGTAGCCTAGTGGTTAGAGTGTTGGGCCAGTAACCAGCAGGTAGCCTAGTGGTTAGTGTTGGCTGAGTAACCAGCAGGTAGCCTAGTGGTTAGTGTTGGCTGAGTAACCAGCAGGTAGCCTAGTGGTTAGAGTGTTGGGCCAGTAACCAGCAGGTAGCCTAGTGGTTAGAGTGTTGGGCCAGTAACCAGCAGGTAGCCTAGTGGTTAGTGTTGACTGAGTAACCAGCAGGTAGCCTAGTGGTTAGAGTGTTGGGCCAGTAACCAGCAGGTAGCCTAGTGGTTAGAGTGTTGGGCCAGTAACCAGCAGGTAGCCTAGTGGTTAGTGTTGGCTGAGTAACCAGCAGGTAGCCTAGTGTTTAGAGTGTTGGGCCAGTAACCAGCAGGTAGCCTAGTGGTTAGTGTTGACTGAGTAACCAGCAGGTAGCCTAGTGGTTAGAGTGTTGGGCCAGTAACCAGCAGGTAGCCTTGTGGATAGTGTTGGGCCAGTAACCAGCAGGTAGCCTAGTGGTTAGTGTTGGCTGAGTAACCAGCAGGTAGCCTAGTGGTTAGTGTTGGCTGAGTAACCAGCAGGTAGCCTAGTGGTTAGTGTTGGGCCAGTAACCAGCAGGTAGCCTAGTGGTTAGTGTTGGCTGAGTAACCAGCAGGTAGCCTAGTGGTTAGTGTTGGGCCAGTAACCAGCAGGTAGCCTAGTGGTCAGAGTGTTGGGCCAGTAACCAGCAGGTAGCCTAGTGGTTAGTGTTGGCTGAGTAACCAGCAGGTAGCCTAGTGGTTAGTGTTGGCTGAGTAACCAGCAGGTAGCCTAGTGGTTAGTGTTGGCTGAGTAACCAGCAGGTAGCCTAGTGGTTAGTGTTGGCTGAGTAACCAGCAGGTAGCCTAGTGGTTAGTGTTGGCTGAGTAACCAGCAGGTAGCCTAGTGGTTAGTGTTGGGCCAGTAACCAGCAGGTAGCCTAGTGGTTAGAGTGTTGGGCCAGTAACCAGCAGGTAGCCTAGTGGTTAGAGTGTTGGGCCAGTAACCAGCAGGTAGCCTAGTGGTTAGTGTTGGCTGAGTAACCAGCAGGTAGCCTAGTGTTTAGAGTGTTGGGCCAGTAACCAGCAGGTAGCCTAGTGGTTAGTGTTGACTGAGTAACCAGCAGGTAGCCTAGTGGTTAGAGTGTTGGGCCAGTAACCAGCAGGTAGCCTAGTGGATAG
The DNA here is from genome assembly GCF_045791955.1 of Oncorhynchus clarkii lewisi. Lineage (NCBI taxonomy): Eukaryota > Metazoa > Chordata > Actinopteri > Salmoniformes > Salmonidae > Oncorhynchus > Oncorhynchus clarkii. Next base: position 3,458,353 of record NC_092162.1, on the reverse strand, counting down.
TGTTGGGCCAGTAACCAGCAGGTAGCCTAGTGGTTAGTGTTGGCTGAGTAACCAGCAGGTAGCCTAGTGGTTAGTGTTGGCTGAGTAACCAGCAGGTAGCCTAGTGGTTAGTGTTGGGCCAGTAACCAGCAGGTAGCCTAGTGGTTAGTGTTGGCTGAGTAACCAGCAGGTAGCCTAGTGGTTAGTGTTGGGCCAGTAACCAGCAGGTAGCCTAGTGGTCAGAGTGTTGGGCCAGTAACCAGCAGGTAGCCTAGTGGTTAGTGTTGGCTGAGTAACCAGCAGGTAGCCTAGTGGTTAGTGTTGGCTGAGTAACCAGCAGGTAGCCTAGTGGTTAGTGTTGGCTGAGTAACCAGCAGGTAGCCTAGTGGTTAGTGTTGGCTGAGTAACCAGCAGGTAGCCTAGTGGTTAGTGTTGGCTGAGTAACCAGCAGGTAGCCTAGTGGTTAGTGTTGGGCCAGTAACCAGCAGGTAGCCTAGTGGTTAGAGTGTTGGGCCAGTAACCAGCAGGTAGCCTAGTGGTTAGAGTGTTGGGCCAGTAACCAGCAGGTAGCCTAGTGGTTAGTGTTGGGCCAGTAACCAGCAGGTAGCCTAGTGGTTAGAGTGTTGGGCCAGTAACCAGCAGGTAGCCTAGTGGTTAGAGTGTTGGGCCAGTAACCAGCAGGTAGCCTAGTGGTTAGTGTTGGGCCAGTAACCAGCAGGTAGCCTAGTGGTCAGAGTGTTGAGTCAGTAACCAGCAGGTAGCCTAGTGGTCAGAGTGTTGGGCCAGTAACCATCAGGTAGACTAGTGGTTAGAGTGTTGGGCCAGTAACCAGCAGGTAGCCTAGTGGTCAGAGTGTTGGGACAAAGAACCTAAAGGTTGTTAGTTCAAAACCCCAAGCTGACATGGTAAAAACAAGGTAAAAAATCTGTTATTTCTGCCCCTGAAACAAGGCAGTGTCAATTTAAATAAGAATTTGTTCTTAATTGACTTTTAGATTTTTTAAAATAATTTAATTTAAATGTATTTAAAAAAAATCTATAATAATAGGTTTAAAGAGAATCTTAACTGCTCATGGCTGAAAAAACAGGAAGAGACAGAAAACACATTTCCGTACGGGGTTGTGACTGAACTCTTGGATTTCCTTTAGAATTGAAATCACTTCTCTCTTCTCACTTTATTGAGTCTAGCGATTTCAGGGCTTGTCAATCCTCTCAAAACCTTTGCTGATTCAATAAACAATTCACTTTCAGGAAAAAAAATCTGTTACATTATAATCATGCATACATTTCTTCCCTTTTGTCAAATTCAGAAATTGACGTACCTTCTCAATCCCATAGCTCCCTTCCATCTCATTTCTCCCGCTATTTTGTTGTGATGTGTCAGATGACTCACTCCCGCTATCCTCCCCCTGAGGAAATCAACACCATCTCTACAACCTGTTTATCCTCAACTGACTTATCAATCTCTACCTTCCTCATAGAGTTAGAACCATCACACCTTAAATTCCTCCTCTTACTCCTCGGTACTTTGAAAACAGCTGCTTCATTTTCCATTGTTTCAATCTCCTCTTGAACTTCAATTGCATTCTCCAGCACCCCCTCAGCGACCTCAATCACAGTCTCACTGACTGTTTCCCTCCCCCGTTCCTCTTTTCCCTGCTCTACTACAACTGCCCCCGTAGCCACAATGCCTTCCTTTCCTATTTTTCCACATCTGTCCACCTTCTCCCTTCTCCTGAACCCTTGTTCATCCCTTCTCAGTGGTGCTTTAGCTGCACCAGCACTAGAGTTGCATCCTTCTTTAAAACCTCTTGAAGCTAGGAGGCACTATTTTTATGTTTGGAAAAATAACGTTCCCAAAATAAACGGCCTATTTCTCAGGACCAGATGCTAGAATATGCATATAATTGACAGATTAGGACAGAAAACACTCTAAAGTTTCCAAAACTGTCAAAATATTGTCTGTGAGTATAACATAACTGATATTGCAGGCGAAATCCTGAGAAAAATCAAACCAGGAAGTGGCTTCTATTTTGAAAACTCCATGTTCCATAGCCTCCCATTGCTCCATTTAATGGGATATCAACCAGATTCCTTTTCCTATCGCTTCCTCAAGGTGTCAGCAGTCTTCAGACATAGTTTCAGGCTTTTATTTTGAAAAATGAGCCAGAACGATAACATTGCGTCAAGTGGTCACATGAGTTTTGCTCGCGCAACAGAAATTGGACAGCTATTGTTTTTCCCTCTCCTACTGTGAAAGATATTTGCAGTTGATATATTATCGATTATATATTTTAAAAACAACCTGAGGTTTGACATGTTTCTGTTGCCATTATGGATATTATTTGTAATTTTCGTCTGCGTTGTCGTGACCTCTCTTTCCTGTGGATTTCTGAACATAACGCGACAAACAAACGGATGTATTTGGATATAAAAATAATCTTTATGGAACAAAAGGAACATTTGTTGTGTAACTGGGAGCCTCGTGAGTGAAAACATCTGAAGATCATCAAAGGTAAACGATTAATTTGATTGCTTTTCTGATTTTCGTGACCTAGCTACTTAATGCTTAGTGTACATAATGTTTTGTTATGCTATCGATAAACTTACACAAACGCTTGGATTGCTTTCGCTGTAAAGCATAATTTCTAAATCTGAGACGACAGGTGGATTAACAAAAGGCTAAGCTGTGTTTTGCAATATTGCACTTGTGATTTCATGAATATGAATATTTTTTAGTAAAATTATTTGACTGTGACACTATGCTATTCAGCGGTTGCTGATGACAATTATCCCTCTTAAGGGATGGGTAGCGTCAAGAAGTAAAAATCATGTTTACTTTTCTCCGATGAGACACGATATGTTTCAGCAAAGGAGATTTGCATCCGAAAAATAACCCTTTTTTTATTGTAAATACAAGTTGACTGTGACGAGAGAGAACTCTCCCTGCAACACTTCATCTCTAACACATGGGGGCACGTTAGAAAGTACAACTTTCTATGCCGGATTCTTAAGAGCACATACCGACCTCTGCATATTCCGCAACACCATTCTATTGTATTCGTTGTATTCACTATTGTATTCATTGTATTCACTATTGTATTCATTGTATTCACTATTGTATTTGTTGTATTCACTATTGTATTCATTGTATTCACTATTGTATTCTTTGTATTCACTATTGTATTCGTTGTATTCACTATTGTATTCGTTGTATTCACTATTGTATTCTTTGTATTCACTATTGTATTCATTGTATTCACTATTGTATTCTTTGTATTCACTATTGTATTCTTTGTATTCACTATTGTATTCATTGTATTCATTGTATTCACTATTGTATTCATTGTATTCACTATTGTATTTGTTGTATTCACTATTGTATTCATTGTATTCACTATTGTATTCTTTGTATTCACTATTGTATTTGTTGTATTCACTATTGTATTCGTTGTATTCACTATTGTATTCTTTGTATTCACTATTGTATTCATTGTATTCACTATTGTATTCTTTGTATTCACTATTGTATTCTTTGTATTCACTATTGTATTCTTTGTATTCATTGTATTCACTATTGTATTCATTGTATTCACTATTGTATTTGTTGTATTCACTATTGTATTCATTGTATTCACTATTGTATTCTTTGTATTCACTATTGTATTCGTTGTATTCACTATTGTATTCGTTGTATTCACTATTGTATTCTTTGTATTCACTATTGTATTCATTGTATTCACTATTGTATTCTTTGTATTCACTATTGTATTCTTTGTATTCACTATTGTATTCATTGTATTCATTGTATTTACTATTGTATTCATTGTATTCACCTTTTCAATAGAATCTAAGAATATCCCTCTATTTATTCTTGAGGCTGGTTCTATCCTATCATACCCAATGAGAGCTTCAACTGCTAAGCTACATTCATCCACTGAACACCCTGCCGCTGCCAGAATCTTTACTCCATGCCGCCAACTAAGTTTTTCAAACCTCAAACCTCCACGAGTGGCCAATGCAACCAAACAACCTCTAACGATCACACCCCCCCTCTACGTGCTCAGTGACAGTGAGAAAAGAAAACAACTAATCTATATATATATATATATATATATATATATATATATATATATATATATATATATATATATATATATATATATATATATATATATATATACACACACATTGAAAACACCAAAACCCAACAGGTTGAAAAAAACTAAGTCGCTCTCACAATGACTCCCGCTTCCCGACTCACTCCCAGCATGCACTTCGATGAGAGAGAGAGAGAGAGAGAGACCTGTCCAACCAAAAACATAGAGACCCAGGAAAACTGAGTCTACGCCTTCACTATGGTGAATAACTAAAACTAAAAAAATAACATACAGCAAGTCAGAAATCAGCTCAATGTAATTGAAGAATCAATAGACTCTAACCACTTCTGGGAAAATTGGAAAACACTAAACAAACAACTGCATGAAGAATTATTATCTATCGAAAATGGGTAAACCACTTCTCCAATATTTTTGGCTCTATAACAAAGAACAAACAGCAAAAACATACGTGATCAAATACAAATATTGGAATCAACTATTAGAGACTACCAGAACCCATTTGATGATTAAATTACCTTGAATGAACTTTGATGATTAAATTACCTTGAATGAACTACAGGACAAAATACAAACCCTCCAACCCAGAAAGGCCTGTGGTGTTGATGGTATCCTCAATGAAATGATAAAATATACAGACAACAAAATTCCAATTGGCTATACTAAAACTCTTTCACATCATCCTTAGCTCTTGCATCTTCCCCAATATTTGGAACCAACGACTGATCACCCAAAATCCACAAAAGTGGAGACAAATTTGACCCCAATAACTGCCGTGGGATATGCGTCAACAGCAACCTTGGGGAAATCCTCTGCATTATCATTAACAGCAGACTAGTACATTTCCTCAGTGAAAACAATGTAATGAGAAAATGTCAAAATTGGCTTTTTACCAAATTATCGTACGACAGACCACGTATTCACCCTGCACACCCCAATTGACAAACAAACAAAATTAAACAAAGGCAAAGTCTTCAAAATAGCCTTTGACTCAATTTGGCATGACAATCTGCTATACAATTGATGGAAAGTGGTGTTGGGGGAAAAACATGACGTTATAAAATCCATGTAGACAAACAAGGGTACGGTTAAAAAAACACACACATTTCTTCCCACATGGCCGTGGGGTGAGACAGGAACGCAGCTTAAACCTCACCCTCTTCAACAAAGATAGATAGATAGATAGATAGATAGATAGATCTCAACAAATTGGTGAGGGCACTAAAACAGTCTGCAGCACCTGACCTCACCCTACTAGAATCTGAAGTCAAATGTCTACTGTTTGCTGATGAGCTGATGCTTCTGTCACCAACTAAAGAGGGCCTACAGCAGCACCTACAGTAGATCTTCTGCACAGATTCTGCCAGACCTGGGCCCTGCCAGACCTGGGCCCTGACAGACCTGGGAACTGACAAACCTGGGCCCTGACAGTTAATATCAGTAAGAAAGAAATAATGGTGTTCCAAAAAAGGTCCTGTTGCCAGGACCACAAATACAAATTCCATCTAGACACTGTTGCCCTAGAGCACACAAAATAACTATACATACCTTGGCCTAAACATCAGTGCCAGAGGTAACTTCCATAAAGCTGTGAACGATCTGAGAAACAAGGCAAGAAGGACATTCTATGCCATCAAAAGGAACATAAAATTCAACATACCAATTAGGATCTGGCTAAAAATACTTGAATCAGTTATATGACCCATTGCCCTTCATGGTTGTGAGGTCTGGGGTCTACTCACCAACCAAGAATTCACAAAATGGGACAAACACCAAATTGAGACTCTGTATGCAGAATTCTGCGAAAAATATCCTCAGTGTACAACGCACCAAATATCATCAGTGTACAACGCACCAAATATCATCAGTGTACAACGCACCAAATATCATCAGTGTACAACGCACCAAATATCATCAGTGTACAACGCACCAAATATCATCAGTGTACAACGCACCAAATATCATCAGTGTACAACGCACCAAATATCATCAGTGTACAACGCACCAAATATCATCAGTGTACAACGCACCAAATAATGCACGCAGAGCAGAATTAGGCCGATACCTGCTAATTATCAAAATCCAGAAATTCTACAACCACCTAAAAGGAAGCAATTCCCAAACCTTCCATAACAAAGCCATCACCTACAGAGAGATGAACCTGGAGAAGAGTTCCCTAACCAAGCTGGTCCTGGGGCTCTGTTCACAAACACAAACACACCCTACAGAGCCCCAGAAGAGCAGCACAATTAGACCCAACCAAATCATGAGAAAACAAAAAGAGAATTACTTGACACATTGGAAAGAATTAATAAAAAAAACAGAGCAAACTAGAATGTTATTTGGCCCTAAACAGAGAGTACACAGCGGCAGAATACCTGACCACTGTGACTGACTCAAACTTAAGGAAAGCTTTGACTATGTACAGACTCAGTGAGCATAGCCTTGCTATTGAGAAAGGCCACCGTAGGCAGACCTGGCTCTCAAGAGAAGACAGGCTATGTGCCCACTGCCCACAAAATGAGGTGGAAACTGAGCTGAACTTCCTAACCTCCTGCCAAATGTATGAACATATTAGAGACACATATTTCCCTCAGATTACATAGATCCAAAAATTAAAAAACAAACCTGGTTTTGGTAAACTTTAATATCGACTGGGTGAAATTCCATAGTGTGCATCACAGCAGCAATAATTTGTGACCTATTGCCACAAGAAAAGGGCAACCAGTGAAGAACAAACACCACTGTAAATACAATTTTTATTTTCCCTTTTGTACTTTAACTATTCGTACATTGTTACAACACTGTGGATATACATAATACAACACTTGTATTGTCTTTATTCTTTTGGAACTTATGTGAGTGTAATGCTTACTGTTTATTTCACTGATTTGTATATGATCTACTTCACTAGCTTTGGCAATGTTAACAGATGTTTCCCCATGCAGAGAGAGAGAGAGAGAGAGAGAAAATACTTTTATTCATTATTTCATCTAAGATCACTATCCCCTACAGACATTTTGTACCAGTGTATTTATCCCTCCTTTATCATCTCTGTACCAGTGTATTTATCATCTCTGTACCCCAAACATACAATTATCTGTAAGTTGAGCAGTGAATTTCAAACACAGATTCAACCACAAAGACCAGGGTTTTCCAATCCCTCAGTTAGACAAAGACCAGGGTTTTCCAATGCCTCGGTTAGACAAAGACAGGGAGATTTTCCAACTCCTCACATAGGCAAAGACCAGGGAGTTTTTCCAATGCCTCGGTTAGACAAAGACAGGGAGATTTTCCAACTCCTCACATAGGCAAAGACCAGGGAGTTTTTCCAATGCCTCGGTTAGACATAGAACAGGGAGGTTTTCCAATCCCTCGGTTAGACAAAGACCAGGGTTTTCCAATGCCTCGGTTAGACATAGAACAGGGAGGTTTTCCAATGCCTCGGTTAGACGTAGAACAGGGAGGTTTTCCAATGCCTCGGTTAGACATAGAACAGGGAGGTTTTCCAATCCCTCGGTTAGACAAAGACCAGGGTTTTCCAATCCCTCGGTTAGACAAAGACCAGGGTTTTCCAATGCCTCGGTTAGACAAAGACCAGGGTTTTCCAATGCCTCGGTTAGACAAAGACAGGGAGATTTTCCAACTCCTCACATAGGCAAAGACCAGGGAGTTTTTCCAATGCCTCGGTTAGACAAAGACAGGGAGATTTTCCAACTCCTCACATAGGCAAAGACCAGGGAGTTTTTCCAATGCCTCGGTTAGACATAGAACAGGGAGGTTTTCCAATCCCTCGGTTAGACAAAGACCAGGGTTTTCCAATGCCTCGGTTAGACATAGAACAGGGAGGTTTTCCAATGCCTCGGTTAGACGTAGAACAGGGAGGTTTTCCAATGCCTCGGTTAGACATAGAACAGGGAGGTTTTCCAATCCCTCGGTTAGACAAAGACCAGGGTTTTCCAATCCCTCGGTTAGACAAAGACCAGGGTTTTCCAATCCCTCGGTTAGACAAAGACCAGGGTTTTCCAATGCCTCGGTTAGACAAAGACCAGGGTTTTCCAATGCCTCGGTTAGACAAAGACAGGGAGATTTTCCAACTCCTCACATAGGCAAAGACCAGGGAGTTTTTCCAATGCCTCGGTTAGACAAAGACAGGGAGATTTTCCAACTCCTTTACATAGGCAAAGACCAGGGAGTTTTTCCAATGCCTCGGTTAGACAAAGACCAGGGAGTTTTTCCAATGCCTTGCTTCGAAGGGTGTCTATTGGTAATGGTGTAAAGTACTTAAGTAAAAATACTTCAAAGTACTACTTAAATAATATTTTAAGTAAATGTACTTTAAAATTATACTTAATAATAATGTAGATGTGCTTATGGCACAAACTGCAAAAAAATACCTGTAGTTTACAGTAAATTACCTGTTCCTGAGTTGTAGTGAAAATACAGTAACAGCTTCTATTGTATTTGCTTCTACACCTGCTTCTACACCTGCATTGCTTGCTGTTTGGGGTTTTAGGCTGGGATTCTGTACAGCACTTTGAGATATCAGCTGATGTAAGAAGTGCTTTATAAATACATTTGATTTGATATTTTTACAGCTGAACTGTATTTTTTCAGTACATACTGTTTACAACTAACTATATTTCGACAGCCAAAATGAAAGCATGCTGCTGTATTCTAATTACTGTCTACACTCTGTTGTCTGCTGTTTATGCAAATGTTTTCATTAAATCGTATTTTTAATCATGTACCACTGCCTATTGGTAGATTTTTAAAGCAGACAGAATATCCCTTTGAGCATGGTGAAGTTATTAATTACACTTTGGATGGTGTATCTGTACACTCAGTCACTACAAATATACAGATATCAGATACAGGCATACTTCCTAACTCAGTTGCCGGAGAGGAAGGAAACTGCTCAGGGATTTCACAATGAGGCTAATGGCGACTTTAAAACAGTTAAAGAGTTCAATGTCTGTGATAGGAGAATAATGAGGAGGGATCAACAACAGTGAAGTTACTCCACAATACTAATGTAATTGACAGTGAAAAGAAAGAAACCTGTATGGAATAAAATATTATCCAAAACATGTTTGCAACATGGCACTAAAGTAATACTGCAAAAAATGTGACAAAGCAATTCACTTTTTGTCCTGAATACAAAGTGTTATGTTTGTGGCGAATTCAATAAAACATATTACTGAATACCACTCTCCATATGTTCAATTATAGTGGTGGCTGCATCATGTTATAAGTATGCTTGTAATCATTAAGGACTGGGTAGTTTTTCAGGATAAACAATAAATGTAAAGGAGCTAAACACAGGCCAAATCCAAGTGAAACACGTGGTTCAGTTTGCTTTCCACCAGACACTGGGAGATGAAGGCCAAATTTACACAGTTTTGACAAAAATATATTTGAAAATCTATGGCAAGACCTGAAAATGGTTGTCTAGCAATGATCAACAAACAATTTGGGTTTTGAAAAAACTAATGAGAAAAAGTTGCATAATCCAGGTGTGGAAAGCTCATAGAGACTTACCCAGAAAACCTGTCATCGCTGCCAAAGATGCTTCTACAAAGTTTTGACTCAGGGGTGTGAATACTTATGTAAATTAGATATGTCTGTTTTTTATTTTTAATCAATTTTCTGATACTTCTAAAAACAAGCTTTCACTTTTTCATGATGAGGTATTGTGTGTAGATGGGTGACAAAAATATGAATGTAATCCATTTTTTATTCAGGCACAACAAAATGTGGAATAATACTCTGCCCTTTTGTAAACGATAAAACGCCATCTCCACTCGCGCTACAAAGTTTACCGATAGACTTGCCTTGTTATTAACGGCTCGTGTCTTTTTTTATATCGACAAGTATTCTGCTCATACGAATAAGGGTAACAACATGAATTGGAGCATGAGTTAGGAATAATGAAGTGCGACTCGAGTTCGGCCATCAGCTGGAAGAATTTGTCATATTTTTGGTCAGTCAGCTGAGAGAAGGTGAGAGGCAACCTCTCTGCTGCTCTCTCTCTCCACCTTTTGCCCTCCCTCCCTCCCTTTGCTGAGACTGACCATCAGATGCAGGCACCATCATCAGTCCCTTAAAATAAAAAATATGTAAATTTATGCCTCACAAGTAATGCAACAAATTATCCATTACCATTGTGATCATGTACCTCACATTTTTAAATCATTTTTTTAAATGGTCTGAGAAGAACAACATTGGACAGGCAATTCAAGAATAGAAGTGGTAATGTATTGGGCCTATAGCCAACTGCACAAACCCCAGAACCTAGAAATCTACCCTGAAAACAAATGGTTTTATATAGTGCCAAATAAGGATTGTAACCATAACATATCCATTTATGGTGCTATAAAGAACCCTTTCCTAAGGTTGTCCTATGGACAGAGTCTCCCACCTCAGCTGTAGATCTCTGCAGTTCATCCAGAGTGATCATGGGCCTCTTGGCTGCATCTCTGATCAGTCTTCTCCTTGTATGAGCTGAAAGTTTAGAGGGACGGCCAGGTCTTGGTAGATTTGCAGTGGTCTGATACTCCTTCCATTTCCATATTATCGCTTGCACAGTGCTCCTTGGGATGTTTAAAGCTTGGGAAATCTTTTTGTATCCAAATCCGGCTTTAAACTTCTTCACAACAGTATCTCGGACCTGCCTGGTGTGTTCCTTGTTCTTCATGATGCTCTCTGCGCTTTTAACGGACCTCTGAGACTATCACAGTGCAGGTGCATTTATACGGAGACTTGATTACACACAGGTGGATTGTATTTATCATCATTAGTCATTTAGGTCAACATTGGATCATTCAGAGATCCTCACTGAACTTCTGGAGAGAGTTTGCTGCACTGAAAGTATAGGGGCTGAATAATTTTGCACGCCCAATTCTTCAGTTTTTGATTTGTTAAAAAAGTTTGAAATATCCAATAAATATCGTTCCACTTCATGATTGTGTCCCACTTGTTGTTGATTCTTCACAAAAAAATACAGTTTTATATCTTTATGTTTGAAGCCTGAAATGTGGCAAAAGGTCGCAAAGTTCAAGGGGGCCGAATACTTTCGCAAGGCACTGTAAATAACCACTTACCATGGTTTTATAAATAACCACTTCCCATGGTTCTATAAATAACCACTTCCCATGGTTTTATAAATAACCACTTCCTATGGTTCTATAAATAACAATTTCCTGAGGTTCTATAACGAACCATTTCCTAAGGTTCTATAAATAACCACTTCATATGGTTCTATCAAGAACCATTTCCCAAGGTTCTATAAAGAACCATTTCCTATGGTTCTATAAAGAACCATTTCCTGAGGTTCTATAAAGAACCATTTCCTGAGGTTCTATAAAGAACCACTTCCTATGGTTCTATAAAGAACCATTTCCTGAGGTTCTATAAAGAACCATTTCATAAGGTTCTATAAAGAACCATTTCCTATGGTTCTATAAAGAACCATTTACTGAGGTTCTATAAAGAACCATTTCCTGATGTTCTATAAAGTACCATTTCCTATGGTTCTATAAAGAACCATTTCCTATGGTTCCATAAAGAACCATTTTCTGAGGTTCTATAAAGAACCATTTCCTGAGGTTCTATAAAGAACCATTTCCTGAGGTTCTTTAAAGAACCATGCTCAGAATCACAAGGTTCGAAATATAACATTTGTGCTATAAATGAACCTGTTAAGAAAAGGTTATATGTACATGTGGCAAAGACATCAGGAACAGGAAGGAGAGAGGGGGTAATAACAATAAAGGTTTTAGCTCTCTTATTCTGGTCCTGTTCTCATAATGTGAACGGTAATGGAAGCTAATCCTATTCTGGTCCTCTTCTCATAATGTGAACGGTAATGGAAGCTAATCCTATTCTGGTCCTCTTCTCATAATGTGAACGGTAATGGAAGCTAATCCTATTCTGGTCCTCTTCTCATAATGTGAACGGTAATGGAAGCTAATCCTATTCTGGTCCTCTTCTCATAATGTGAACGGTAATGGAAGCTAATCCTATTCTGGTCCTCTTCTCACTGTGTGAACGGTAATGGAAGCTAATCCTATTCTGGTCCTCTTCTCATAATGTGAACGGTAATGGAAGCTAATCCTATTCTAGTCCTGTTCTCATAATGTGAACGGTAATGGAAGCTAATCCTATTCTAGTCCTCTTCTCATAATGTGAACGGTAATGGAAGCTAATCCTATTCTAGTCCTCTTCTCACTCGTGTTTCTTGTCCCAGGCAAGTCTCTTCTTATTATTGATATCCTTTAGTAGTGGTTTCTTTGCAGCAATTCAGCCACGAAGGCCTGATTCATGCCGTCTCCTCTGAGCAGTTGATGTTGAGATGTGTCTGTTACTCTAACTCTGTGAACCATCTATTTGAGCTGCAATCTGAAGTGCAGTTATCTCAAATAAACCTATCCTCTGCAGCAGAGGTAACTCTGGGTCTCCTTTCCTGTGGCGGTCCTCATGAGAGCCAGTTAACTCTAATGAACCTATCCTCTGCAGCAGAGGTAACTGTGGGTCTTCCTTTGCTGTGGCGGTCCTCATGAGAGCCAGTTAACTCTAATGAACCTATCCTCTGCAGCAGAGGTAACTGTGGGTCTTCCTTTGCTGTGGCGGTCCTCATGAGAGCCAGTTAACTCTAATGAACCTATCCTCTGCAGCAGAGGTAACTCTGGGTCTTCCTTTCCTGTGGCGGTCCTCATGAGAGACAGTTAACTCTAATGAACCTATCCTCTGCAGCAGAGGTAACTGTGGGTCTTCCTTTGCTGTGGCGGTCCTCATGAGAGCCAGTTAACTCTAATGAACCTATCCTCTGCAGCAGAGGTAACTCTGGGTCTTCCTTTGCTGTGGCGGTGCTCATGAGAGCCAGTTAACTCTAATGAACCTATCCTCTGCAGCAGAGGTAACTCTGGGTCTTCCTTTGCTGTGGCGGTCCTCATGAGAGCCAGTTAACTCTAATGAACCTATCCTCTGCAGCAGAGGTAACTGTGGGTCTTCCTTTGCTGTGGCGGTCCTCATGAGAGACAGTTAACTCTAATGAACCTATCCTCTGCAGCAGAGGTAACTGTGGGTCTTCCTTTGCTGTGGCGGTCCTCATGAGAGCCAGTTAACTCTAATGAACCTATCCTCTGCAGCAGAGGTAACTCTGGGTCTTCCTTTCCTGTGGCGGTCCTCATGAGAGACAGTTAACTCTAATGAACCTATCCTCTGCAGCAGAGGTAACTGTGGGTCTTCCTTTGCTGTGGCGGTCCTCATGAGAGCCAGTTAACTCTAATGAACCTATCCTCTGCAGCAGAGGTAACTCTGGGTCTTCCTTTGCTGTGGCGGTCCTCATGAGAGCCAGTTAACTCTAATGAACCTATTCTCTGCAGCAGAGGTAACTGTGGGTCTTCCTTTGCTGTGGCGGTCCTCATGAGAGACAGTTAACTCTAATACATGTATCCTCTGCAGCAGAAGTAACTCTGGGTCTTCCTTTGCTGTGGCGGTCCTCATGAGAGACAGTTAACTCTAATGAACCTATCCTCTGCAGCAGAGGTAACTCTGGGTCTCCTTTCCTGTGGCGGTCCTCATGAGAGCCAGTTAACTCTAATGAACCTATCCTCTGCAGCAGAGGTAACTCTGGGTCTTCCTTCCTGTGGCGGTCCTCATGAGAGACAGTTAACTCTAATGAACCTATCCTCTGCAGCAGAGGTAACTCTGGGTCTCCTTTACTGTGGCGGTCCTCATGAGAGCCAGTTAACTCTAATGAACCTATCCTCTGCAGCAGAGGTAACTCTGGGTCTTCCTTCCTGTGGCGGTCCTCATGAGAGACAGTTTCATCACAGCATTGATTGTTATTGCGACTGCAATTCAAGAAACGTTCAACATTCTTGGCGTTTTCCGGACTGACCTTCATGTCTTAAATAATCATAACTCGGTACCAAGAAGCTATTTCAGATCTATCAATCAAGTTAGAGTGGCTATCTTGTCTAAATATCTCTGCTTGCATGCCTACTGGCAAGGTTGGTAGACTTTAGACAAAAGCAAGCAATCATCCAATGTACTGAATATGTACTGAAGACCCATTTTTTACCCAGATTTTGTCAGAGATGTAGAAAAGTACATTTAGTTAATTTTTATATTTTTATAAATAGCCACCAACTAGGAGGATACAGACATCAAGAGTTATGTTTAGATATGCATAAAAGGGGGGGGGGGGGGCTGAGTGTGTCTGCGTGAATGTGTCTGGACTAATGACTGTCTCTGTAAAGCAGAAAGGAGAGTGTATTCATGTTGAAATGGCAAATTGTGAAACACTCTACCGTTGCATTTTAAGTAGAGGTTTCCCTCTGTACCGGTCTACGCTATACACCCTGAAAAGCTATTTGTTCATTGTCTTCATTCTGCCAGCTAGGTTGGTTTAATCTCTTAACTAGGTTGGTTTAAGCTCTTAACTAGGTTGGTTTAATCTCTTAACTAGGTTGGTTTAATCTCTTAACTAGGTTGGTTTAATCTCTTAACTAGGTTGGTTTAAGCTCTTAACTAGGTTGGTTTAAGCTCTTAACTAGGTTGGTTTAAGCTCTTAACTAGGTTGGTTTAAGCTCTTAACTAGGTTGGTTTAAGCTCTTAACTAGGTTGGTTTAAGCTCCTAACACTGACTAGAATCATCTTGGGTCCAAATCAAGTGAGTAGCCTCATCCCCCCCCCCCCCCCCCCTCAACTCACCCCCCCCCCCCCCCCCCCCCCCAACACATCCCCCCCCTCAACACATCCCCCCCTCAACTCATCCAACCCCCCCTCAACTCATCCAACCCCCCCTCAACTCATCCCTCCCCTCATCCCCCCCCCAACCCCCCCCTCAACTCATCTCCTCCTCAACTCATCTCCTCCTCAACTCATCCCCTCCTCAACTCATCCCCTCCTCAACTCATCCCCCCCTCAACTCATCCCCTCCTCAACTCATCTCCCTCAACTCATCTCCTCTCCTCCTCATCTCCTCCTCAACTCATCCCCTCCTCAACTCATCCCCTCCTCAACTCATCCCCTCCTCAACTCATCCCCTCCTCAACTCATCCCCTCCTCAACTCATCTCCCTCCTCAACTCATCTCCTCCTCAACTCATCCCCTCCTCAACTCATCCCCTCCTCAACTCATCCCCTCCTCAACTCATCCCCTCCTCAACTCATCCCCTCCTCAACTCATCTCCCTCCTCAACTCATCTCCTCTCCTCCTCATCCCCCCCCCACCACCACCACCCCAAATGCCCTACGCTGATGACGTGAAATATTGATTAACGTGTCGACCCGGATCACGACGCCTGTGCTTTCCTGTCAGGTTCATTTAAACCCCACTGTCTATAATCATCTCCCTGTTGCCTGCAGACTGCAGAGATATAAGGGAAGAGAGGAGAAGAGAGAGAGGTGGTGGTGGTAGAGTGGAGAGGAGGGGAGGGGGGGAATTAGGTGGAGGAGAGGAGGTGGAGAGGATGGGGGGGACCCCCTTAGGGTTAGGGGAGAACAGGAAGAGAGGAGAAGAGAGGGAGGTGGTGGTGGTAGAGTGGAGAGGAGGGGAGGGGGGGGGGATTAGGTGGAGGAGAGGTGGTGGAGAGGATGGGGGGGACCCCCTTAGGGTTAGGGGAGAACAGGAAGAGAGGAGAAGAGAGGGAGGTGGTGGTGGTAGAGTGGAGAGGAGGGGAGGGGGGGGGAATTAGGTGGAGGAGAGGAGGTGGAGAGGATGGTAGGGACCGCCTTAGGGTTAGGGGAGAACAGGAAGAGAGGACATCACGGTCAAATACCATAAAGGATCCTAACAATCCAGCTCCAATTGGTTGGAGGAATGTCATTGCATTTAGGGTGTTATTTCTCAAATTTCCTAATATTAACTGTTCTCCTCTGGAGTAGGGTTGAGTTAGTCCACAGGGCTGTGTTAGTCCACAGGGCTGCGTTAGTCCACAGGGCTGCGTTAGTCCACAGGGTTGAGTTAGTCCACAGGGTTGAGTTAGTCCACAAGGCTGAGTTAATCCACAAGGCTGCGTTAGTCCACAGCGCTGCGTTATCCCACAGGGTTGAGTTAGTCCACAGGGCTGCGTTAGTCCACAGGGCTGCTTCAGTCCACAGGGTTGAGTTAGTCCACAGGGTTGAGTTAGTCCACATGGTTGAGTTAGTCCACATGGCTGCGTTAATCCACAAGGCTGCGTTAGTCCACATGGCTGCGTTAGTCCACAGGGCTGCGTTTGTCCACAGGGCTGAGTTAGTCCACAAGATTGCGTTAGTCCACAGGGCTGCGTTAGTCCACAGGGCTGCGTTTGTCCACAGGGCTGAATTAGTCCACAGGGTTGAGTTAGTCCACAGGGCTACGTTAGTCCACAGAGTTGAGTTAGTCCACAGGGTTGAGTTAGTCCACAGTGCTGCGTTAGTCCACAGGACTGCATTAGTCCACAGGGCTGCGTTAGTCCACAAGGCTGCGTTAATCCACAGGGCTGCGTTAGTCCACAGGGCTGCGTTAGTCCACAAGGCTGCGTTAGTCCACAAGACTGCGTTAGTCCACAAGGCTGCGTTAGTCTACAAGGCTGCGTTAGTCCACAAGGCTGAGTTAGTCCACAGGGCTGCGTTAGTCCACAAGGCTGTGTTAGTCCACAAGGCTGCGTTAGTCCACAGGGCTGCGTTAGTCTACAAGGCCGTGTTAGTCCACAGGGCTGCGTTAGTTTACAAGGCTGCGTTAGTCCACAAGGCTGCATTAGTCTACAAGGCTGCGTTAGACCACAAGGCTGCGTTAGTCTACAAGGCTGTGTTAGTCCACAGGGCTGCCTTAGTCCACAAGGCTGTGTTAGTCCACAAGGCTGCGTTAGTCCACAAGGCTGTGTTAGTCCACAAGGCTGCGTTAATCCACAGGGCTGCGTGAGTCTACAAGGCTGCGTTATCCCGCTAGGCTGCGTTAGCCCGCTAGGCTGCGTTAGCCCCCTAGGCTGCGTTAGCCCACAAGGCTGCGTTAGCCCGCTAGGCTGCGTTAGCCCGTTAGGCTGCGTTAGTCTATTAACATGTTTGATAGGCTATCATCAAGATCTAAAAGCGTTCTTGTATCATTTCACTGATTACAAGCACATACATTACAGGGTATTACTCAGCTGCCAAGACTTTAAAGCCGTTAATGATGACAGATGTGAGTGTTACCGTGAGATAGTCATTTAGTTCAGCTAACTTCGCTCTCTTGGGTCCAGGAAGAAAATGAATTGACATCTTGAAGCAAGTGGGGACAACCGACTCGTCTGCACATGCTCTGAGGGCGCGGCTTGGGCTGGCAGATTTGGAAGGGTCAACACGCTTCAATTACTTTGGCGACGGAGAACGAGAAGCACACATTCGTCATGAGTGGCGGGTGGCCCGGGTTGGTTTCCTTGAAGTCGGACGAAGAAGGTGTTTAGCTGGTCCCGGGAGCGATTTGTCGGTGTCCACGTCGTGACTGGTTTTCCCTTTATAGTCTGTTTATACACGTCCATGTTCCCAGTCACCTTGCAATAGTTAAATGCGGTGGTTTGTGCGTTCGGTTTTGCGAGAATACTGCCATCTATCTATGTATTTTTTGTTTTTGTTTTTGGATGAGTTCTAATCATCACAGTGGGAACAGCATCCTCTATGCACTTCCTGATGAACCCAGTCACCATGGGAACAGCATCCTCTATTCACTTCCTGATGAACCCAGTCACAGAGTCGGTTTATACTTCGATACTATTCTCAGAGACGACCCAGGGAACACTTCCTTCTCCGCGCGATCAAAACAATCTTGAAGCAATAGAATCCGACTGATGTTGAACAGTTCTTACCACAGGTGCTTCCTGTGTAAGTTTCTGCCTATAGGAGGGGAGGAGCAGAATGTAGGTGTGATCTGATTTGCCGTTTTCATGCTCCTTACAATGTAGGGGCCATTTTCATGCTCCTTAAAGTGTAGGAGCCGTTTTCATGCTCCTTACAGTGTAGGGGCCGTTTTCATGCTCCTTGCAATGTAGGGGCCATTTTCATGCTCCTTGCAGTGTAGGGACCATTTTCATGCTCCATGAACAATTTGTCATCAGTTTACTGTCCTGTCCTTCTACATCACAGAGAGAAAGCCCGAGTGACGACAACAACATAAAGTCACAGTCTCTCTGTCCAGACAAGGAGGAGGCGTTAGTGCTGGATGATTCCATCCCAACCGTTTTAAACGTCAGTGAGGTACGGACACAGAGATTGGGCCCCGGTCAAAAGTCATATACCATTGGATAGGGTGCCATTTGGGATGCAGACCTATATCTGTCCCATCAGATTACTAAGAAACGTCACTAGCTAAGATAATACTCTTTTAATGCCTTATAGAGTAACTGAAATATCCCAAATAGTCATAAAATGTGCAGTTATTGAACTGTGATGTGTCTGCATTCGTCTGAAGTGGAGAGGAGAGCAACGTTTTCAGAGGAAGATGGGACAATACACGAAGACATGAATATACTTAAACTGTGACTTAGAGGTGTCTGTTTGAGTGCTACGCAGTACTGTGTAATATAATCTAACATGTATAAAGGCCATGTGCACACACACACACATGCACACACACACACACCCTTACCAGCTCACGTTCACTACGGAGCACTACAGAGCACGACAGCTCTACATTGCACGACAGAGGACTAGAGAGCTCTACAGAGCACTACAGATCAC